>NC_135423.1:6000625-6341250 GCF_051991245.1 Festucalex cinctus | reverse complement strand
AAATGAAGCTTCAAGTGATGGAACTGGACCAGCTAATTGAATGGAATGTTAAGTTTTACTAACCAACATATTATTATGAATGGAATGCAAGCCATGCATGTTTGATTTAACTCCATTACTGCCACACATTAAAAAAACAAAAAAAACAAAAAAAACAGTGCCAGCTGATTTCAAGCATTTTAACTCATCTTTCAAGGCAAACAGAATGTTGTGCGCTTTTACTACATTTACAATGTGTGTACCAAATGAAAGATCGCATTGCATTCTTTCATTCGAAAAAAAAAAGTGTTTCGACTTTATTCTGTTCTTTAGTAATCACCATTTGAAAATAGATCATTTGAGTGACAATCAAGCGAAAATAGAAAAATAAGGAGCAAACAAGCTTTTCTTTTTTTTAAAAGATACATTTTCTCGACAACAGTGACTTTGACACAAATATTTTTTTTTGCTTAGTGACGCTCTGTGAATTGGGTTTAATGTGACAAAGGCTTTGATCATTCACGTCATCCTTGAAAACGTATTTCATCAGATTTCGTCAGATTCCTTCATGTTTCATTGTAATTCTATACACCGGCAGTCCATTGAAAAGAGACACAATGCTGCCATCTCCTGGCCATAGTTTGTGGGTGTTTTTGTCTTCACAACCCCATTTGAACAGGCAGCGCTCCAGAAGGCATCGACCTGCCCATTGATTAAAACAACAACAACAACAACAACAACAACAACAACAACAACAAAAACGTCGATGAGTCATTTAACGTTTATGGCGGCATACATCGGGATTTTATTAATCGTTATTAAACGTTTTTGGCGGTTAAAGAGCTAACTTACCTCAAGAGTATGGGAACTGGATTTACCTGCCCATCCTACGCAACATTTAAATATTGGAACATCACAAGCAAAAATTGCCGCAGTGCACTGAATTAACCCAGACGTAGCACCCGCATTTTGCGTTTCTCACAAATCACTGGCCTGGTCTCAACCGGTCTTGATCAAAATTCCAGAGTCTAGCCTGTCCAAGACCGAGACACGACCGGGTAAAAATTCCATGGATTCCTGAGACAAGAGCGATCTCGAGAACTACAACACTACCCAGACATATGAAAATGTAGATGTGAAAGAAGTCATAGGTAACATGGCATGACTCCTTCTTGTGACTGGCTATGAGTGAGCTCTTAGATCATTCAGAAGAGCGAAAACTGCAACGCTAAAAAGATCATAGGTTGCAAAATATTTTGTTTCTGTCATTTCAAAAATGCTTAGATGAACAGCGATCTGCTCTCCTCATTGCCTCTCGTTTGTACAACTTGTACTGTTATGAGTATTCTCTTCCACGAGACCCCATTTGCCACTGTGCTGCCATGTCCATGATTCCATTTCATTTTCAATGTTTTCAGGATGCCAGCGACTTGGGCAGTCTGCAGAAAGCACATCTGCTTTCTCGAATGCATTAAAGCTAACCTAAAAAGATGGAGCTTGCCAAACAGCCGAGAGCGGAATTTTTGTAATGGCCACAACTAACTCCAGATAAGTTAACTTTATTACCTTTCTGGCCCTCGAAGGCCACCATTTTTCTCTTGCAGTTTGAAAGAGTTGAATATAGTTGTTTTCAGGAGTGGGGGAGGGCGAAGACATACAGGACAGAATCAACAAACACGCTATGGAAGTGGAAAATGTAATAATGGCGCCATAATGCTTGGCCACAGGTGGGCAGAAGCAACGTGTGCAGTGCCTAACCAAGGCACAATGCTAAAGGATGAAGTCATTTATTACAGTCTTCCTCCTGCTTAACAGTCACGAGTTCATTGCACATTGTGATGTGCAGAACAATTAGACTTAGACGTAGACTTGACTTTATTGATCCCTTTGGGATGGCTCCCTCTGGGAAATTTACATACCCAGCAGCAATGAGAACAGATAATAAAATAAAAAATAATTCAATCAATCAATAAATAAGGTTATTACACCAGAGATTTAATTAATAATAATAATAATAATAATAATAATAATAATAATAATAATAAAATGAAAAATAAAAATGTGATGTTCTTCCAGTAAATGCCAAAAGGTACGATGAACCTGTGTACTCATTTACTCATTTGTTAATGATTGCAAGCTGCGATGCGAGCTGTGATTTGTCGTTGCCTGAGTGCTGAGAAACTGTGATGTCATCTTCAGTTGACAGCAAATGGCAAAATGGCCGCTCCCTGAGATTGATAAAAAAAACAAACAAACAAAAAACGGCTGGATTTTGCTGCATAACTCCATCCAATTTTCTTGACCACTTATTCCTCACAAGGGTCGCGGGGGGTGCTGGAGCCTATCTCAGCTGGTTATGGGCAGTAGGCGGGGTACACCCTGAACTGGTCGCCAGCCAATCGCAGGGCACACAGAGACGAACATGCATCCACGCACACAAGCACACCTAGGGACAATTCAGAGCGACCAATTAACCTGCCAAGCTGTTCAAAAAATGGATGGATGAATGTTTAGGTTGACTTCTACTTTAACGGCAAATGTTCCGTTTTATATATTTTATGTTGTTGTAAAATAGTATCTGTAGTACAAACCTCAACTAGATCTGGATGCTATCTTTGACTTTGTGTTAATCGCTGTTGGAACACCATTTTAAAAACAAGCTAAACCCGCTTATCCGTGCGATCAGTCGCTGAGTTGTGCCTTGGATTGTTTCCTCCACTGTTTCCTGTTTATTCTTTAGTTTTATGACAAGCTTTCATCAGGCAAAGTAACCTCTGTAATCTTTATGCGTGGGTTCAAGCGGGGGAGCGATATAACGCGACAACAAGTATACAAAAATATTTATACACAGCCACGGTTTCATTTCACTTTGTTGTTACGGCGACGCACACACACGACTCGGGTTGGTCCCAGTGGGCTGCGGCAATTTGCACCGTTCAAAAGCGTAATGGCTTTTCTACATCTTCGCCAAACACCCATGACACCTCTGTAACTACTTTTGGAGCGCCACCGTTAGCATGCGTCGCACTGTCAATTTAAAGACAACCAGCCCGTGTTTATTCCAACAGGAGTCCATTTGTTTATTTGTGAGAGGAGGATGAGAGCGCCGAGGACGGAGGCGGAGCGCCGGCCGAGACGCCGTGCGGCGTTTTTATGTGGCCACGTCTTCTGACGGGGAGGGGGGCAAGCTAGCGTAATGTCATCATCTGTGTCGAGCTCCGCATCAGAGCGTCAGATCTGGCGCCACCACATCAAAGTCCCTTCGCCAATCAAGCGGACCACCCCGCAGTCCAAAGCGCCGCCACGCTCGTATTGCCGAGGAGACGGGCCTATACCTTCGGTCGGCGAACAGCGTGTGATCAAAACAAACAACTGTTCTCCCGGCAAAAGATAACAAGGCAGTGTGTCGACGTCTGTGTGACTTGAACGTAATGCTCTCTCCCTGACAACATGAATAATGTAGTTTGTCCGCAGTGATGGAAGATCCTCTGCTTAAAGCTTCACCATTGATCAATATTTTATATTAAAAATGGACATGATAAATAACTGCATGTAATGCGAGTCGCTCCCACTGAACGCACAGTGAATTATCATTGACTTATTAAACCATTAGAGGCTTTTAAAGGGGGCCTATTATGCATTTCTTTATTCCCTATCATACATAATGTTGGGATTACGTGTGTGTAAATAATGAATGGTTAAAGTTTTAAACACAGTCCAGGGCCTCAAACTGCTAAAAGAAGCAGGACAGAAGGGCAGAGCGACTTCTTCATACAGCACTCCTTTCAATAATTCATCAAATCAAATCAATGCAACAGCTCCTCTCGCTCATTATTACTTAAAACCACAGGCGCTTTGCACAATAGAGATGAACACAATACCAATAAATTGACCAAGTTGAAAAAAAGACACAAACATCATAATAAGGAATGAGACGACTATTTTCTCTCTCGACTATCACCATCTCATACAAATCATCACCCTCCGAAAAGACTTTACAACGGTTATGCCCGGTCTGCCATTTTGGCCCCGTCCGCCATTTTGGCTCCTTGTTCACCATGCAACCCGCAGTGTTCTCCCCCCGTCAGCTATTTAGCCCTTAGCTAGCGCTTGTGCACTTGTGGGAACATCTTTGGCTTTTTTGCCCTCTATTTTCCACATTCAATCCCCCCCCCCCCCCCCCCCCCTTCCTTTTCCATCCACCTCTAAGCAGTACTGGTAAGTACAGCATCTTATTGTTTTTATTTTAGTGTATTAGATTTTTTATGCACATTTTTTTGATGCAAATATTGACTCAACTTGAGGCGATATAATAAAGCTAAAGGCGATTTTGCAACAATTTTGTCCACCAAAGCTAATTGTGTTGCAACAAAAGTAGACTGTCACCTAGTAGAAGAGCATTTAATTGTTTTGCCTGTTATGATGTGTTGTTGGCAAAGATAGATGAACAGTCAATCGCAACCGTCAGCACACCTGCTGATCCCTCAAGTCACACGAGTTGGGATATCACAGCACCTGAGGTACATTTTGGTGTTTACTTCCTCTCAAAGCCGTATGCAAACTTCATGTTTACCCGCAGCGCTGATGTATTTTTGCGCCAAGGCCTCATACGGTTTCGGAGAGAGACAGCAATTGCTTGACGCCCAACATGGCGTGTCATGGAGTCTGTCTGTTTGAGGAAGATCAGGGCTGTGTCGGTGCTGCTCGGGATCAGCATCAGAGGAGGTTTTCATCCCTCAGCTTACTGGAGTGCGGCTCGACACAGCCCTGCAGTACTGCTTCTCACACTTGATTTGTCAACAAGATGAAAGGCAGCGCGCTTCATTGGCAAGTCCACTTCGGGACTCGGCTGCTTTTTGCTGCAGTATTAGGGAATTATTAAAAAAAAAAAAAAAAAACCTTCTGCCGTCTAGGGGCCTAATAAAACACAATGACAGGAGGATATTTGATTTTCTGTGTCATTTCAGGTCCACTGACTCCAGCCAAAATACTGCAATTCAAAAAGCAATCTGCTTAAATTTCCCCTGCTCTGCTTTGTATTCAAGGGGCCGCGCAGGAAGCGGGGATGACTTTTTATTTTAAATTAAATTACAGTGTCAATTCCATCAATCCAAAACACCTCGCACACAACCTGGCGACAATGCAGGCTTTGCATAATGAAGTGAAATACGGGCTAAACGGATCCAAATCAGAGGAGCCGCGGGACTGCGTTTGGGGGGGGTTGTAACGTGCGCGGGCCAGCAATTAGGCGAGCGCGCGCCGCATACCAATCAGCCGCCGACACATACTGTAAAGCTCATTAGGGCTGCAGAACACACAAGCGCTCCGTCAAACCCGGCGACACGCCCGCTCAGTCGGTACGCGGCCGCCGTTCGTTAACCCTAATCGAGCGGCTCACGCTGAGTTGTGCGGCAATAACATGTGCACCGCTATCCCCCCCCGACAACACGTTTTCATATTTTTCTGCGCTTTGATGGATGTTCAGATGCTTTCATCTCAAAGAAAACGCTGCTCACCCGCGCGGTTCGACATTAGAGGGTGGCAATGTCTTGAAACTGACAAGGCTTCAAAAGGAGGGAAGATGCAAAAGGCCTGCCCGGTCATCTCCGCATCATTCAGTGCAGGACTGAATAATGTGAGAGGGCCGCTACTAATTGGTTCATCCAAATTTGCGTGTTTCTTGTGCGATTGTCAATGGTCAATAATACAGCGGAAATCATATAATGCCGTGGACGTTTAAATTCGTCAACCGAAATCCAACTGTTTACTGTCTCCGAAGAATATATTCGTCAAGTACATCTTAAAAAAAAAAACGTGCTAACAGTTAGTAAGAGAGGTGACTTCCCCTTGTTGAGAAAGTTGGCTCTTTTCCAATACAATGTCACATTTACGAGAGCGCGACTCATCACTCATTGATAGATTCAAGGTAACAGGAATACCGGTATATTACTGTAACGCTGTATTCAAATGAACTGTGCAACATGCTCAACATTTTAGATCCCAGTATAGGTCATGCATATCTTCCCTCAAAATTACATAGAATTAATGCCAATTTTCTGTGATAAATGTTTTATATAGAGCATGCAATTAAATGAATAGAAGAAGACCAAAACAATATAAAACAAGGAATTTAGTAAGTACACTACTACTAAATAAATATTTTCAAAAATGTTAAATGTTCATTTACCAGTATTTTTGTTTTAAATTCAAATAAAAACAGAAGATGTAGAGAGTTCCTAGAGTCAGCAATATATCTTAAAACAAAACATTAACTGAGAATTTCAATAAATAGTCCACTGAAGTAAAAACAGAATTAAAAGGATCTATTGTCAGCCGTCAGATTTTTTATTTTTTTTAAAAAAAGGTCGATGCCGATATTTGTCAAAATGCTAAATATTGGCACTGATAATCAGCCCAGCCAATAATCATCTATCCCAAATATATTGTTAAATGGCAAATCTCAAAGTGTTAGTGTGTCTACAATTGGTGACATAAATACTATAGACTCCATACCGAGGTAGATAAAGCTAACTAGCATGGCTAAGATTGTCTTGTGAATGAAAGACTAATACATGAATTAAAAATGAATACAAATAAAATTTACACGGATTTCCGTAAACTACAAAGAATTATAATAAATAAAACACCCTGCCTACCATTTATTACTAAGAACTACTAAGTGGAAGAAAAGAAGTTACATGATTCCCTCAGTAACGGTAAGCTAACTCTAATGATGTAAACATTCAGAGGACTACATTGAACAATAGATGTTTTATATCATATCTAAGATGTTGTATCATATAGTTCGAAGCGTTAGCACGTCCACTGTTGGTGAAATGAATACTGCAAATATGGCTCCATAACAAGGTAGATACTGTAACTATGTAGCTAAGTAGCATGGCTAACGTCAGCTGACGTTACTTGAGAAGCAGCTACTCACTTTCTGAGAAATAAGTACTTCGACTGCTCTACTACGTCTTTGTTTCAGTTTAAAACTTCATTTTGTTTTTATGTCTACCGACATATCTAAGGAGCATGTTCAATTGAAAGTTTTGTTCAAACATTGCAAAAATTTTCGCTCCCAGTTATCACACTGTCAAAATGTGATTGTGGCCCATACCTGCCTACCTTCTTATTACATTCTTATTATATTCATATTGTAGGAACAACCTTCAATGCAATTAAGAAAAACGTCATACTTTTGATTTCCTAAAGCATTTTGGTGAAATGAACACAAGTATTGCAGAACTCTGGTGTTTGTTTGTAAAAGCTTTGTTGTGTTCAGGTGAACGCACACTCATTCAAGGATAATCTGGTGAATAAAATCAGTGCCATCAAAGATCAGCAGCAGCTCGGCTGTGATAACGTGGCTGTGTCTCACTCTTTCATCACTGCGCCTCTTTGAATCTCTTGCCTCAGACGCTCATGTTGAAAGGTCTAACTAACTCCTAACTTTATCCCTAAATAAACTGCAGAAGAAGCTGTACCTTCAAAGCATTTCTTTTTTTTCTGCTCCTTACCTTGGCGGGGAAGTTCAAAGTTTAAGAAAACAACATTAACTCCTTGATGCAGCACAAACAAGTGTTTGACAGAGGCCTTTGTCATCAAAGCGTCAAAGCCTTTTTGTTGATCGTGGGAAACTTATAAAACGTTACACTTTTCCTTTCCCCCCGTCATACATGAACACACAACAAATGAGGAAATACATTTCAGTAAAACATTGAAAATATAGAAAGTCAATTATGTTTGAATTGGTTGCCTCTTCGGTACAAAAAAATAGCAGAAAATCAAAAGTTATCATATGGCATGAAGAGTATTATTGGAAAAGTTACGGTGTCATAAAATACTACATTGGCTAATGGAGCTAATGGGATCAAATCATAACTAAAAAGTACACTGATGAAGTTTTACTGTGCTCTATTTTTTCTTTACCTGTAAATGTAGTATGCACAGGCAAAAGGAATGCAAAATATTGTGTGAATATCCACCATATCAGGACTGACAGTAATGTTCTAATACGTTTGTTCACGCAAAAAATGGGTGACAAAAAGGTCACATCTGAAGTCTAAGTTCCTGTCAAAATGCAAACATGTTGACGTCTTAAGTGGCATTTTGTCAATGTAATAGCATTTTGACTTACTCTAATTGAGCTCGACTGAACCCCAGGGGTTCAGTGAGTCAGTCTCAGGGTTTCAACGGAGCTCAAGACACACACCTGTACATCGTGTGATTTCTTTATTATCCTAATCCTGTCACAATAACTATGTTGAGCAAAAAAAATAAAAAATACCCAAAGTGGTCAGATGAATATGTGCAATATGAATTTACATGTATAACGGAGCATATGGTGTTCCTCAGGGCTCCATTCCGAGTCCACTGTTGTTTTCATTGTATCAAAACATCGGTGGTTGTTTTAAAGTGCGCTACAAATATAGAGTTGAATAATGGGAGTCATCATCCAAAATGCACGATTTGCAATGCCAAAATGAGCAATTCTACTTCAGCACAATGAGCCAGCTAGCAAAAATTAAAGGTAACACTTTGTGCATAGGAAAGTGGTGGGGTTAAGTACCTCCAACAAGGTTAAGAACCACTGCTCTCAAAATATTGTTCAATGGTAAAATAATATGGACATTCCGTGTAGCCGAAAAGCATGCCAGCAGTCAGTTTGAAACTCAGCCATGTGCCATCGAGAAAAAATGAGAATCACACTTTTTTTTTTTTTTTTTTTTTTTTTTTTTTTTTAATTATTGGCAGAAAACTCGGAAGCTCTTGAGGGAGGAGGGAAAAAATTAGCTTAATCTTTAAGCCTCTCAAATTTCCATTTTCTTGCGATTGCGCCCTCTTCTCAAAGTGCACCGGCGGTGTTTGACTTTGGCTAAGACGGCGTGTGTAAAACCATTTTGTTTCAGGGCTCGACCCCCGAAAATCATCAGGTTGTGAAAACAGAGAAGTGAAGGAAAGATGTGGTAAATGAAGAGATTTTTGGCTGTTTTTGGTCCCGTGACTGCACAGTGAATAAACAAGATACATTTAATATATTGTATAGACTGGTCTCGGATCTGATTGGTGCTTGATTGTCTTGTTTTTTTTTTTTTTGGTTTTGTTTTTTAACTCGCTGATTGATGATCGTTTAAAAAGTCTTAATCAGCAACAAAGAATACTGACAAGTTCATTCATATTGTACAATGACAAGAAGAAACTGATTGCGTCATACCTTCTCAAACTGCCCTATCATATTCAATGTAATCAATTAAACAATTGGTCAATAATGATGATTCTGATTCTAATTCTGATTGAACTCACCAATTTAAACCAAAATGACAGACATTCTTTTCTTGAGAGTTTATTTTTGCCTACTACTGATAGACACGCCTACCAAATTTTATGTTAAGTGAAACTGGTTTCAGGGGCTGAATAATGTTGTCACTCCCACAACTAAATATAAATTATCTACAGGATGAATATGCCATTTAAAAATTGGTAGGTTTTAGAGTACGAGCGTGTTCTATTGTTCTAATCTCTTATCAGGTCAGATGTAGTATGCCATGCCTGTGTGCATATACAGTAGCGGCCAGTCAATAAGGAGGCCTTAAACCGAGTCTCGCAGGGTCAAGTAGGCTCCATAAATAATCCGTGTGTGCGACTTCCCCACTAAGCGTTCTTCAAAGTGGATCGATGATTCAATGCTGAATTCTATTCTTTTGCTTATCAGCAACGCTCTCTCGCAGCACTTTGTGGTGATCAATTATTACAATCAACTTCTACTCGTCAAAATAAAAGTACGGGAAAAAAAAAGTCAGATTTATTCTACAGGCGATGACTTTTGAGAGGCAATTTTTCATCCGAGCGGCCTTTAGCATTTCTTATTAAAATACATTATTGTTGCAGTGGATTTATTTATGCGACGTGATAGCTCATTAGTCAGATTAATGCATGCGCTCTCCCCCCGCCGCAACCGGCGGGTCCGCAACGAGAGGGAAGGCTGCGTTGCCGTGTAAATAAATGACGCGCGCTAAAGTTCAAGTCTCACGAGTTTGTCGAAACAACAGCTTTTTAATATGCATCTATTTTTAAAAGGAGGCTAAATTTAAACCTGCGGAGGCTCACTTAACAGAGCGGATTAGCCTCAATCTTCAAAGCTTTGGTTACAACAGAAAACCTTTTGCAGCCGGGCCCTTTAAATAAACTTTGGAAGCGTTTGATTCCATACTCAGGTATGTCTTACTATGTTAATATGTAACACATTTATTTTCTGGAGGTTGTATAAAATTTGAATTGCAGCAGCAAACAAACTGACAAGTGTAAAAAAAAAAAAAAAAAAAAAAAAAAAAAAAAGTCTTCATTAAATTGATGGCGTAAACATGCATGTTCAGTCAAGAGTGAGGGATGCACACGTGCAATTCATCAACTCAATCCCAGAGAACCTTTTGACATGTAAGTGCTAGTGAACGCTTTCATATGATAATTTATGATAATACAGATATACTGTACATATATAGAGAGATATTTCAAATAGCAATGGCTGTGGAAGGTGGGTGATATCACTAGCAGATGTCAGTCTGTCACTTTCA
Source organism: Festucalex cinctus (assembly GCF_051991245.1). Lineage (NCBI taxonomy): Eukaryota > Metazoa > Chordata > Actinopteri > Syngnathiformes > Syngnathidae > Festucalex > Festucalex cinctus. The sequence goes on along the minus strand of NC_135423.1, from coordinate 6,330,697 downwards.
TATATATATATATATATATATATATATATATATATATATATATATATATATATATAATATCCAAGCAAGCTCATTCCTTAAAACATGCTATTAGTTTTCATTTGCAAGGCAAAATTATTAGTTGATTAATCAATTATTTTATCGATTAAGCAATATCTGATTTTTTAAATTATTACCGGTACTCTGTCCTTTTATTGTGTCTATTGTGCATAAGCAAAAACTATGATTTGGTGACTGGTTTGGTCCCTAACATATCAGAAAGTAGAACAAAAATCGGATCACTGTTTTCCAAAGTAAAAGCAAATATTTGCAAATTTTGATTCAATGCAATGTTAATCAGCATAATCAACAACCACAATTACAAACATTTGGCTGTATTAATTGCTCTCTGCCAAAAGTGTCCATTATATTGGCCAACTCTGAATTTTAAAAGTGCTGCGCTGGATTGAGTAGGTATTGAATTTCTAAGCCTCTCTCTTTGCGCTATTCAAAATGGGACACACCTTCTCTCTGCTGCAAATGCTGCACATCTCTATTTGAGAAACTACTTACTCTCAAAAGCCTTCATATTAAAAGTGTCTCTCCGCCACTCCAAGTAAAAGGTAGCAGGATAAACACTGTATTAGCAAATATTCTAATAGTGGCTCTTACAGATGATGTGGATTCAGTGTTTGATTAGAGCCCCCAAGGCCATCCCTCAAAACTGATAGAAAATACTTTTGGCCGCGCTCTGATTACGGATGCTTATTACCAGCCCGTCAACAAACATTTGTCACGTCAACAGCTTCAGCTACGAGCTGCTTCCTCCCCGGCCTTCCTGTTTGAATCATCACTCTTCTTTGTGTATTACTCTTAAAACATTGCGGGTTGACTGGAACGCTTTTGCATGTCATCTCTTTTCTTCCCCTACCCATTTTTTTGTCTTGTCATCCTCCGTTTCCCGCTGCTCCGTCGAGGCATGGGCGACAGAAATGTGATTACTTCTTGAATCTGACACACACACACACGCGCGCGCACGCAGATTGTTGACCTTCAGCGCCAGAATGCAGAAGCCAAAGCATGTTGCTTTGTGATGATTCAGGGGCAAAAAACAACAACAAGGTATTTACCGCGGTGAATACATGTTTGTAGATGAGCACAACATAGCCCAGCGGAACATTCTGCAGTTTGTTCAGGTGCACCAATAATCACAATTTAGCATCACACGTCTGTCTAGTATGTGTGGTATTAGGACACAACAATTCTAGGACAAGCCTGTCTCAAATGGAAAAACAGTACAAAAATGTCTGTCGAAGTCTTTTTGAAACTGGTATTAGGTACTGAATTTAAAAAAAACTAAAAACTTGATGTTTGTTCAACATTTAATGTTAATGGGCCAAAGTGACAAGAGCTTATCAGAAAGTTCAGCACTTGCTCAAAAGGTAACTAAACACCTTTACAAAATCCCAATAATGGAACACCAGACCATTCCACAAAATTTCTAGGACAAGCTGTCTTAAAGGTCGCCTAGAATGTAAAAAAAAATCCTCAAATGCCAGTTTTGAAACAAAACGGCTGACTTCCCGTGTATATTCCAGCATGGCATCTTGAGACTTTTTTTGTAGGTCTACTCATGACAGGCACCGCCTCTAAATTTTACATTTCTTACTGAAACTGGCATTGGGTGCTGAATTTTCAAAACCTGAGAACTCATTTTTGTTCTACAGTACATTTAATGTTCATGCGCCAGAACAGAACTTTTTAAACTTTTTAAATCGGAACGGTCATAACTAGCTCAAAAGGTAATGGAACACCTTCACAAAATCACATTAATAGGACACTAGACCATTCCACGACATTTCCAGTAAAAGCCTGTTTTTAATTAAAAGACACCTAGAATGGAATGTCCCCAAAATGTCAGTTTTGAAACAAAACGGCCGACTTCCTGTGTCTTTTCCAACATGGCATCTTAAGACTTTTTTTGTGGGTCTACCTATGACAGACACACGCACCAAATTTCATGTGAAACTGAATTGGGGGGACACATTTTCCAAAATTTGAAAACAGATTTTGGTTCTACATTTAAAGCAAGATACAATTTGAAAGTTCAGTGCTCGCCCAAAAAGTAACAAGACACCATCAGACGAACGGGACAACAGGCCAGTCCACAAAAGTCGGTCTTGTTCTACCGATACATGAACAACGCCGAAATGACACTAAAATGTCCCCCCTTCGACAAGAACGAACAGGAAATTTTCACCCGTGGCCCGTGATTGGTTAAAACAAACGTGTAGAATTTCGCATCGCCCAATCAGCTCGAATTATTGGACAGAATGTCCCGCCTTTTCCCGACGAAATTACTGTGGAGAGGCTATTGCCAGGTTACACCAGAAGAGGACTTCAGTAAGAGTACAAAAGTTGAATAAACACCTTCACGGACCAAAGTAATGGGACACACCAGACCACTCCACAAAATTTTGAGTCTGCCATGTCCTTCCATCTGCTGGAAAATAAACGACCCTAAAACCTCTGTTGCCTTAAGTAAAAATGTACTTCGGCCACAATGTACCCACATATGAAGCATTCAAATGAAATGAACCTCAAGTGCTTTCTAGATTTATTGTCAGTAAGTTTGGCTGCAGGTCAGGACTTTGGATATGATTTACTTCCCATCAAACTTTTTTTTTTTTTTTTTTTTTTTTTTTTATTAAGCTAAATGTCGGCAAGAGGCCAGCACATATTAAGTTTCAGACAAACAATGCATTATCATATTACAAAAACAATATCTGGCAGCGTGAACAATACGAGTAGACAGGCAGAGGGAGGGAGATAATTTATGCAAAACAAAACATCCCTTAGGATTAATTTTAAGGAGCCTTAACTACGCATTTGAACTTAAGGGGCTAAATGAGAAAAGTTGAACGTTCTCCCCCAGGGCGAGTCAGGTTCAATCAATACAATGAAGGTTTTAACCACAAACTTAGACTGACCCTCATGTTACAGTTTCATAATGACTGGAAAGTTATTGCAATCACGAAGAACCTCACAACCTTACAGTGGCTTCCGGTTTGAATTGTCAGACATTTATGTGTGATTTATTCAGACTTGTTTACAACATGCTGATTGTGCCTGAGTGGTTTAATCATCTGAATTCCTATTTTCCACCTTGGATATGCGTCCATATGTTTGTGTTAAAGTAACAAAAACACATACAGTGGGACAAAATACATGGACTCAAAAGACAAATGTAAAGCATTAAGATATCATAAAACCCACCTCTAATATCATTTATTTTGTTTAAACTTATCTTAATTGTCATGATAGAAATTTGACTAGGTTTGTATTAGCATGGAACCACTGAGCATATTGCTAGCATCTCAGCTCGACCCACAATCTATCATACTTAGGACTGTCGTTACACATTACATATGTATGGGTGTTCTCATAAAAATATCATTTATTTCATATTACCTTGAACTATGTGCCTCATGAAAAAAAAAAAAAAGTAAGTGGATTAGCATATCGTTAGCATAACTCCCAATCTCCCAATCTTGGATTTTAAAAACTGACTAAACCATCATGTATAAAAGGTGTCCTCATAAAACCTTAATATCATTTATTTTAATGTTTTCATATTTGAATTAAGGTAAAAAAAAAAAAAATCCCAATGGATTAGCAATAGCATGGCAGCAATATGTGCTTACTTTAGAAACTTACTTACAATGTAAACTATTTGGGACCATCACTTAATATTGTGCATATCGACTATAAAATCTCTAGTGTGTGTGTTTTTTGTTTTTGTTTTTTGTTTTTAATGTTAATTCTAACATTGTGCCTTGCATGAATTATTGATAAAAACGGATGTGGATTTGAGCTATCATTTTTAGCTCAATTGACTCACAATCTATACAACTACAAAAGAGTAGTCTGACAATAAACAACCTTAAAAACATGTATTCAATGTTAAACTTACTCTTCTGTTATGATAACATTAATATTGGATTAGCATTAGCATGGCAGGTCTGTTAGCATATGATGAGCATTTTTGGTCGTCATACCCTCGATCTGTCACATTTATTGCTCAGTGCTCGCTGTTGAATGCAGAAATGTAACTTCAGAGCGCAACTTTAGATAACATGTATTTCAAGATAAAGTATGGCGACATTGTGTATTAGGAACATTAGCATCTTAGCACTCACCTAATATCACGTTGACATCTTCCCTGCCATATACCTTTTGTTTTTAAACAGCTGAGAAGCTTTTATATATACTGCAATCTTTATAAAGCTGTAAAAGTGACAACGACAATGGGTGTCTTCTTCTAAATTGCAGAAAATGTACATACAAATCTTTTTGTTCATTATTTGTAAGACAAAAATGTGAGTGCAGACAGAGCATGTGTAACTTTGAAGAGACTTTTTATTGGCAAACTGATTTCCCACAACAACTCGGGGGTCGTCAACGCTCGCTTAGTGTAGATGCGGTCATAAAGCCTTCATAACTCCACACGATTGAGGTTGCTACTGGTGGTGTTCCCTGTTGTAGCCATTTACCAAGATAAATGATGCGCACTTCACGATGTTGCAATGTTGCAAGGGAGTTGGCGGCTGCTCGAGAGTGTGTTTTGTACCATTTGTATGCTCTTCTATGTCTCGACTTTCTTTTTTTATCTTCTTTTTTGTCAATCAATATTAATTGCGAGTAGGACAAAATAGTGAGCTCGACCCTGATATTTAAATAATGTTCCCTTTGGAAATAAACTGCAGAATCGCTCAGTGGGCCGGGGCCAGACTGACAGGGCACACAACGCTCAAGGCCACAGAAATGCAGTTTAATACTTTGCTTTTGCTCCAGCACCAATATATATATTCCCCCCCGCTGACTTTCTAATTCAATACATGACCTCTCGCCGGAGACTTCTTAAAAAGTCTGCAGGCAAAGATCCGCTAGATTTTGGCTCCGGCCAATGACAGACGAGCCAGCGAGGCGGGGAGCGCGACAGCTTGCCCCCAGGCGAAGCGCAGAGCTTTGGTCCGCCTGCAGGGGGGTGAAACCTGTGATGCTGGTGGAATGAAGAGCGAACGTAGACACTTTCATTTTAAAACGTGTCCTTTCAAAAGCCCTAAAACGCTGCCCTGGCGTGCTTTGCCGGCGATAACAGTGGGCGGCTGTGATGACAGCAGCGCTTTATCTTGTCGGAATCACGTTGAGGACAGACTGGATTTACACTTGGGCTGGGACAAAATATCGCTAGGTGTCATATTGTTGTCTGCCGCAATAAACAAAATCATGTCCGTCCGTCCATCCATCCATCCATCCATCCATGTCTTTTTTCCATAGCGCTCATCCCAATTATGGTCACTGGTAGGGGTGTGAATTGCCTAGTACCTGACGAGTCGATTCGTATCGCGATTCACAGGTCATGATTCGATTCGATACCGATTAATCCTGATACAAATTTTTAAGTCGATTGCTGCAATTTTTTTAATTCAAATTTAGAAAATACTAATCAGTAAACTTGTACAGTATAAGATTGGATTAAAATGTATTATTTATTTATCTGAAACTTTTCATGTTAGAACAGCATTGAAATAAAATATTAATGTTCATTAATATAACATTCTTCCATGCTTAAGGTGTGAACCCTAACCCGAAGTAAGACATTTTGTTGAATATTTTTCCATTAAAAATGGAAGTTTAAAAATCGATTCAGCCACCTATTGAATCGATTCAAGAATTGTGCGATGCAATATCGCAATATATTGCCGAATCAATTTTTTTATTTTTTTTAACACCCCTACTCACTGGTGATCTGAAGTCAGTCCCAGCTGATTTTGGGTGAGGGGGACAATGCTTGTTTTTGGAATGTGGGAGGGAACCAGAGAAAAATGAAAACTCCACACAGGAAGACAGGAGCTAAGACTCAAACCACAAACTTTAAACAGGCTTGCTAGTCATAAGATCGAATTAGTTAGCTCAAAGTTAAATTATAAAAAATATAAAATGTACATAAGGAGTTTGTCAAAACTAGACTGACTCTTTCACCATTGCTTTAAATATATTCAACATTGGCATTTATTCACGTGTGGGCCTAATTCCAATCTGACAATATCTTGTTTTTTTTGTCGCCATATCCCAATTGGAAGAATTAAAAAAAAAAAAAAATGGAATTGTGTCACTTGAACCATGAAGTGTAAGTGACAGCTGTGTGCCACACATGCAGCTCATATTCTCTTTTTTAGACAAAAGCGGCTCTAAATTTAACTGGATGATGGTCGCGGATCACAGTCCACAGATTTTGTGATTAATGGCACCAAAGGGAGACAAAACGAGAAACGAGACAAGGAGCTGCGTTGTTATCTCAATGCGACTAATTGCTGCCATCGGTTTGTTTTGTTTTCTGTCTTTTGTTTCCGTGTAGACTTATTTTGGAGTTGTTTGAATGAGCCAAAGCTCATTTGGCGATGAGCTCTGCAAACAAAAACCTGAATAATAGATCTTCAAGGGTAAAGGGCTGTTTTGCATATGAGAAGCTATTCTTCTGTAGACTGGTAGAAGATCATCACTGAATGCGCATTAAACGCTTACACGGTGTGGTGCATGAAGACACCTGTTTGAAGATTAAAAAACGCACCTTTGACCGCAAATGTGTCTGCCCTATTTCATCTTCGAGCTCATAATGTGTCCTGTGGTTGGATGTTTACACTTAACGTCAGCAGCCGACACAAATGAGGGCGCGTGTTCTTTGTGCTCCCTTTAAGATCAAAACCACAAAGCATTAAAAGCTAATTAGATCAAACTCTTATGAGTCTTATTCCCTTATCAATCCACTGCGTATTTATTTACGAGGATGCAAAAGATGATGCTATCATCATGAGGGGTGTGACGATATCTCGATACGGCGATACATCGCGATATTTTGTCTCACGGTGGATATCGATATGCCTACGCCAGGTATCGATACAGCCGCTAGAACAGCTCCATTGTTTCTCATTGAGCAATTACTTGGCAGGCCTCTAGGGGGAGCGCCTCATAAGAGTGGCAGGGAAATGTGCGCAAGTTTTCAGGCGAAGAAGACTCAAGTAAACAAAACGCCGGCTGGATACAAGTCAAAGATGTGGATATTGATAGTGTGGAATGGATACATTTCGGATTTAATCGTATGGAAGAGAGAAAAGAAGGACTTGGGTGTATGCAAGAACTGTCTCACAATAGTTCCACTGGAAACATGACGAATATGAACGGCCACTTCAGAGCGGCATCATCCAGTGCTAAAGCTAAGAGCTAATGGTACTCTACTTAAAGCAAAACTCATTTTGAATTGTCCTTGGGCAAAGTTGATCACGCACAGCATCCCTGTGTATATTTGAAATCTACCGTGTAGCGTGGTTGAGAATGATGGTTTTCGCTACATGATTTGGTTATGTTTTGGTTGGGAAGTTAACATACATGACGCCGCGATACCTTACAAAATGAAATGGAGCTAAAGCTCCCGAATGTCGGGCCACTCTCCCGACCTTCCAAACTGCACTGGTGCAACAAGAAATGAGTAATGGCGTGATGAAGGAATTACAAATTACGACGGAAGTCAACACGAATGAGCGAATAGTGGACAAAAAGTGGCCGGTCGAATTTATGGCAAAGCTTGCACTGAAACAAAAGGACAGCGGGGCTGGCTAACGAAGGTTAAACTAATTCACTTGAGTCATCACATCTATCATTTTTTTACCATTCCCACGCATGCCATCAGTGATTGGGAACTCTAATCATACGTGGTGCTCTCATTTATCTGTCCAGCGAGTGACTCAGTTTTGCATAAGTTTCAATGAAAAATGTGTATTATCTTCAATTTGAACATTTTAAAACATCTTTTGACTTTTTGAAGCATCGAGACAAAACCAAGGGAATATAAAACAGCCATAGACCAAGACATCAGGCAAAATTAGGCCAAATCAAGACCAAGACTGAATGTCACACAGATTCAGGACCAAGGCTGAAGTTAAAGCGACATCGAATCAAGACCAGAACCATGTAACGGCAAAATCGAGGCCAGCATCAATGCAATGTTTGAACTACTACACTAATTATCATGTACCTCCATGTGCCAGCCAGCAGTACATGCGGCGCTGCCATCTTGCCGTACGCGTTCTGCGTCCTATGCACGAGGGAGGCTGCCCTCCAGTCAGGCCGCCATCAGACGGCTGATTAAACGTTAACAAAGACGACATTAGAAAGCAAATGGGAGACAGCTGGTGCAATCTTAGCACAGTGGAACAGCAGTTGGAGATGTCAGACAGCCATTCTGAGACACTGCCAAAAGCCACAATATGGTTGCTAAAATTGCACTTGCATGGTCAATTTGCTGCTTTGTCCCAGAAAACCCATTGAAGGCCCTCGAAGACTTCATATGACATACGTGATGTTCTTTTTATGGATGTATACATAGGACAAAAGGCTTGGCTTAGCTTTGGATGAATAGAACCGCATGACTGATAAAACTTTTTTTTATTTTTTTATGTTGGAATAAACTAGAGCAGGGATGGGCAATCTCGGTCCTCGAGGGCCGGTGTCCCTGCAGGTTTTTGAGGCTTCCGTTTTCCAACACAGCTGATATATGATCAGCTCATCAGCAAGCTCTGCATAAGAGGGATAACGATCTCGTTGATTGGAATCAGCTTGTGTTGGAAAACGGTAACCTCAAAAACCTGCAGGGACACCGGCCCTCGAGGACCGAGATTGCCCATCCCTGAACTAGAGTTTCGACAAGGTTCGCCTCAGAACAGACGTGTGTGTTCTTGTGAAATACACTCATAATCACCTTGAACATCTCCCGAGATCCAAGTGTTTCAACAAGCCAGGGGCGAATCAAACATTCAAGCCTTCAAAAAAAAAAAAATGTAGTATCTCAGAGGTGGAAGATGTTGAATATGCAGCTTGATCAGTTGTTCGGCGCTCTTCGCAGTAGGAGGCAATACTCTGCAAGCTCAAAGTCATTCACGCAAGTGGATGAAAATGTCACGCCGTTAAATCAGGTATTCAAGGAACAATCAAATGACCTTTGGCGGTCATTCTACGCCATTGGCTTAAAGAACTGCGATCCTCTCTGCAGGTGCTTTTTTTGGCGTTGGCCCATTTTGTTTATCAACAGGAGCAACTGGGGCCTGCAGCGATTGGCATATAAAGCCACCGGCGCACGCTGCACATTTGTCACCTTCGACAGCAGGCGAGGGTGTAAAAACTGTATTTGCACTTGTGCTTTGACAAGACAACACAGTGCATGCTGACAATGAGGACTTTATCCTTGGAATAAAAGCTTGTGACTATTGACTACATATCCAAAGAAACTGTTAAATAGTATGTCCATAAAACCATCCAGATTTTTATTATCTCCCTTAACCTCTGTAAAGCCTCTATCCTGTGGAAAACATTTACAATTGTAACAATGCTAAAACTGCCAAGACACACAAAGTTCAACGATTTCTGACCAATAGCGCTGACATCGCCAGTCTAGAAGTACCTGGAGCATCTGGTAAAGAGGCACATTGTATTCCAAACCCACCATCTTATGGACCCCCTGCAATTTGCTTATCAAGTCTCCAGGAGAGCTAATGGTGCCATTTTGACATTAACTCATTAGCTCCCAAAAACGTATAAACACGTCATATTTTAAATGTTTTAAGTGTCCCAAAGACATACTTATACGTTTTTTATGCCAAGCATAGAGAAGGCTTTGATGCAGTCTCTCTACTGCAGAAAATGGTTGAGTGGCAGCAGAGTATAAGAGATCAACCAGGCCATATTAAAACAAGCTGATTTCCCCACAGTTCCAAGCAGAATTGTGAAAAATGATGAAACTTAGCTATGTTCTATTGCTAATTGTTGCACAGCGGAAACAGAAAGGAATATACTTTTTTTTTTTTTTGCTCCTGATAAAAGAAGAGACTCTAATCTCTCTTTTGGTATGTTCCATATTTTTATAGCAATAGAACATAATATTTCGCGGGCCTTGAAAAATTAGTCACAATCCAGGAAAACACTTAAGTGAAAATGGTTGGGAGTGAATGAGTTAAAGAAATATCAGACTTGTGAAAAACTAATCAGCTGCTCTGTGAAATGGTTAATTTCAACTCTTCCCTGAAAAAATTACAACAATTCTGACTTTATATCACTTTTGATGAATATTTTAGCTTTAAGTACAGTATCGGCCAATTTTGGACAGTCATGTGATTTTCGTGATGTATCGCGTGCGTAAAATACACATTGAATGACGTGCCTGCAGTGACAACAAAGAGGAATTATTGCATCCCACAGCGGACATCAAAGGTGGAATTAGGCCCTATAGCAAAGAAGCACTTCTTCAAAAGCAGTACAGCCATGGAGGACTTGCCAAAGATTTGTGCCCAGCCGAAAACCGGATGAAACTGGCCGACTCATTCAGCCGGCCAGCTCATAGCGAGTCCAAGTTGGGGACCGTCTACAAGTTGTGTGTTACAGAGGCTCAAAGTACCAGTCAAGTCACCATTGATATTGTTCACTCTGGAAATGCAAGTTGTGGACGGTCCCCGACTCCCTAACCTGGACGGTAAACATCCGGGTGACTTTTACTCTGCTAGGCCAAGCTACATGTTGTGTGCTAAGCACGTTTTAGCCCACATTAGGAAAGACAATCACCCCACCCCCAGAATTGGTGCTGTAATTGGGATAGAAGACAGCATTTTCTTTGCCATTATGTCAGCAAACTCCCATTGAAATGAACGAAGGCGGCGTTCGTTTACGCCCGGGATACGTCACAATCACATGACCAGGATAATGGCGTTCACCACGGTATCTTCTTATTATGTTTCTTAACCGTTTAAAAGAGGAAACCAAACACTCTTGATAAGATCGGGATAAAAGTAAGGCATCATGTTGGTGACACGTACTTGAAGACTAGCTTTATCCATAACCCTAACCATCTTGTAACCCTGTCTCTAGTCCTAACGCTTTCCTTATCACTATCCCATCCATGTCCCTAACCCTAAGCCAATGGGCATTACCAAAAACATACTATTTGAAACCCATTTTATTTGTGTTATGAGCATTTTAAGGATTGGACCACAGTAATGTGCATAGATGCCAACACCTCCATGCAGAGGGGGTGGTCCACGACAGTCTTTTGTGGCTTGCTATGTTTCATTCATCAAACTTTGCTGACCTCTGGCCGGCGCCCTTTGCCGCTCACCACAGAGTTCAGTTATGATGGATGCCTTATTAGAGTCCTTTATTAGTGTACTTTAGCCGGGAGATAAACTTTGTAATTAATGTCTCAGTTTGAGTATATCCCATTTATTTCAATCGGATAAAGGTGACTCTTCCAGCAGACCGGAGAACAATGGTTGTCCGACGAGACGGGGGCTTGGCACCAGGGCGGTGCCGAATGCTGAATCACAATCTGGCCATCCATCATGGTATGCAACTCCGAAGAAGAGTCCAAACTATGAAGAATTACGAAACTGAAAACCCCTCACCCCTTTCCCTTTACACTCGCGATCGCACACTCAGTCCAAGAAATGCTTCCGAGGAGAATAAAATTGGCTTTTTATTTCACCGGCTCCCTCGGCATTGGACTCCAATTAGACCTCAAAGCATTTGAGCAACTGGGGGTGCCAATACGCTCAACTGGCATACTGCTGTAAGTATTACCCACGCATCATTAAAATCAGAGCTGATGAATGACACGAGAGCAGCCAGCGTTGCTCAGCGATGGTCTGTGATGATGGAGGGAGGTAGTCATTTTCCAGTTAGGCCAGCCCCTCCTGTTTACTTAACCTTTCCACAGTGCTCATTAACTCACCAGCGTTGGCCGCTGTGTTGGGCTTCCAAGGGCAAATACAATGGGCAGATGGAGCTGAGTGAGTGGACGATGCAGCCCCGCTACCCCGCTGCTCTTTACTCCTCTGTCGGTTAGTCCATTAGCGGCTAGCAAATGTAGGCTTCAGTAAGCTATTATGCTTATTTAAGGTCAAGGTGTGAATGGTAAAAAGACAAAATGTATCGATTTTCTATCTATACTGTACATCCTGGAACACATTCAGTACAAGCACCAAGCCACACAGAGATACTGAAAAAAAATGTTAATGGATATTAGAGTATGAAATAAGTCAGGCGCATTCGCAAAAAAAAAAAAAAAGAAAAGAGAGAGAGAGAGACATAGATAGACTGTAAATAAGTAACAATACGTCTTCCATTAAACCGACCCCAAGATGGGTCAAGCCCATTAAAAGCAAAACAAGCGCAGAGGTCCCACTAATTACAACAAATAAATTCAGCATCATAGTGATTTACTCTTTCTATGATGACCCTTTAAAATTTTGCTTCACATGGAAACGGTCTGTGGCACAAAAATGTTTGGGTATCATTACTGTAAAGGACATGGGGGATCTATAGTCATTAACAGAATTGATTAGATTTCAGTTCTTCTCTGCTGTAGCCAGGTACCAACTGTAATGAATATGACATTTGTTAAAAGGATAATTAGCTAAAAGTTGGTATGCTAATGTATTGCCTGCTGCCATGTAGCATTTCTAATAAGAACTGCTAAAATGCTAACAGTTGGTTTGCTAACCTATCACAAAATAGCAAAGGGAGTACAGAAAACACTGAGGCAGATTGGCAAGGATTTTACATCTTTCCCGGTACTATTTAAAATTTGAATTGTAAACATGCTCAAGTTTGCTAACATGAAGCAAGATAGTAATCTGAGTTGAGAAAGTGTTCATAATGAGGATTTTTAAACATTGCTCTGTAGTCGGCTACTAATTCAAATGAGGATTCATAAAATCCTACCAGCTGGTGTGGTATCACAAAACAAGGAGAGCAATATAAGTAGAGAAGTGTTGAGGCAGCTGAATAACGATTTTACATCTTGTTCGGTAGCCGGGTGCGATTTGTCATGAGAAGTGGCAAAATGCTAACATGCTAACTGGTGGCGTCCAAACACATAGCAAGATAGCAACCACTGAAGAGAAAGCACTGAAGACAGATTGTTGAGACTCCTCAACAATCTGGCCCTTTACTAGTTCTACTGAGAATTTCTAGAAAGCAAACATGCTAACTTGGTAGCAAGTTAGCGATACGAGTAACAAAAACGCTAACAAAGATTGATCAGGATTTTATTTGTCCTGTTCGATTTCAAATGAGAAATTATTAAAATGTGAAAATGGTAGTGCTATGTTTTTTGTTTTGTTTATTGTTTTTGTTTTTTGGGGGAGGGGGGCGGGGGGTGCGGCTTCACAAAAAGCAGACAGAATGTAAGGGCAGCACACCGAGCTTAATGGGATATGCAGTCATTCATCCCACTGCTGGTTCATGCGCTGTGGCCAAATGACATCTTGGACAAAGTAGCGTGTGGCAAAAACGGTGGCTATTATTAATCTAGAAAAGGACAGCAGTCTGATTACACAGACGGCAATAAAAGACAAGTCACAAAGCACATCTAGATAGAGCTGAACGCAGCATGTAAGGAATGGGTATAAATACAGCCAGGAGGCCTTATCTCACCAGGATTTAGTTGGTAGTCGTTCTAAAGGAAAAGCAAAGCACTAATACGCTACGTTTTCTTTACAAGTGACAAACATTATGGCAGCTAACCAGTTGTTGGCTTGCGAGCGATAACGTAGAAGTCTATACGTCTTTATTCGGTGATCCTTCTCATCAAAGATGCAAACACTTGGACTCAAATGCGATCCATCACCAATATAATTCTGAATGAAGAGTGAGTGTTTCAAAGTGATGGAATTACCATCTACCGATTGCTAAGTCAGCTACTTCCGCTATCGGAAGTGGTGCAAGTCGTCTTTCAGAATAAGAGCATAATACAGGAATTACTATGTTAATGTGCAACTGCTGCCAACTTATCTGTATCACTTGTGTTGATTATTTTTATTTATTATATGGTTGGGTCTGCCTACCTACCAATTTATATTTGTTTTTTTATAAATCGCATTCCACACTAACATCCATATTCACATCCAATAGCTCCTTACATATGCTTAGCCTCTCCCCCTGGTCATCACGTGATACAAATACCTAAGTTACTTGTTAATATAGAGGTCGTTTTATGCATATTTAGTTCATACATACGATAGATTAGATAGATTAGATAGATAGATAGATAGATAGATAGATAGATAGATAGATAGATAGGTAGGTGAGCATGGTGCAGTTTCTATTGATTAAACCAGGAAGAAAATAGTGCTGAAATGAGGTGTGAGTGTGGTTCATGCCACCGTCACTGTAGCCACTCCGTCACACCATTAATGAATTAACACAACGTTATTCCGGGGTACTAATTAATCGTTGCTGTTATTTATAAAGACAAATATGACAGTGTAATTAAAACAGAGCTAGAGTAATGAAAAATATTGAGGCAGTGCAATTGGAAAAAAGAAAAGTGCACCTATAAGTAATTAAATATTCAAAATGACTGAAGTTATCGTTTAAAGCCTTGGTTACTGTCTACTGTATGCCAGCCTGGCTCCCAGTTGGCCGCTTGGAGCAGATGGTCGACTTCCTTCTTCGTCAGCTCCCAGCGGTGACTTGAAAGGCTGGCGGAAGGTCACGTCTGCCGTGTTGGACCTGTGTTTTGTCTCTGTTACACTCTCAGCGGGACGGCACGCGGCACTCTGCTTTGTTTAAGTGGTGCCTGGGCTAAGTCAACAGAAGCCATTAGAAGCAGTGACGGGTGAAGTGGGGTTGGCAGGACTCGAACCCCTCGGTGAGCGATAAGAGACTCCGTTCTACGGGTTGTCCACTGGAGTGACATCGGTGCACAGAAGGTTACCGGTGAAAGAGGGTAAATGCGATGATAGCCGTAGAATAGGAAATGGTACATACATGCCAATGAAACAACCACGATCGGTCAGTTTAATTCAGTGCAGGCGATACTGAAAACAGACATTCTCAAAGCGTGATATGTGACTTGATCGATGGCTCCCCTCTTTGGTGGAGGTTCTCATGCATGCCAGATCCAGCACAGCAGCATCTTCTGAAACTCAACAAAATTTGCTTCTCCCACTGGTTACTGAATCAGTGGAGGCTGGTGGTTGTGGATCTCACTTTGCTTCTCCTTTCATCCGTCCTTTCTTTAGTCTTTCCTCTGGTCTTTTGAGATTAGTGAAAGATTCTGGTTTTGTAGCTTTGTGGTAGGTAGTTGGTGTCTGGTTGGTGCTGGATTTCCCTTTGTTTCATCTTCATTTCCTTTGATCCTTCCTCTGGTCTCCTGACAACTTCACGACTCTCAAGTATCCGACGAAGGTGAAGGGTCTCTCTCTGAGAGAGAGAGCGATAATGAAGACATGTTGACCCGGGAAGGCTGCCGAATGAATAATACTGAGCTCTCAAAAACAAAAAACTAAAAGTTGATGCAGCGTAACTGTTAGCATGTAGGTGTAGAGTATTACTCATGTACAGTTGGAACATATGCTACAATTATGCAAGACATGATTGCGGCTTTTTGTTCCCATTCACATCTACACTCATAATTAAAAACAAACACAATGTGGTGCACGAAAGCATTGCCATTCAGCTCTGGTGACATGAATGGGAAAACCCTCTCACTCATCTGAAATATTGCCATGTTTTCAAACAATGTTGCCATCCTGAACTGACTGACGCCACAATGACAAAGACTTTCCAGCAATTTAACATGAGAAGATAAACAAGCGCACGCTAAATAGGCTCTCCCCCCAGAGTCCATCAGGGATAAAGAGCAGTGACTTTCATGCCATCTGCTGACCTCCTCCTCAAAAGGCGTTTCTCCTCGTACTTTCTTACGAGGCCTTCCAGCTTTCAATATCACCGCGGGTGTCCTTCAGCCCAATTTTCAGCCGCTCCGTTCACTATGTTATACAAATAAGATTACACACAAATTGATATTTCTCCCCACCTTGGCACATTGCTAAAAGAGAGGAGGGGAGCAGAAATTGAAAAAGCTGGCAGGGTCTACACTACCTGACAGGGACCGTGACTATGACGAAGTATCCCCCTGTTACCGCCGCGGGTGACTTTGCCAAATATTAAGAGATCTCCACGTTTTCTCCTCCCTTCCGCGAGCTCGGGGGGGCTGCCAGCTCAGGAGAAAGTGGGAGGAACCGGTGCCAATATTTATGTAAGCAATAGTAACAGATGAGGCAGTAAGAGCGTGCATCTGCATTCATCTTGCTCACAGACCATTTTGTATGCTGGTTGGAACATCGTCCAGCCCTTGTTGCCACGCTAGCTAAAATCCAACCCCCTCAATTGTCCAGTTAAGGCTCAGTGGGAAAACCTTTTTGCTCAAGGGCCATATTTGATTTTTAAAATGGACACATGGGCCCGGTCATTTTCAAGTGGAGGAGATGTATTGCAATGCAATAAATAGTCAATGTTGTGTTTACGCTTGTTTCTATTTTGCATTTTAAAAAAAGTAAGTATAACAGCTGGAACAGATTAATCACATTTCCAGTCATTTCAATGGGAAACATTACCTTGATTTATTAACTTTTTAAGTTACAAACGGGCTCACGGAACCAAGTGTTTTATGGCATAAATTGCAAAAGTGAATGCAAAAGAATAGATTATTTCAAATTATTACAATGAATTCTTATTTATAAATGCCATTATTAGTGAATAATAAACCAATTTTGTAAATGAGTAAATATTCTTAAATATATATATATCTTCATTATAATTTTTTTTATACAAAAAGTAAGAGTAACTAAGAGTTCATTTTAATATTAAAAACAGTTAAATTTCTTTAGCTCAAATTATTATAATTACAATCAACCAAGTAAATGAATACATATTGTGAAATGTAAATTTATTATTTGAATAATATTTTTTTACTTAAAAAAAAATATATATTTAATTATATAAATGAAAAACAAATACACATACATTTTAGGGGGAAACTGGCTAATTAATGCAACATATATTACAGGAATTTTGATCATATAAATGCAATGCTCAGTGGGCCAGATTCAAGAATGTAGGGGGTTATATGGGTCCCTCAGGCCATATTTTGAGTACCCGTTATACTAAAAAGACAAATAAAACCGTAAACCTCAATCTACAGTACGCCTATAGGAAACTTCATAACTACAAAAAGAAAAGAAAAAAAAAACATACATTGGTTGAACACACCATGTTTAAGGCTCAATGACAAGTCCTTCAAATAAAGATAAAAATAAAATAAAAATAGACAACTATGAATGTTATACTAAGTACAAATAAGGCAAAAACAACAACAACAAAAAAAAAACAGCACCGCATCAGGCCATCATCTGCAAATAGCAACGTTCTACCACGGATGCTCAACGGCAACATTCGTGCGATCCACGGGGAATTTATTGCCTCGCCAAGGTCAGAAGCAAGCTGACAATTTTGCTGTGAAAGGAATCAGATTTCAATTCCAAAGATAGTTAGAGCAGGAGTCATATAAACAGACTGTTTAGCTTTAAATACAGGGCGCCCAGTCTGGGACGGCTGGGCAGAACCCAAGCGGTTTGAAATGATTACAAGTCAAGTGGACATTGTGGATTCACTCGGATGACCCGATGACTTGAGCAGACAGCGGCACATTGGGGATTGCACTAGTTTGTATCGCCATCTGGAAGAACATTTGACTTTTTGCCTCATTCAGGTAGGATTTTTTAAACATGCGCAGCGGTGTCCCCTGCCGTGGACCGAAAAGGATATTGGCACCAATGCCCCCTCGCATGTCCCGGCGCCAATTCGGCGTTATTGCCGCAGGTGGCCCTTGCAGATAAAACCTTTGAGTGGGAAATGTGATTTCCAGTTGAAGGATAGACATTTCTTATCTGAGATAACCACTTTACCTCTGCCACATCCTCCTGAGTTGAGTTGTTAAAAAAAAAAAGAAGAAGAAGAAGACGTTTGACTGAGTGTGTCATTGTTTGACAAGCAGGATGCGCGTTTGTGTTGAGGCACGTCAGATCCTCGGGGAAATGGGATCCAAATAGGTCTGAAGTCACTCTGGAATGTTATTCAGTTTGGTGAATGAAAGGTCTGTTGCTAACCAAATTAGCAGCAAGTAAATTGTCTCTTCAATAAATTCAAGTGTGGAATCTTAGCATACAGTATGTTGTAAAACGGTTAAGCTAAGGCGTCATAGTAGATGCCAATAATATCTGCGACTATATACAGTAATGGAATGTGTTGGCATATTTCTCCTTCTGATGTCACAAATAAACGTAACCCTCAGACCTTGGGTTTGACACCTGTGGTCATGCAAACAAAGCCACAAAAAAAAAAAAAAAAAAAAAGAATTTTTGGGAAATGCTTTATTTCTCCTGAAACTGAACAGGTTTTTATTGTGTAAGCAGTGCAACGTCAGCAAGGACATGCTTTCAATTATGAACTTTTTGTTTTAATGGCCTGACCCAAAAACTCAAACGCCCACACCTAACGAGAGTTCCACACAGAACTGTAATGCAGACATGCTAACCACTATCCACCGAGACTCGATAACTAGAGCTGCATACTGTAAAGCTGAAGAAGAATCTCTTTACCCGAGCAACCAAGTGTACATACAGTGTTTATTATGAGGCTGCTTGAAGACATCTGTCCCTTTTATAGCACTGAGCGTTTGGGGAACACCCGGCATGCTGTTCGGCTTGTATTTTACTCCGATAGTTGGGGCTTACGAGCTTTACGCTGCACACGAGGCCTGCCAGCACCAGCACCCGAAACGAGCTTGATAAAGACACACTCGCACACCAGGAATGTCTCATGGAGAAGGTCCAACAATAACCAGTCGGATAAATTTGAATTTGAGGTTTTCATGGGTGATCACGCACTGACATTTGCTGGCTTTCCAGACACTGTTTATGAAGGAACAGTGAGCGGTCAAGATGTCACTCATTATACACACCTCTCTCTTCGCACGCGGTCTGATGAGACCTGTTTTAAGTCATTTGCTAACCAAAACCTGTGTTTAACTGGGGACCAGTTGAGGGTGTATCCATGTCTTGACCAAAGAATTAGCTAAGATAGGCTTCGGCCAAAAATACTGAAATGCTATTGAAATTATATGGATGGATGCTAACCAAAACAGCAGCACCTAACATGGCACATAAACAGTCTCGGTAGAGTGGAGTCCTACTGACTGTGTGTGGTTAACCCTTTAACTCATTCACTCCCAGCCATTTTCACAGAAGCAATCCCGTTCGCTCCCGGCTTTTTTATTGAAATTTGACTGATTTTGCAAGGCCCACAGAATATTGTGTTCTATTGCTATAAAGGCATGGAACCTATCAAAAGAAAGATTAAAGTCTCTTCTTTCATCAGGAAAAAAAAAAAAAAAGAATGTTTCTATCTGTTTCCTTTTTTCAGCAATTAGCATTAGAAGAGAGCTAAGTTTCATCAGTTTTCACAAATCAATTTAAAATTCTAAGTAATTTAGCTTTTTTTCTACATGTCCCTGGTTGATCTCCTTTGCTCTGCTGACACCTGCTGGCCGTTTGTGTAATAACTATCATTTCTGCAACCGTTCTTTGCAGTTGAGAGGCTGCATCAAAGCCTTCTGTATGCTCTAGCATAAAAAAAATAAATAAAAAAAAAAGCGTATACATACGTCTTTGGGACTCTTAAAACATTAAAAAAAACGTATTTACACGTTATTGGGAGCAAATGAGTTAAATACGCTGGCGTTTTTGTGCGTGATGCTTGTTGCGGTTCAACTACGCTACTTATTTTGGCTGTAAATGATGTTTGCATTAAAATCTGCTTAGTCCAATAACACTCCGAGGGGGAATTTTGATGCTATCAGGAGGCTCATCCCCACACTGAGGTCTTGATAATAAACAACTACACACTGCAGATTGATACGAGCATTACATTCTGTACTAATACGATCATCGCCGGGACACAGGACATGTCAGGACAGGACAAAGCCCTTTGGGCAGAATGTTGGACGTCATCCATGTATGACATGATGAACTGGAAAGAGAACAATTAGCAGGAGAGGCTTTAATGAAAAGAACTTTTAAACAGATGGTTAGGGCGAGGTATGTTTGTCAAAAGGATTTGGGCGCATGCATCAACAAGACATTTATAAACTCAGTATGAAGTTCGTCTGCTGTAGTTGGAAGTTTTCTGAATCACCACAGATTAATAGTTGTGTATTTAACAGAATAATAGCGGACATGTTGGTACAGATGTTTTATTCCCAGTTATCTTATCACGTCTCAAGAGTAGCAGCAACGCCCATTTCTTCCCATTGCATTAACTGTAATCATCGTTTTGCTAACCAAAACATTTGATTGGCTGATGACCAGTTCAGGGTACAGCCCATTAGGATAAGCTCCAGCTCACTGGCTTATAAGGACTTTAGAAAATGGGTGAACAGACAGATGGATATGAATTGTAATAGGGTGGTCACATTGTTGAATATCATTACAAAAATGGACCTCCCAATATGCAGTTCAGTAAATAAACTAGGGGTGTCAGGCGATTAAAATGTTTAATCGTAATTAATCGCATGACTTCAATAGTTAACTCACGATTAAACGCATATTTTATAGCTGTTCTAAATGTACAATAAAACATTTTTTTTTAATCTAAGTTTTCACACCCTTGTTAACTCATTCACTGCCAATGACGACTATAGACGTCAAAATTCCAAGCAAACAGCCAGTGCACATTTTGACAAGAAATTTGAATTTAGTTTGTTATTCATTTTTTTTCATTCATAGTTATTAATCCCCATTGTTATTAATAACAATAATGACAACAATTTCATTGCTTAGTGCTACCATCGTGCATAGTGATCGGTCTTGGTCTTACTGAGACCACAAACTGGGTCTCGACCTCCAGAAGTCAATTTAGTCGACTAAAATTGCTCCTTATTTTTGTCGACTAAAGTTGGATTAAAACTCAAATACAATCAGGTGACTAAGTTATGACTAAGGCTTTAATTATATTTAGTCAGAAGACTATAACTAAAACTAAAACTAAATTGAAATTTCTTTTTTTTTGTAAATAAAATTTTAATTTTATTTTATTTATTTTATTTTTTTACAAAATTAACACTGGCTGTTTGCTTGGATTTTGACGTCTATAGTTGTCATTGGCAGTGAATGAGTTAAAAGCGGGGAAAAATGTTTAATAGAAATATGGCTGCACCTTTTAGACATTAATACACTAATTTCATAATAATGAGTGAGAATGAATAAAATGTTGGTGATAGCTCAGGGCATTTTTTTTCTTCTCATATTAAGAGCTGTCTAATCTTAAACATGAAGTAACTTGTGAAATTCTGCACATTTTTGAAATTTCAAAATACAACTTGACCACAGTCTCTCTCCACAAATATATGCATTATGATTAAATGTATTACTGCTAAATTTTGCCGTGGACGCGTCCGCTGCATTGCGACTGGAATTCCCCCAGTATGGATCTTCCAAGTAAGGGGTGGTCATTAATTAATTAATAATAATAATAATAAAAAAATTATATATATATATATATATATATATATATATATATATATATATATATATATATATATATATATATATATATATATATATATATATATATATATATATATAGTGGCGTGAAAGGAACTTGAAATTAACTCAAAATTGACACACTAATTTTCACACCCCTAAAATAAATTCAAAATCGAACCTCGGTTACACATATCGACAAAGAGATATCCCTGACTTGATAGTCCAAAGCACAAAGAAGATTAATATGCACATCATGGATTTGTAACATATTGGTTTTCAACCTGAAGGCATTTTCGTCACAGGTGTCCCGTTTGATTAGTGGGCCTCCACATATGCGGAACTTTGGATCTTTGCCATGCAGGTTTAATTAAGTCTCAGATTTCATAGAGGGGCGGTATGTAATTTTATATCAGAAAAATAAATAAATAAATGGATGCAAAAGGTAAGCCAGACATCACGGTCGCCATCAGACCATCCACAGACAGTTTTGATGGAGTGTCGTCGGCTCGGTCCATCCATCTTACTTCCAGCCTTAACCCAAATACGACAATGTGCTGCTTCAGTCACTGTCTGTCTGACACAACAGTCTGTTGCAGTCCATCGCTTAGAAACCACAACACAATGCCTCCGCTTATAAGCGCTCCTCCGTAGAGAACGACACGACTTCGCCAGCGCTCGAAAATCGCCTCCAAAGAGGGCAGTGGTGTCCAAACTATGGCTTGGGGGCCATTTTGCTGCCTGTCGTCCTTCAACTGTATGTCGATAGAGGTCAGTGGGACTACCACATGTCATCTGTCCATTCAATGAAGTCAAGTGGACTAGTTTACTAATGGCTCCTCATTGTTTCTTGTACACGTTCAGCAAATATATTTCTTCACTGTCTACTTGAGGGATTTCGCCATATAGATTTTTACAACGGCAACTACCAGTAGTAATAAAGCTAAGTATGCAAACTATTTACAACTAAAATAGTAAACAAAAATGCTGTTAATAAGACCCCGGTGAATAAAGTTGATTTGCTCCCAAAAAAGTATGAATAAGTTATATTTTAAAGACGTATTTATATGTTTTTTTAAGTTTTTTTTTTTTATGCTATAGTATGCAGAAGGCTTTGATGTAGCCTCTGAACTGAAGCGAATGCTTTGAAGCAATGGTAGCTATTACAAAAATGGCCAACAGGTGGCAGCAGAGTATAAGAGATTGACCAGGTTGCAACAAGCTGTTTTCCACACTGTTTTAAACAGATTTGTGAATAATGATGAGACTAAGTTGTCTATATTCTCATGCTAATTGCTGCAAAACTGAAACGGATAGAAATATACATTTTTTCCCTGATGAAAGAAGAGACTCTAATCTTTCTTTTTGGTAGGTTCCATGTGTTTATAGCAAAACAACACAATATTCTGTGGGCCTTGCAAAAATCAGCCAAAATCCAGTAAAACAGCCGCGAGCGAAGAGGGCTGCTTCAATCAAAATGGCTACCAGTGAATGATTAAAACTAAAATGGCTGCTTTCTCTTCCTGCTCACGGTTCAATTTGTGTACGTATCACATTAATGACATTAATTCAAATACAAAAACACTGCTTTAGAGAATGTCAGCTGACGACCGAATGTTCTTTTTGGTTCTGAACGTGAGAAGATGGGCTCACTTCAGGTGCAGATTTATTCCAGTGGAATACCGGGCCACGAAATCCAGAAACATTCTAAACTACTTGATCATATTCAACAGAATGTAACCGTTTTTCAAAGTAAATATAATATAAAATGTATGACTGGTTTTAGCCCTAGTTCACAAAACATAGAATATTTCAACTACAAACTACAAGTTTTGCCTTCTCTGCACGCCTTCGTGCACTTTTGGAAGGATTCTTCCACATCTTTATCTTTGTGGCCATCTTATCCACATCTCCAAAATGAATAACCCCTATCAGCTTATAAGAGAAAAAAAAGAAAGAAAAATAAATCACACTGAGCCACACCAGGTGATGCTCGCCAGGAACTGCCAGATGCTCAGGGCATTTTGAGCAGGCACGTTGTCATGGTGAAGCACCCTGCCACAATTCTGGCCCAGTAAGGAAGCAAACACTGCAGGATCTCTTTGTAGATGTCCTGCTTGATCGTCAAGCCCCGTGGCAAGAATTCACACTGAATGATGCCGCTCACATTGAAGAATTCCGGCCAACATGACTTTGAATTTGGACTTCAACACTCTTGCTTCCTTTGGCACCAGTCCAAGAAGGTTTCTGACAAACCGCATACACAATATACATCCATAGCAACGTCGCCAGCTGACCGCAGAAATCTGAAAACGACCATCCCGCCTCGTTTGCCGTTCCTCCTCGCATCACGGCTTTCGCTACGGACTTATCTGATCGACTTTGGGCGACTACACCAAGTCATTATGAGTGATTAAAATCCCGGGCAATCATCTGCGTCTCCGCTTGTCCGTTAGAAGTGCGAGATGGAGCCGTGCGGTTGAAGAGCAGCAGGCAGCAGTGTCCTGATTTACATTCCTCGGTGCTGCTGATGGAGGAGGAGGCCGTCAGATGGGAGAGGCTCGCGGGCAGAGTGGACCTTCATCAAGTCCGCGCGTGATTTCTCAATAAACATGCTAGGCGGGCAACAACACTTATTTCTACCATTCCAAGCATTTTTTACATTTAAATTTCAAATGGCTTCTAATAACATGTCATTGACATGCTTAATGTAGTCTTAAAGTACCATATTTTCCGCACTATAAGGCGCACCTAAAAGCCTTCAATTTTTTCAAAAGCTGACCATGCGCCTTATAATCCAGTGCGCCTTATATATGGATCAATATTGAGCCGCAACAGGTCTCGCTGTCAAGACGCTATCGGTGACCCTGCACGATCGGTGACGTGCATGCGCAGAACATCGCACCATCTTGGATCGCTAGCTAATACTAATACTTTACCTCAGAGAAAATAATAAAACAGTTTATTCATTTTGGAGTTGTCAGAAAGCTGATTTGTAATCTATTAATAAAGTTTGACTGACCTATCTGGCTGTTTTGTTGACATTCCCTTTAGCGCAGCACCATCTAATGGATGCATAACGTAACCCCAGACTCTACTGTCGTGCCTAATATATGGAAAAAGTTTTAAAAGATGTCATTCATTGAAGGTGCGCCTTATAATGCGGTGCGCCTTATAGTGCGGAAAATACGGTAGTTATAATCAGTGATTAATGTGACTGAGCAAGATTCCATAACTTTAGTGCAGTGATAATTTTGTCGACGAAACATTTTCGTCATAATTTTTGTCGAAAAAAAAATTTCAGACTAAAATGAAATGAAAACTAAAATATAAGCCATTCATTGAGACTATAACAATAACTACAGTTGACTAACAAGTTTGTCAATTACTAAAACAAAAATGAAAATAACAGTGACGGAAATTCACACAATCCAATCAGCAGGAATGAAACGCGGGTTGGAGAAAAGAACGACAGTTACAAATAGGTGTGTTATAATTTTCTGTATAAAGGTTGAAATGTCCCGCCTACTGCCCAAAGCCAGCTGAGATAGGCTCCAGCACCCCCTGCGACCCTTGTGAGAAATACGCCGTCAAGAAATTGGATGGATGGAGGTTGAAATGTATGCTGAAGGAAAATATCGACTAAACTGTCAATTTAAAAAAAAAAAAAAAAGCTCTTATTTGGCGACTAAAATTGGATTAAAACTAAAATAAAATCAGATTACTAAATTCTGACTAAAACTTTAATTAATTTTAGTCGAAGGACTATAACTAAAACTTTTTGTTTTTGTTTTGTTTTTTGTCAAAATTAACAGTGGGGAGATGACTTCAGTTGCTTCATATGCAACGGAACTTGTTTGAAACTTGTTGGTAAAGACTTGTGACTTGCACAGACAATATGTGACTTATTCCCAACCCTTTTTTTTTTTTTTTTTTTTCTCCATACAGTTATACAGTTATGTCCATCATTTACCCAATCACATTTATCTCCAGGTAAACAACTAAGTCAACTTTCAAATCACATATTCTGTTGTACAGTTTAATTGACATAAGCTAGTGAACCGTAAGCGTGTTTCCGTACTGTACAATGTGAGGGTGAAATCTTCACCAGCTGACTGAACCTTGGACTTCCAAGCAATAAGCGTCGCTTCGGGCTCTGCATACCAAATGCTTATCAACTCAAATGCAAATATGACCTTTAATATTAGAAAGAAAATGGTGAATAGGGATTCAAATTCAAATCGCTGGCGGATGCATGACATATGCGGCGACTTGGCGATGAACTCCCGACTGTCACTCGACACGGCTTTGTCAAAGACGGCCGCTTAATTACGTCATCAATTCACAAATGTGAAGACGTGCGTTTCAGTCCGATTGTTTGTTGAAGGAGCACTGAATGAAGATGTTAGATGGCTATGTTAGCTACTCACTGGTAGCTATTAGCTTGTTTTCATAGTAAATTACTGGTAGATTTCCCTTGTGTGATACTTAATGTTAAAAAATATATATATAAGAGATACCACTTTCAGTCGGTATCAAGCAACTTTTTGTCAACAAAGGACTTTTATTTGAATAGTGAGAGCGCTGATTGAACAAGTACCCAGATACATTAGCTTCTCAGGTTAGCCGCATTTCGAGCGACTTTTTGTGGATTGTGATTTGGATATTATTGTGACTGGTGTGTTGCATTCAAGTTCAGTACTACTGAGTAAAGATGTCGACCTTAATGTTAGCATTACATTAAACTCGTTTAGTGTCTAACAGCTAATAACAAAAACAAAAAAAATGGATGTGTGACATTTAATACCCTGCCTAATTTGTTATATATGAATTAAGGAAGTGTGTTCCTAGTTCTCATCTAATTGATATTACAGTGATCAACTTGTGCTTATACTCGTATAGCAATTAATAATGTAAAAATGCTACTTAAACCACTGCCTGTACACTTAATGAGGCTTTTATGATGACTCTGGAACACATTAC
Source organism: Festucalex cinctus (assembly GCF_051991245.1). Lineage (NCBI taxonomy): Eukaryota > Metazoa > Chordata > Actinopteri > Syngnathiformes > Syngnathidae > Festucalex > Festucalex cinctus. The sequence continues at coordinate 6,304,247 of NC_135423.1, read as the reverse complement.
CCCAAATATGACTGATCTCAATGGGAAATTTGAGGTACCATTGTATAATCCTAATGAAAACGAGTGCAATTTGGCCTCTAATACATTATTTAGACTGCAGTTATCTTGTTTATGGTTTACTGAGCGCTCTTTGGCATTGAGTGTGCACTTTTAGAGTGCGCCTGCATTACTATATAAACTTGTTTAAACTGCATCAACCCAGTCTTCAACATGACTGAATGAAAAAAAAAAATGCACTACCTGATAGTACAGCAACTACAGTATGTTATCAGTTGTGTAATGAATCCATAGGAGCAGGAAACGGGCAAAACAACAGACTGGCATGCTCGGGAAAAGACTTTTCTGATGCAAAGCGGGCAAAACGTAATTGAGACATTCTTCGGCGGGACTGGTCGCACTTCTAATTAGCTTCACAGCTGCGCTGCCGTGGCGATAAATGACTCCCCTTCAATTTTCTTTAATCAGATGCTTCAGCACAAAGGCTTTTTTTTTTTTCCCAGATAAGGATTCTTTTGTGACTAACTGTGTGCGTGTGGGTGGGTGTGCGTGCATGTGTGCGAGACGAGCACTTACAGTGGGCGCTTATTAGCACTAATCTATAGGTTTCCTGGCGACTTGAGCTATAGCACCCTAAATAGACTCGAAGGGGGGCTGCATTTTTCTCCTCGCACAGATCCGCTCCTAATGCACAGTTAAGTGATCTGGACACAAATGCTATTGATATTGTTGGATTGTAGTAGTATACATTCACGCCAAGATTATAATAGCTTTTTAATTTTTCATTATAGTTTTTTTATTTATTTATTTCATTTTCGCTTAAAAAAACAAAAGTTTTAATTCGATTTTAAAGCAAGTTTTTTTCCCTCTAGAAAATGCTTAATTTTTTTTAAATTTCATTATTAGTTTTAGTATTAGATTTAGTTTTTTTTTTAAATATATGAAGTATTTGAGTAGAAGATAAAGATAAACCAATATACTTTTTATTTTTTTTAATGATTAACATTTTATTGAAATTTTTAAACAATGCAAAACAACATAGACATGTATGTAGCCGTACATAGACGTACATAAAAAACACACATCGACTGCATGTAGTATTGTGCTTAAAAAATGTTACCAATTATTGTGTAAAAAAAAGTACAGTTCTAATTCTAATGTAAAAAATAAATAAATAATAATAATAATGATAATCGATTTAAAATAAACCCCAAAAACTGTTTGATGTATGATATTAATTGACAAAGAATTAAACTTAAGGCCATTTTTGCTATAATTAGTTAGTTGTAATTTTATAAATGTAAGATGAAGTTTCAGTTAGTTTTCATTTTTTAAAAGCATTTTTGTTTTTATTTCATTTCCTATCATAAATATATACTTGTGCAACTTTTGGAACATTAAAAGGTAGCACTGTATGGTCAAATGTTTACACCATTGGGAGTCTCGCAAGACTGCAGACTGTTGTGTGTTTTTTTTTTTATTCCGCTCGCCTTGAGCGAAACTCTCGAGCACTCCATCCAGGGAGCGACGAGCCCTGCTGTCCAGATTGAGGTGAGACAAGGGTTGCTCTCCTGCCTCCAGCACCATCTGCTCCACTGGGCCACTTTTAGATGCGCTGAATAGACAATAAAGTCTTGCATTATCAGTGGGGTGACATCATCAGTGCAGACACGGGTTAGGCGGGGGGGCTATACACTGCATCATATTAATTGGCTTTGCTGTCAGATTCAATGACCTGATTAGGAAAGCTGTCACAGATCTCGATGCATCACTTCAACTGTCATGGCAACAGTAAAAGTAAGTTTGTATACTTCCCATATGCCAATCACTGGTGGCCAAAAATGTCATTTCCAAATCATCTCTGCGTTAGCGCAATGGCGTTCATCTTGTCTACTTTCTGAGTTTGGATTTTCTTCTTATCCAGACAAAAAAAAATAAAATCGTTTTTCCAATCAGCTGCTTTTTAAGATACGTCGCTTAAGGAAGTTTGACATCTCTGATGAAGGCTGACGTGACAGCCAAAATTGTCAGCAAGGTATTTTTTGTCTGAAGAAAAGAAACTCTACAATCATCTCTGTGTGGTCAGCAACATTATTAGAGTAAACGAAAACTAATAAAATAAAATAAACGTTTTTGTTAAAATTTAAAAAAAAATAATCTTTGTCAATGAATATAAATGAGCTTTCGGGAATCATTTTAAATGTATTTATTTCACTATTGCAATACATCCGTACAGAAGAAGGAAGCTCAAACAATCATTTGAGAGTTTACTTTATTACTCGGGATGTACCTAATGATAACGACGATATCATGATATCGCGATATTAAAACTGCCACACTATATTGTTGTTGTCATGTTATGATATTAAAATCAGTACATCTGTTAAAAAAAAAAAAAAAAGTCGGTTTGATTTCCATTTGTGCAGTTCTAGCACCCTCTGGTGGCTAGTTTTTTTAGTGCAGTTAAATTTTTACGAGGCATGGTTTGGCCCTTCTATTTTTTAAAATCCACGCTAATAGTCAGATGAAGGGGAACGTAATTTGTCAATATGTGTAGGAACTCAATGTGTGCGAGCATTAGCAAGTAAATGCCTCAAAATATATATTATATTTATATATAATATTATATTTTTCATTGCCATAATGTACAAAAGCACAATAGTGTGTTATTTTTTTTTAGTATGAGCTCATTTATATTTATATATATATATATATATATATATATATTGTGACCTTTTTGTATCGCCAACCTCCCTACAATATTTTGATAATTATCGTATCGTGACGTTCATATCGTGATAATATCGTATCATGTTTGGATATCGTTACATCCCTATTTATTTCTCAACATTTAATGACTTTTTTTTTTATCTCGCACTCAACAAAAACTCCATATATTTAAAAATGTCAAATTAACATTAAAACTACTAAAAAATAAACTAAAATGAAGCATTTTAAGACATAATAAGAAAACTAACACACTTGTTCCAAGAAATGAATTAAAACTAACTGAATTAAAAAAAAATAAAAGTCAAAACAATATAAAAATACAGAAAAATCCCAAACTATTATAAGACTGTTTGTCAGTGCCCAAATCCTAACAAGGGTCAGTCTTATATTGTTAGTTTGAACAGAAACGCAGTATTTCATGTAGCACTGCTCGCTGATATCCGTAAGCAGATATCCGTAATTTCTGCTCCTTACTTTTGTCAAAATAGACCCGTTACTTTTTTCAACCTCTGTGGATGACGACATTAATGTTAAAAAATAAAAAGAGATCCTCGACTAGAAGATGGAACAAATAGGACAAATGGAATAGTTTCCCCCTCCCCAAAAAAAAATAAAAAAATGGTGATGATATTGATATGCCTGAAATATGACGTTTATGCTTTATGTGAAAACGCATCTGACTGTTGCAGTTGGATGCCAAGAAGCACGGTTCACGAAACCAGGCGATTTTCACCCCAAATTTTGTTTGTAAAGCAGTTTGTTAGAAAGACCTCAGCCTTAGAAATGCTCATCCCCTCTTGTAGAAGATTCATCTTGCGTGCTATCCTCTTAAAGCATGTGTAAGTCACCTTGAGTTTCCTTGTACAAAAGCTTGAAAAGCTCGCCTCTCATTACGAGTACGTCGGGACGAATCAGAGGCTGAAAACGGGGAGAGATGTCTCCAATCCTTCCCTCCCTGTCACGTCAAATCGGAGAAACAAGCGCTGCCCGCCGAGAGACGAGATCAGAGAGCCTTTTGAGGAGCGACGAGAGGAAGTCAAAGCGAGCTCCGGCGCTATTGACCGAGGAGGGGGAGTGAGTGAGTAAGTAAGTGAGATCCGAGACGGGAGTTTCCGAGCCAGTGGATTCAACTTACAGCCTCCCTGACGGAGCACGGTGACCCCAAGGGTGCGGGCGGGTTTCGGCGGTCTGCTCGGTGACAGCTTGGTGACGGGTGGTCAGGGCTCATGCATAATGGAGGCTCGGCCAACCGCTGCGTGAAAGCAGTCAGCCACCCTCGCTCTCTCGGAGTGTCAATAGCGAGGGCCTACTGGAATATAAACTGCTGCTTTTACGTCGATAGCGCAACACAAGGGCAGACGTCACCCGAGAATTAGCAGCAAAAGTAGGGACCGAACGATACAAAAATATACAGGAAGTTTTAAATCTGGCAAATGGAACATCATCATTTGACATTATCATTTATTCATGCATACCGTGTCCCGTACTTTGGGGCATATTCACAAAAGTTTTGCGTCGCCTTTGCACCGCACTAACCGGTAAAAATGGAGCAATCCGGGAGCGCCTATCTCACGAAACACGTAAGTGCGCTGCCAACCAGATTGCGCCACGGTGCGCTGGTATTTGCGCATATGTAAATTAGGTAATTTGCATACATTTGACGCAAATTATGCCCACCCCAATGCAAATGTGACTCATTGATATGCAGCGGCTAATTCACTAACGCCAGCGCAAACAGCCACACCGAGTTTTCGTGACGCAAATAACGTTGATGGAAAGCATGTCTAAACCTGCCGCAACCTCGATCCCGGTCATGACAGCAGTCACGCAGAGAGGAGAGAGAGAGAGAGAGAGAGAGAAAGAGAGAGAGAGAGGGAGGGGGAAATTTTTCTATGTTGGTTTAGGACACATAACTTAACCCGGGCTGATCGGCAATGACAGGGAGGCATTTTACGATCATTCTTACGTGCCAGATGCACGGCAACATCTGAAAATATATTTCTAAAAAACGATCGCACCAATAATTTGTATTTTGTGAATGAATGACGTCGTTGTTGTCCTCTCTGCTCTGCTTAATGGCGCAATAAACCCTTACTCTCGGTCCAACCTCGCTTTATGATAATGTCATCTTTCTCGCAACTGTTACTATAACAACCATGTTCCTTTGCCATGTGTGGTAAATCAGGTGCAAATTTGCTCCAAGCTGTCAGTTTTGTGGGCGTGTTTGCGCCGGTATATGATTAGAGCAATGCCCTTAGTGAATAGGTGGGTAACTGGTGCAGTTGTGGTTCAATATTTCTTAGTGAATATACACCTTTGTTTTATCTATCGTACGCTCAAGCACAAAGACAGCGAGATGACATGGCACACCAAACCATTTGTCACCTATACAATAAGAACTCATCGACTAGCTGTGAGCTTCACATTTGCACTAGTGGGCTGTGTGTGAGTGAGTTGAGCAATCAACACCCCATCCCGCACCCTCCCTCCAGCAATTGTGTTGTGTTGTGTTGTGGACACACTGCAGTACATCACCTCAATCAGTCATGTCGCCGCTGAAGCCGAGACAAGCTAGCAGACCGCCACGCCACACACGCACGCACGCACGCACGCAACCCCCTTCCGAGACACAGCAGCCGGAAAATGCTTACCTAGGAGAAAAAGACAAGAGAGGACATTAAATCAGTAAGCATAATATTCAGCAGGCTCGCTTTCAACAGATTAGCCAATCTGGCCTTCTGCGCGTGCCGCACCGACATGAAGTTTTAACCCTTTGGAGTGTAATTGAAACAGCGCGAGGGCCGATTAGCCAATATGTCACGCCGCTCGGCATCTTGTTTGGGAAGGCAGCGCAGTCCACAGTCGCACTAGCATGGAGCACATATGGACCGCCAGAACCCACAAGATGGCCATTTCAATATTTTTTCTTTAAAACATACGCTGATCTCCAAAAGTATTGGAACAGTGAGGTCAATTGATGCATTTTTGGCTTTGACATGAACTCTTTTACTGCCACACGTTATGAAAAAAAAAAAAAAAAACACTCCACAGTGCCATTTTGCCAATTACGAGCATTCATTAGATTCTGTCACATTTCATTGTAATTCCATGCACCAGCAGCCCATTGAAAAGAGACACAATGCTGCCATCTGCTGGCCATAGTTACGTGGTGTTTTTGATTCCACAACCCATTGACCAGGCAGAGCTGCACTTAAGACGTTGCTCCGTCCATTTAAGAAAAAACAAAACAAAAAAAAACAAAAACGTAGATGACGTCATTTCACGTTTATGGCAGCATACATTGTGATTTTACTAATCGTTATTAAACGTTTTTGGCAGTCAAAGAGTTAAAATGAGAGTGGTCAATATTTCAGCTTTTATTTCCAGGTACAGTGGCCAACAGAGGGCAGTATAATACAGACATGCAGACGTAAACAAAGAAGAATTTCACTTCTACTGTGCTTTAACCGTTTTTCTCAAAGAATATAACTCCATTCAGCCTCTTTTTTTAGCAGGCAAAACAAGCATGCTCTGTGGGGTTGAAGTCAGGTTGATAAAGTAGTAAAAATGGCAAACAAAATGTTTTTGTAGACTTCTGTACTCATTTTTGCTGCCTTCATCGTGTTTTTCATTCATGAAGATTAATGAGCCCGTCCCAGAAGAAGCCATGCAAGGGGAATCAGTTTTTGACATTTGCATGCAAATAAGAAAAACAGTATTCATTTGTGTTTGTTTGGCCTCTTTTATATAACATCACCGCAAAGTCCTCAAGTCAGTTTTATTTTTATATTTATATTCTGCCAACAACAAATCCACTCCGCAGAATTTAATGGGAATATATTTTATGGCAACTCTAAGGGAGAAAAGTATAGTTCAACTGCAGTTGACATTAATTTCCCCTCTCCATGGCCAAATTTATTATTAATTTATGATTTAGTCTATTCCCCAATTTATTGTGGGAATGCTTTAATAATTCACACTGTTCCTATTTTGTTTCCGCTCATTATTTTCAAATACATTTATTTCCATATAATTCATCCTATTCACAACATTACACATCCATCATTCACTCCTTGCAGGCTATTATTTTTCTTATTCTAAAAATTCAGTTTTTTTTTTAATTCAACATTCATAAATCAAAAATTTTCAACATAACACATTCACATTATTTCCAATTGACATTCAAAACATGATGTTCATTCAATTCAATAGGAATGATTGTCAAGTTGCCAAAAATTCCGATTTACCAAAAATGTAGCATTTCAAGCACTAAAATTCCTACAACAATGACGTAGTCATTTTCCACGACACATTCAACAAACAGATTTACATTATTATTTCAATTTGAAATTAAAAACATTCAGCTCATTCAATTCACCTTGGCAACAATTTTCAACATGACAAAACTTTCCACATCCCTCCTAAAAATCCCCCATATTTTTTCCTATTCCACATCATTTAATGTCTTTCCAAATCATTCCACATCATTCATATTTTTCCACTCAGAATTCACATGAAAATTCTCCAGAAATTGTCTAGTTGAGATGATTGATATTGTAGGCAAAATATTGCAATATTAGTGTATGATTATATTATTAATATTTTAACCCCCAAAAATAAATAAGGAATAAATTTGTATTGCCTCGTGAAATTTCACCAAAAATGTATTTAATGATTTAAAAAGCATTAATAACATATTTCAATGCATGGGATCTTTCACGTTATTTGGTTTTACAGTCAGAACCCGAGGAAAATGATCACTAAAATGTGACTCGCAACAAAACTGAGTTTGACACCGATTTATGCTGAGCTTCGGCATGCACTTGACCCCCTTCAAAAAAAAAAAAAAAAAAAAGCCACTGGATTCACATAAGCCGATCGCGCTAATTAATCGGCCCCTTCCTCAGCCAGCAGCTGCTTTGCCAAACCCGAAAGAGACAAACAAAAATGGAGGAATAAAAAGCAGTTTGTGTCTCTTCAGAGGAGCACATTGAACACACGGCTCGGCATGAAGTGTTATTCGCCGGCCTTCAAAGGACAAGGATGTCCTCCAGTGCCGGATGTTACATCACACAGCTTGATTCTTCGCACCCTCTTGTCTTGCTCTTACCGCCTGTTTGTAGCCGTTTAAGTGCGAGGGGACCTCACAAGGCAACCGCCTGCCAAGCGGCCGCACAAACAAGGCTCATCAACAACACAGGGAGAGGACGCTAAAAGACTACTGAGACGCATGTTGAATGGGCTCTTGATCAATCATCCGCTTTTGATGTTAAATAGTGGGAAATCAATGGACAAGTGGGTATTATGCGGGGAAACCTGCACCAGATAAGTGAAGCGAAAGCTGCGGAAATCTAATTCAAAAGGGCTGCTCGCTCATTTTTGTTTTTATACGCGTTCACGCTACTTCAAGGTCGCCATTTTCCGTCCATCAATATTTACAGTCGACCCCAGCACACTTGCAGTTTGGAAGTCGCAAATTGATCCTTACGCATTTTTTTTTATTATTATTCTAAAGCTGAATGCAAAATACTGTTTGTAAAGGTTCCATGTTGCTTCCAAACACAAATGTTGGACGTTAGTGGTTCCACTGAACATATATGATTTTTAAAATATCTGTTAAAGTCAACCTTAAACATGTCTTGACAATATGTTATGTGTGACCTCACGAGTCTAAACATAACATTCTGATTAATATCACATTTTTGGAATAGGCATTATGAAGCAAAACGACCAATCACAGCTCACGTTTCCTGAAGCTGAGCTGTGATTGGTCGTCGCCTTCAGCAACTGTGATGTAATCTCCAGTCGACAGCAAGTGGCAAAATGGCCGCCCTCTGAGATGGATAAACACAACTGGATTTTGCTGCTTAATTCATATTCGACTAGGCAACATATTAAGTAAAATACAATTTTTAGACCTGTGGGGCTGCATACAACATATTATTGAAAAAAAAAAAAAAATGGGGGCGTTGCGGTTGACGTACATAGGGAGTGAACTGTTTGTCTTGGCGCCGGCTAGGATGGCCATCATTAAAACAGCGGCGCTCGCCACTTTCTCGCCGTTGGACTTGGGGTCACAGGTGCTCCATGGAAGGCTTTCCCTGTCTTTTAAATTGGCTGCGAGGTGACAGCCACTAGAACAGGACACGGACAGGCTAGCCCACACAATGCCAGCGAAACACGAGGCCAAAGCACTCGCGGTCTAGACGGCTACTGATAATCAATCAGAAGGCTTCGGTCTGCCAGCCACCAGGAGGAGGCGGAAGAAGAGCAGGGTTCAAGGTTGTCCACCTGAGTGGGTCTCCCTTCGCTAAGAACTGCCAACTGCTCATTCGAGTGGCTTTTTTTTTTTTTTTTTTTTTTTTTTACTGCACAGAGAGTTGAGCATTCACATTGTGTTGTGCAGCATATGAGCGGATAGCTGCGCCGTGAGTAAATGGCGCAGTCTTGCTGTCAGCGCTTTGTCTCTCGCGCTCAGTAGCCTTGATGAAGCAGCCGTCTAATTGTGCAGCTTTACAAAGTAATCTCAGTGTGACTTTGAAACAAACAGCCAAGGTCCCAACTCCAACAAAGTTAAACAAGTGCGCGCCTCACTACAAAATGAGAATATTCCAGAGGCACTATGCTGAATTAGAAAAGTGACAGGAAATGGAACTGCTAGATGCTAAAAAAAAAAAATCTTGTAGCATGTAAAAAATAATTCAGAATGAATGAAACCTAGTTAGTATTACTTGTTATTCATCGTCAGTCTTGTAAAATCTCATAACCATGTTTTAATGTAGCACATTGTCAAATTTCAAGGAGTGGCTGTGGGAGCTTATAGCTGCTAGCTAACTAGCAACAAAGTTTAGCGTGCAAATAATCATGGTAACAATTCTATATGGGACTGGGGCCATAAAGTCAAATTGGAACTTCGTAGTTAAAATGTTACAAGTTAGAATTAGCATACAGTATTGGTCTAATGTTAGAATGACACTGACAAATTTGAAACCTGCAACTTCGTCCTTGAACGTCGTTTCTGTCATTTGATGAATAACAGGCTTTCATTCTCATGATCTCACACTGCATTAACAATCTCATCACTACTTTTTGTACTTTTTTTTTTTTTTTGCTTGTTGCCGTGAGTGAAGTGCACTCGTGTTCTTTGGTTATTTCCTCAGGCGTCGCCATGCAAAACAATCCACGTTAAGCCCCTCAAGTTGTGAACCCGTGACTTTGCACTTTGCCTGTGGTTGTCAATCTTCGTGTCAACCAGACATGAGAGGAAAACAACAACCCAAACAGAGGTGAGTCATTTCGCATAGAGCGAGAGAGAGAGAGAGAGAGAGAGAGAGAGAGACAAGGGCATGGAAAATGATACAGACCGGCACAAACAAGATGGCAGTGTTTTTTTTCTTTTTTTTTTTTTAAGCAGCTCAGGCTTTATTAAACTAAAAGGGCTCCTCTCCCAAATATGCTTGCGGTGCCCAATGGATCATGTCAGCCTATCATCTGGGACGGCACAACTGAACAGGCTTCTTGCCAAAAAAGGAAGAGGAAAAAAAAAAAGAAAAAAAAAAAAGCTGTTTAGCGTTTCAAAGTAGGGTTTCAATCCAAGGTTGGGTTTTATGCATGTGTTAGGGCTGGAATTTTAAATTAGGCTTTGAAGACAAGGCAATGGGCTTTCAAATTAGGGTTTTAATCCAAATTGGGAGTTTCAAGTCTGAGTTAAGGTTTCAAACATGGCCTAGGGTTTATACCTGGAGTTTTAAGCCTTGGTCTTGGGTTTGAAATTAGGCTTTCAATTCAAGATTTGAGTTTGGTTCCAAATAAGGGCTAGCGTATAAAACTGCTGTTTGAAGTCAGCAGTAAAGTTTTAAATGGTTCGAGTTTGGGTTTCAAACAAAAGTAACCCCGGGTTTACACCGGTTGCGTGTGCGGTGCGTCTTGACTGCGTGCTCCGGACGCGTCAATTTTTTGGCCAATCCACACCAGCTCCGCACAGCTGCGGTCCGGCAGCTCCGTCGCCGACCACTTCCCGCCGTGTCTCGCGTGACCGCGCGCGATCATGTGGCATTAAAAACAACGACAAACACACAGAAAGTCTGTGCTCAACAGAGAAGCAGAAAGAGAGGTGGACTTTTATTATTTTGTGGCTTTCTACCTCCAATATAAACCTCTCCTCGTCCATGTTCGCTGGTGTCTAGACCGTGAATGAGCACCTCGCACGTTAACTCCAGGCCCGTCTACGCCCACATCACGTTTTGCTAGCATGCTTGCGAAATAGGAGCTGGCGAATGTTTTATCTTGAAAGGTAACCGGAAATTTATTTTGAAACTGCGTCGGTCTTCCTGTCCCGCTCGATGTGTTTTGTGCTAGCTTGCCATTTGCCGGAGGCCTACCGCTGCGGCGTCAGGCAAAAATAGAAAATAGGTCTATCCTTGCGGAAGGGCTGCGGCACGCCGCAGCTGAGACGCAGTCGACACGCAACGCACCCGCAAGCGGTGTAAACTGCACCATTCGAATGAATGGAATCTAATTGCTTGCGTCGCCGGAACGCACCGCAACCGCACCGCAACCGCATCCGGTGAAAACCCGGGGTTAGGGTTTCAAATTAAGGTTTTAAGTTAAGAATAGGCTTTCAAGCCAGTGCTAAGGTTTGAAGTTTCGAATTTAAGCCTGAGGTTAGGGGTTGAAACCATTAGGATTTCATTTGAAGCCAGGGTTAGGGTTTCAAGTCTGGGCTGGAGTGCTAAAGTGCTGCTCTCCACGAGTGAAAAAAAAAATGCATTTGATAATTGATAGTCCTGTGCTTTACAGTTTGCGTTTGGAAACCCTGAACTCTACCCCCTAGTTCACGTTGTTGAGGGGGGCGGGATGGACAGCGGCTCATTTACATGAGACAGGACCACCCCATCAAAACATCATTTGGGTTTTTGACAGAAGCATGCCACAGATGATGTTAAAATAAATAAATAAATAAATCACACAACACTTCTCTCTCCTAATATGAAATATTGGTCAATTCTCTCAGACCGAATGAAAATATTCATAAGAGTGGCGTCCGACGACACGGCCACAAAAAGAGCTATTGTGTTTCTTGGCAGCCGCGTTCTATTCATTCATCATTGACGTAAAGGTAATAGGACTTCAGAGTTGTACTAATGACCAACGACAGGCTCTCTGTAAAATAGATGAAAGGTGTGCCATTATGGGCTGGGCTCATGAGAGGAAGAGGCCATGCGGCTAATGACTCATTAGAGACATCCATAGCCAGACAGGCTGGGAGCCAAAAGGCCAGGAGTCCTTTTTAAAGACTCAATACCCTCGCTGACACTAATTGTAGCCGTCAGGACAGCATGGATTTTCATGGCGTATTGTCTGCTCCCCTGACACGTCTCGGCGCGAACGCCACCATTGCCAAGGAGCCCCCCCGCCACCTCCGTGACTTGATGCCCGACAGCTTGACCGGCGTTCTTGCCGTAAAAAAGCGCCAGAGTGCTCCTGGCACGGACGCGGCCATTCAAACCGGGAATGGCGGCCAAACGCCGACGCGGGAGTCGTTCTTTTTAATATTCCTGCAGGCATTAACTGCATTCTAATGTGTCAACATTTGACAGGACCACCGAACCACAAGTGAAATTGATACCTTTGAAGTCACACAAAAAATACAGAGGGTGAAGTGCGTTGTGAGCATCTAATTCCATTTTAACGTTACTTATAGATCAATTAATTCATTATTTTATTTTATTTTTTTTATTTATGTGACATCAGCACATAGACGGGTATAAGGCCATTTAAAATGACAGATTTTAAGATTTTATTTGTAACTTTTTAACTTCTACATGGAGTAGTTTGTGTGAGGAACCTTACTGTACTTTAAAATACTACTGCTCAAAAACCAACACATTTTATCTTTACCATAACTGTAGGGCACTGTCTCAGGTGTTAGGCAGGAGTTAGCGGACATTTTCTATAGATAGGAAACGTTACAGGTAGTCAGACATTTGAGCGTGCTAATTGCTAACATGCTAATTGCTAACTGACTGGATGCCCATTATCATTGAAACCCCGATCTTGTTTGTGTATGTTATTGACCGAATGTGCCACTATCGAATGTGCTCTGGTGCCAAAACTGCCAGCATCCCTAAACTACACGTCGCCCCTGCGTCAACGTACAACTTATCATGTTTAAAAACAATAGCCGTCAGGGTACTTCAGGGTAGTAAACATTAACTGTGTTTGAGGTAGAACAGCCAATATTTCTCACAGGTACAGTATACCATCTATAAAATGTTTGGTTCTGTTGTCTTTATGAGTAATTTAGCCAAATATAATGGCTAGTCTGCTAGCTAACATCAGATGTAAAACGGCATCATCTAAGGGGTTAATCCAAGCAACAGTAAAGTCAATTAGCCAGTCCCCCTATGATCATGTTGTCTATGTCTGAATTTCCGCTACGCCTATTTTTAAATCAATTTACCTGTTGAGATGTAAATTACCACCATCGTTCCATCTCGCCTCAACGCAAATGAGCTCACATAGCATCTTTTTGATTGACATTTGAAGACATTTTGACATGGAAAGGTTTGTGTACTGTACTAATTTTGTGCCATTGGAGCTATTGCCACCTGGATGTACAAGCCGCTATGGTGAAAAAAAACAATTCCAAACTGTGATGATACCCACCTAATACTACCTCAAATTGAAGAGTTATCTAACTCCGCTCCAAATGTGCTTTTTCTTTCTTTTTTTTGTGACGCCAACGACAAAAACACACAAAAAAAGCACCAATAATCACAAAACTGAAAGTTATTTCCACGTAGGAAAGTGATACACAACATTTGATGTACAACAGCTTGACGGCTGTAAACCGGCGAGTGCTTTGGCGCCGCTGTGACAAAAGTGCTAAAACGGGAGCGCGTGTCTAAACTCTAACGTGGGACTCGTTTTCAATATTCTCGTCGCGTCATTAGGCATCTGCAGTGGGGGGGGGGGGGGGGGGGGGCGTGGGCGCATCCCTCATTTGGACAGCGGCGAGGCGGGGATGTTCTACCGGTCTCGCCGTTCCCGCCCGCCACGCTAATGTGGTTCACTTTCAAAAACACCGTGAGAGGAAATGAGAAAAGCTACTCTTTGCCACCCCTTCTCGCTCAGACACAATAAGCATGGTGGGACTTCACGCTTCAATATTAGAGCGAAGCTTTCGTGATGTAGTGAAACAAGTAGTGTCCAAACTACAGCCACATAAAATGGATGCCGGACTGCGGCATGTATTGGCCCCAAAGCCTAATAGGAAAGGGGTTAGGGTTAATAGACTAGCTGCTGAGTGAATTACTGTTCAGATAAAGATTAAGAACGATAAAGATAATGGCGAAAGGGCCACATCATTGGTCAAACTACCGTGATACAGCTGCCGGCGTTCAGTTTGACTAATTGTGAAAATGTCAAAATGCTAACGTCAAATGTTTTAGATTTTCAAGTGTTACTTGCATGCTACCCAAGATATCTTCTTAGCCATTAGCTTCGCAAGCTAACACTAAAATATATATGTTTCATGTTACATGCTAAACCAGCTATTAGATTAGCCATTAGCTTAATATGCCAATAATACTCATGTACTAAACTTGGGCAACGGTACAAATGTTTAAGTGCTAGTTGCGAATATGTAAACAATATACAATTGCTTGATGGATTGTGTTTAGCATGTTTAATAATTGAAAATTTAATCATTTCAAATTGGCCCTTGCGTCCTTCCCGAAATATCATCTTAGCCATTAGCTTCACAAGCTAACACTAACGTATATATTTTTCGTGTTACATGCTAACCCAGCTATTAGATTAGCCATTAGCTTAGCATGCTAATACTAATGTACTAAACTTGGGCAATGGTACAAATGTTAAAGTGCTAGTTGCAAATATATAAACAATATACAATTGCTTGATGGATTATGTTTAGCGTGTTTAATCATTTAAAATCGAATCATTTCAAAGTGGCCCTTGCATCCTTCCATTTTTTTTCTGTATGTCCTCCTCAGAGGAAAAAGTGAAGTGCTGGAAAAATGAAAGATCTGTGAGCTTCTTGATGCTGAATTTGAAGGTAATGGCAGACAGTGCGGAGGAAAGATTGGTGGCTCTTCATTTCACTTCAAACTGGAAATGACTGGCAGCAACTCTCCCCTGGGCTTGAGGAAAAGAGTTGGATGTCTCTTACACACTCACACACGCACGCCTACACACAACACGTGCGCGCATGCACACACAAACGCGCACATAGCGTTTCACAGAAAAATAGCAAGATTAATTGATGGCTGCGTCTGCACTATTGATCCTTTAATAAACAACTGCTGACTATCAAATGCAAGAAAACATCCGGAGTGGGACAGGAATTCAATTCACGTCACCGAGCGGATAGTCAGTGCGGTCGACGCAATTTCACTGGCACCATGTTCCAGAAAAAGCCCCGTGAGCGCCCAGCATGGTTGGCATCGTAGGAATGTACTCATTAAAAATCTGATTATTATTATTTTTTTTTTGGGCTTCTAAAGAGAAAATACGTGATGATGATAACCGTAGAGCTACTGCAGCTGTTCAGGACAAGGACCAACAAGTAACAGAGATGGCAAAAAATGTTATGATGATATCATGGTTATCAGCATAACGTGGCGCTTCTATCACAAAATATCTCTAAAAGGAAGCGGTTGCTCAGTGAAGGATAAACTCCACAAGAGCATTTATTTATTTATTTATTTATTTATTTATTTATTTAATTTGGGTCACCAGAGATGACAAAGTGACATTCATAAGGGAGGACACTGCACTTACAACACACGACTCCTGTCCTGACTACTCAATACAAATGGAAATCAGGAATGAAGGATTAATGAATTGCGGATTAACCAGACGGAAACTGGATCATCACCATAGAACAGGAATCTGAATTTATCACGACAGCTCTCTGAACTGATCAGTACAAGTGGCAATAAGGATTTAAGAACTAATAAATTAAGGATTAGCCTATTTTGAAGGATTTTTTTTTTTTTTATGTGATATCAACAATAAGGAGTTGTCTGTTTCTTAGTTAGAATTGCATGAGGGTTGCATAAGTGATATTTCTGAACGTTTCCAGTAAATTTCCATCAGTTTAAGATGGATGATGCTATTCGAAAAATAGGAAATTTTCTATGTGAATTAATTGGGAATTAATGGAAATTTAAGACTGTATAGCTGTTGTCACCCATGATTGTTTTTGTGACCTTTTTTTTTTTTTTTTTTTGAGTCACTCCAGTTAAATGGAGAACCTTCAAATGGAGACTGAGAAGAAGGGGGGGGGGTTACCAGGAAATCACAGTTTCATGTTAACATCATACAACTTAAACTAAAATTTTAATTAAATTTTGTAATTAATTCAAATGAGTTTGATTGAGTCCAGCTGATGTAAAAACAACGCCCCCAAATTTGACCAATCAGCCGTGGTCACTGCAGCCCGCCCCTTCAAAGTTCCTGGCTGGCTCAGCAAGACCCTGCTGCTGATATAGTACTTGGATGCCCCCTGGGGAATTTAATTACCCTGATAATTGCTGTTGGTGGAAAAACACCCAAACTGAATTTTACCAAGGTAAACTGAAAAGTTCTCTAAAAGTTCTGGCGGTGGAAAAACGCATATAGATTGTTGTAACATTACATGTAAACAATAAGGTACAGACATGCCAATTTGTAAACCATAAACAGTACTTATTTGTACCTTTTTTTTTTTCTCAAACAATTATGAGGTGGTCCTTGGGCTGATGTCTCCCCAGTAAGGTTTTAGAAATCCCTGCTCTGCTGTATGCAGCGTGAAATAGGCTTTCGCTAAAAACATTCCCATTAGTGAGCAAAAGGAATCCCTTCCAGTTGAGCATGTCAAGTAGAAGTAAAGTGACACCGCAGTGGTGTTGCTACACTCCCGTAAAGCGAGAGAAAGAGGATGCTTTGTGTGTCTATTATTCTGGCTGTGTTTGCTTCTAAGGGCTTCCGACAGCTGAATTAAAAGACCAAAAAAAAAAAAAAAAACATCTCAGTGAGGGCAAATAAATCCATAAGCACGGCCTTTAAAAGGCCACGGGACCGACAGACCTTTTAAAGACCACCAGCGAAAAACGAAGGAAGAAAAAAATTGAGAGAAACAAAAAGGTCAGAGGAAAAATGGACCTCAACAATCATTTGACTAACTCCCATCGACAAAAAGAAAGCGGCCACCCAGTCCGGAGCTTTGACTTCGTCACCGCGCGCTCTCCTCACACGCGGCGTCGAGACGGAAGAGAGAATTAAAGAGCGAGATTGAAGATGTTCTCAAAAGTAAAAATTCAAGCGGCACTCCAGGCTAATGTTGACAATTTTCATAAATATTTCAAGGTAATGATAGCAAGGGCACGGCCGGACCCGCCTCGTGTCCGCTATTACCAGGCTAATCTCAGCTCACCCCCGGAGAATTTGGAGATTTAATTTAGGCATTTGGGGGATGATGCTCGGCGCTGACAAGGGCCATCCATCTTCTCTTAACAGTCCTAATCTTTATAGAGGCTCCAGACTTCAGGTAGTGTGTGTGATGGATAGCACCTCTGGCTGAGGACAGTCCATTAGCGAGGTGGGGGTGAGTGGAGGCGGGCGGGATGGAACCACAAATCCAAAAGGCCGCTTTCCTCCGTCTCTTGTGCAATTCAGGCAGGCCTGGCAGCGGCGTCTAGCGCGTTAACTTGGGGGGGTTAACACACCATGTAGTCAGGCCTGGTTAAGTAACTGTTACAGTAACTAGTAGGGGTGTTAAAAAAAATCGATTCGGCGATATATCGCGATACTACATCGCGCGATTCTCGAATCGATTCAATAATCGGCAGAATCGATTTTTTTTTTTTTTTTTTTTTTTTTAAGGATTCACACCTTGAGCATGGAAGAATGTTATATGAACGGCACATTAAGCCTTAATATTTTTATTTTAATGCTGTTCAAATGTGAAACAGATTGCAAACTGTTTGTGTACAGTGGCTCACGGTTATAAGCCTCAAGTTTTAGATAAATATATTCATACAAATCTTACAGTGTACATGTACAAATTTACTGATAGTATTTTCTAAATTTGAATGGAAAAAAATCGCAACAATCGACTTATAAATTCGTATCGGGATTAATCGGTATCGAATCGTGACCATTCGTATCGGGATTAATCGGTATCGAATCGAATCGTGACCTGTGAATCGTGATACGAATCGAATCGTCAGGTACTAGGCAATTCACACCCCTAGTAACTAGTCACAGGCTCACTTCATTGACGACTACTTGATACGTAGGAACGCAATGTGAATGAATGCAGATGGAAATAATTCCGGCTGGTTCAGGGTCAAACTATAGCTATCAAAAAACAATCATGAATTGTGAAGACAATGTTTAACTCATTGACTGGCAGCCATTTTCACTGAAGCAACCCCCTTTGCTCCCGGCTGTTTTACTAGATTTTTACCGATTTTGCGAGGCCCACAGAATACGGTGTTCTATTCCTATAAAAACATGGAAACTACCAAAAGAAACAATTAGAGTTTCTTCTTTCATTAGGAAAAAAAAAGTATATTTCTGTTTCCATTTTGCAGTAATTAGTATTATAATATAGCTAAGTTTCATCATTATTCACAAACCTGTTAAAAACTGTGGGGAAAAGAGCTTGTTGCGACATGGCGCTGGTTGATCTCTTATACTCTGTTGCCACCTGCTGGCCGTTTTTGTAATAACTACCATTGCCATTACCATTTTCTTCAGTTCAGAGGCTGCATCTAAGCCTTCTGTATGCTCTAGCTGGCATTAAAAAAAATAAATAAATAAAAAAAAATAAATAAAAAAAATAAAAAAAAAAACAACGTAAAAATATGTCTTTGGGAGCATGGTACTATTTAAAATAGAACGTATTTATACGTTTTGGGGCGCAAAGGAGTTAAAGTAACATTTTGTTAACTGTCAGGTTAAAAAATAAATCAATCACTACTCATATGAAAACGTTGAGCGAGTCCGAAAAGGGGCGGAGCTACGTGGTGGTGCTCTCGCCACCCCAAAATCTCGAGGGGAAGATTTTGAGAAGCAAGATTCTGCGGTGCGTATAATTACCGATAGTTCCACCTGACTGCCGTTTCCACACGGTCACGTTACACTGAGGCACTCGGATGCTCTGCCGCCATTCAATTTTAGTGGTGTTGTTACGACTGAACTGCGCACAAAATATGTGAGAGTCTTTTATTTACAGTGAAATGCTTGAGCATTAATAATCAAAGTCAATCAATGTACGATACTGCTACCTCGATGTTTCACTGCAGGTATGGCGTTGAGTAGTGTGTCCAAACATACATAATAAAAATTACGGCTAAAAAGTTCAACCTTAATTTCCAAATTTTGCAAAAACACACTTATGGGAAAAAGTGTAGCAATGTTTACACTGTTTCATCTCTATACACAACAACAATATCACCCTGGAGGAGGTAAAAAAAAAAAAAAAAAAAAAAAAAAAAAAAGGAAAGAAAAGAAAAAGAACTTGGGCCAATTGTGGTTGGAACTATTCCAAATAAAAGTTATTTTTGTTTTTATGTTTATTTCTATGCCTGTAAGTTGCTTGTTATTTAGTGATTTCAGTCGTGCGTGTGTGCGTGTAGGAGGGCTAAACACTTTCTGCCTATAGCTGCTAACTTTGAATGATTCAGATATACTGTACACGACACTTTCATTTAAAAATAAATAAATAAAAAATAAAACCTGGGGCATTAAATCAAGCTCCAGCTCGGAATCCATTGTTGATGCTAATTTGTTTATCCAGGGGAAAAAAAACAAAAAAAAACATCACAGTGACCTTGTACTCAAGTGGCATTATGGGGACAATGTTCCATAAAACAGAAAAGTTTGCTCGTTAATCAGCCAAAAGTGAAGAAGATCTCGGGTTCGCGTCCGCTGTGATGTCCAATTAAGAGCTGCGTTTGTCACAGTGGAGCCGTCTTGTTTTATTCTATTTTTTTTTCTAAACAGGTTCCTGCTGCTGCATCCACTACTTTTATCTACGCAGGCGGCGGGGCGCCAGTTCAAAACAAAAACATGGATTATGTATAAAGTACACAAGGAGGGGGCCTTTGGAAAAAAAAATGCACCAATGTTTGCAAAGAGTCGCTTGTTAATTTTATTCATTTATTTTTTAAACCACACTTTCAATTTGGCATTATAGGCGTCGCCACGGCAGCGGAAGATACAAATGCGGTTAATCCGCGCGGGCAAATCATTGCTGTCACATCACAACGCTGCACGATAGCCCGTCGGAGCTTTAATTAAGTGATGGTGCGAGCGTCGACGGCAAACTAAAAACGGAGATTCTGGAAAGGGAGGGGCGGAAGTGTGGAGCGTGGGCAGTTGCTATGACGACCCCATGGTTGGCATGTTGCCAGTAATTAGGCTTACTCTTTTTTTTAGTGTTCCATCTCTCTAGTTAATTATTAGATGCATCCAAAAGTATTGGAAAAGTGAGGTCAATTCCTGTACTACTTTTTGACTAAAAACTTTTTTTTTTGCGCGCAGCTAAACTTTGACATAAACTGAGTGGTTTAATGCCACCCCCAGTTGTGACTGTCAGACTCAACAAAACAATTACTCATCTTTACGAACCAACTGCATAGAATTAATTGCCTTACAAAATATCAGATTAGTGTAAAAGGGAAGTCAACCCAAAAATTTTTTTGGGGACAATAATAATGTTTTATGCAGCCCCAGTAGTCTAAATATGGTATTGAGTTAAGCAGCAAAATCCAGCCGTTACCTCTCTCAGAGGGCGGCCATATTGGCACTTGCTGTCGACTGAAGATGACATCATAGTTGCTGAAGGTAACGGCCAATCACAGGTCAGCTTCATAAAACAGGTGAGCTGTGATTGGTCGTTGCCTGAGCCCTGAGCAACACCGATGTCATCTTCAGTCGACAGCAATTAGCAAAATGGCTGTCCCCCGAGATGGATCAAAATGGTTGGATTTTGCTTCATAACTCATATTCCACAAATGTAATACTAACTCATTCAAACCCAAAAACGTATAAATATGTTATATATGTGTTTTTATGTTGTTGTTGTTTTATGCTAGAGCACAGAAGATTTTGATACAGCTTCTGACATGAAGAAGTTGCTTAAAGCAATGGTAGTTATTACAAAAATGGCCAGCAGGTGGCAGCAGAGTATGCAACAAGCTCTTTTTGCCAGTGTTTTCAACAGGTTTGTGAATAATGATGAAACTTAGCTATATTCTAATGCTAATTGCTGCAAAACGGAAAATGAACCAAATCGATTTTATTTTCCTGATGAAAGAAGGGACGGTAATCTTTTTTTGTAGGTTCCATGTTTTTGTAGCAATAGGAAACAATATTCTGTGGACCTTTCAAAATGAGTCAAAATCCAGTAAAACAACCGGGAGGGAAGGGGGTTGCTTTAGTGAAAATGGCTAGGAGTGAATGAGTTAATCAGAATGTCACGTTTATGCTAGTGAAGTCACATAACATATTATTGTCAAGAAATGTTGACTTTCACTTTAATGCTAACAACTACAGATGGCCGAGTACTCATAACAATGATACCAAACTGACTTTGAGTCTTCCTGCAGCAGTTTGACGAATCAGCAAATCATTTTTCAGAAAGAAAAGGTCTTTGTTGACAGTTTTTTTGTGATTGCTGAAAATTAAATTCATTTATCAACTACAAGTGGTTTTAGTACTTTGCATCGGTGATATTTGCTCTGTTATTGGTCAGAAAAAAAAGGTTATCAAACATCATTACTAACCTTCATTTACCTGCCAAACAGGAAATATAAGCACTAAAGTTGGTGAAGTTGCCAACACAACAGAAAGCATCATGCCGCCTCTTTTCTTGGCCTCCATCAAACTCGGACACATAAGCCAGATGTGCCATTAAAAATGCAGTACTTTCCCCTCAAAATATTAATTATTTCATAGACGCTAGCCATGATTCCGTTTGGAAGGTGTAAAGCTGAAAAAGACCACTTTTTTTTTTCCCCCACATTTGAAGGAAAAAAAACAAAAAACAAAAAAAAACAAGTGCTCTGTCACTCAGTCTCAGTTTGGACCCGGAGGAAGCGAGAAGAACGCTTGCAGCCGCAGGCTTATTTCAGAGCAGACTTGTTGGTGTGAAAGCCTGCCCTCGAGTGAGACGGAAGGTCATGAAAGACGGTTGAACTTTGCGTTCGACCCAAAGGGAAAGACAACACATGCGTGAACTGCGTGCTGGCCATCGGCGAAAGCGAAAAGCCAAGACGAGTGATTAAAGTTGATTTATCATCTTGATACACGTTCACTGGTACTTTCATCAACTTGCTGTACTGGTGTTCGTGTCCCTGATCATTAAATCACCAATGTTCACAATGCTCTCCATTTTACAAAGCCATTTCCAGTGATACGTCTTTAATAAAATAAAAAAAATAAAAAAATAAAAAAATCAAGTTTAAATACTTGTAATGGCCTGGCATTAAAAAATAAACTTGCGACAAATCCTAAACTTGTTTGAGAGACAATGTCTTCCAAATGAAGCTTCCACTGTTTACAGTTCAGTGAAGTCGACACATAACATAATGCTTTACAATTGCAAAGTGTCAAATAATTTAAAAGCATAAATAACTTCATTTAAAATGAAACTAAAACAAATAAAGTATTTTTAAAAACATTTTATTAATATTACCTAATGAAAAATCTTGTATGGCTGTATTATTGTGGTCCAACAGATTTCTACAAAATAAATAAACAAATACAAACAACAAATGAACAAACATGTTGGATGAACCTGTGGCTGATAGCTTGCTGTTTGACATCAGGCACAAACATTTGAACCTTGTACACTTTCAAGGCAACCAGATGTAGCAAAGCAGCCCCAGAAGATAACCGAACCAACTCCATTTTTCAAACTTTCTGATACTGGAAAGCATATTTTGCCTCAGAGTGTCTTGGTTGTCTTTAGATTTCATGGTAGCCTCCGCAGATTCAAGACATCCAGTGCCGGATGTAGCAAAGCAACCCCAGAACATAACCAAGCCTTTCGCATGCTGACTATGGGCAACTGTAGCAAATTTCACTCCAGACAAACTTAATAGTCTTCAAATTTCAATTTGCCCAGTAAGATTTCACGACATGCTGTGCTAGATGTAGCAAAGCAGCCAAAGAATATAAGACAGTACAGAGTTCCTTTCAAAACAACTTGAACATGGAGTCGTCGAGTTACGTCGGAGTTATGTGAGCGATTAATCCCGAATTTCTACTTAAATCGAATTTGCTCATTAAAGTCAATATTTACATGAAAAAAAATTGCATAAAAAATACTAAAACACATGTAAAAAAAAAATAAAATAATAAGATGCTGTCCGACTGAAGCCCAAGTCTTTGCCAATATTTGTCGGTGTCTCTCCTTTCTGCAATCTTTTTATGATGTCTGGCTTCGTTTCCATGGTAACTGCTTTTCTTTTGGTCGGACCAACATTGATAGATCCCTTTCTTCTTCTTTGGGGCCATGACGTGGAATAAAAAGAGGGCGAAAAAGCCAAAGATATTCCCACAAGTGCGCAAGCGCTAGCACTCGCTAAGGGCTAAATAGCGGACGAGGGCAAAACACTGCAGGCTATACGGCGGACGATGAGCCAAAATGGCAAACCGGGCGTATCCGTTGTAAAGCTGAAGCGCCTTAGGTCGAGTGCGCCTTAACTCGAGGACTCCCTGTATATGAAATATCCCTTAAAAATTAACCGCATTGCTCATTTTTGTCATGTGATTTTTTTGTTTGTTTCTTATGTTTCCACCATATAACGTCTACAATATTTCACTCTCTTCCCACTCATATTCTCTGTATTTAAATTAATGGCTGCAGTTGAACATTCATTCCCCATTCAAACCATCAGACATTCCAGATGAAGATATATTCGGTGGCATTTGCACCCACAACGGCTCATTTGGGGTGTAGAGAAGGCAAATAAGAGTAAAGAAGTCTTTCGTGAGGAAGACAATGAGCGGCCACTTTGGCAGATTACATTTTTCAAGTTAAGATCAAGCGGAACGTCGGATTTCCTCGCGGGGAAATCTCGTCCGGGTCCATTGTGCTTCTGGCCTTTTTTTTTTTTTTTTTTTTCTCCGCCGCTTCTTTAACACGGGGATAATCTGCTTCACCATATTGTTGATAGCAGAGTGGCGTATTGTCCCGCTTTTCATGTGTCTGATAAAAGACACAGAGAGCCAGTGTTCAGCCGCGGAGATTGAGAGGAGGGTACCATTACGCGTCCCCCATCTCCATAAAGCCCTCCATTCATCCATTTACCTCTCAGGACCGTGCGCGGGCCCGCTCCGGCCAGCCTCAAGGCAGAAGCAGTCGAGCGCCGCTTTCGTTCGGACTCGGCAGGCTGATGTGTCGAGTCGCGGCAGTCTGCGGATTGGCTCTGTTGTCGCCAACGAGGGGCCCGCTCGCGTTAAGCTCGCCGCCATAAAAGAATTAGAGTTGGCGTTAGTTTGACTTCGTCGCTTTGAAATCCAAAAGCCATAACCATCTGTCTATCTCGCTCCAGAAGTTCCCGCCAGCAGACCCGGGGACGGATTTGTCTTTTTTTTTTTTTTTTTTTTTTTTTTTTCTTCATTTCGACTCCAACAGAGTGCACTGAAGTTAGTGCGGGCTTATCTCTGCGGCACTCATGCGGAAACTGGACAGGCTGGTGGTTATCGCGACGGAATATTAATGTTCCTTAATTATCCTGCAGGGGAGATATCAGCCCCAAACATCACTGATGGGAACGCTAGACTTGCTGGAGCGTTCGGCGGAGCATTTTAACAGCTCATCCTTCATGGCGGGCGAGCCCGGGAAGAAAAAAAAAAAAAAAAAAAAAAAAAAAAGGGAAAAGGGGGCATTAAAAGCCAAAGCTGAGCTGCCACTAAGTAAAGTGGTACCTTGAAGTTCAATTTCAAAGCAAAATCTCCCATTGAGATCAATTAGGAACAATTATTTACCTTTTGATCCCAAGCCATCAAACATACGGCGCTAACCAGCTAAAGCTAAAGTAGTACACTAAATAAAAGAGAAAGTGCATAAAACATGCCACCTTTCTGCTCCTTTTCAATCAACAATGAAGAATATTCTTTTATAATGTCTTCTTTCGTTTACAAATGAATGAAATACATGATTGAAATGAAATGAAATGAAATGAAAACGTGGTCAATCCACAGAAACAAGAAACGCAAACTAGGAAGTCGAAACCTGAAGTGCAAACTAACCAGGAAACACACAGCGCATTTTTCAAAGAGCAGCGGTCCAACTCTAAATTGGACAACGTTGGCCCTGTCTCCTGCATTCCACTTTTATTGTTCCACTTTAGCGGGTGAGGCTAGAGAAACTCAAGTTCACATATCCACTGACCAGGACACACAATAGTATTTTTTTTTTCTAAACATTTGGGCCAACTCTAAATTGGGCAGTTTAGCCTGTCTCCTGCATTCTAGCTTTATTGTTCCACTTTAGCGGGTAAGGCTACAGACATTCAATTCACAGCAGGAAACACTCTCTCTATATTTTTGAAAGAGGTCAAAAAACATATTGGACAACTATTCTTACTGTCTCCTGCATTTTTGTTTTAGGGCTGCACTTCAGCAGCTGAGGAAGGGCTACATTAAATTCATAAATCCTAACCAGGATGTCATGACTGGGTCATGCCAGGGTTAGGTTTGGGTCATGCAAGGGTTATGTTTGGGTTATGACCGTGAGGTCAAGTCTCTGTTTTGAACTGATGTAACCATCATCTGGTTTCAACTGGAAAAAAAATGCTATGTGATGTCAGGAGCTATGGGATGTCAATAATCTTTAATCCCTTTACTTGGTCAACAGCCAATCAGATAATTCCATGTCAGTCATGTTACCCACATGTCTAGCCACAGCCAATCCGATCAATTGACTATTTGTCTATTTAAGTGTGTGTTTGTCGGATTATTACCTCGGTTCCTCTGTGCATCTCCACGGCCCAAGGGGGTTGGGCGTCTCATGATTCTCGATGCATTCTCATTGTATCTCATCTAGTCAAATTTGTTCTACGCATCTCGATGTTATGAGAGTTAAAATCTTATTTGTGTCTGCGCTTTTGGGATCCAACCTCGGCACGTAACACAGGACACACACAAGGACTATTTTCCAAAGATGAGTGATCCATCTCTAAATTAGACAACATTTGACCCGTCTCCGGCATTCTCGTTCTATTGCTCCACTTATGCAGGTGAGGCTACAGACATTCAATTTACAACAGAAAACACGATGTATATTTTTGAACAAAAGGGGGGGGATAAAAGAGGTCAAAACCCATATTGGACACTTGTTCTTCCTGTCTCCTGCGTTCTAGTTTTAGAGCTGCCCTTTAGAAGGCGAAGACGCCTACATTAAATTCACAAATCCACTAACCAGTACACACACATAGCATATTTTTCAAAGAAGAGCGGTCTCTGTATATTTTTGAAAGAGGTCAAAGAACATATTGGACAACTATTCTTACTGTCTCCTGTATTCTTGTTTTAGGGATGCACTTTGGTAGCTGATGAAGGGCTACATTAAATTCACAAATCCACCAACCAGGATTCACACAAGGCGTATTTAAAAAAAAAAAAAAAAAAACGCCCTTGTTGATCTCCTTTGCTGTGCTGCCACCTGCTGGCCGCTTGTGTAATAACTACCATTTCTGCAACCGTTCTTTGCTGTTTAGAGGCTTCATCAAAGTATGCTCTAGCATAAAAAAAAAAACAATAAAAAAAACGTATAAATACGTCTTTGGGACACTTAAAACATAATAAAAAAAACGTATTTACACGTTATTGGGAGCAAATGAGTTAAGCAGGCAAAGCTACAGACATTCGATCCACAGCAGAAAATGTATTTTTGAACAAAATGGGGTCAAAACCCATATTGGACATTTGTTCTTCCTGCATTCTACTTTTAGCGGGTGAGTAGGACTAAATTAAATTCACAAATCCACTAACAAGTACACAAACGCAAAATCTTTTTCAAAGAAGAGTGATCCATCGCTAAGTTGGACAACGTTTGACCTGTCTCCTGCATTCTAGTTTTATTGCCACACTTTAGCAATCATTCAATTCTCAATGGGAATCACACATCACATTTTTGTGGGAATAAAAAAAAATCATCAAATAACAGATTGGACAATTTTTCTTACTGCTTCCTTCATTCTAGTTTTAGTGCTGCAGTTTAGGAAGGCTTTAAATTCACAAATCCACTAACCAGGACACTTAAAAAAAAAAAAAAAAAAAAAAAAAAAAAAAAAGCGGTTGAACTCCAAATTGGACTTTTTTTTTTTTTTTTTCCACCTGCCTTCCATATTTTAGTTTCATGGCTGCGCTTCAATAAACCAGGCTGAATACATTCAATTCACTCAGCTACAACCGCGCGTACGAGTAATATGTTTACAAACCAGGCCGAGATGAGCATAATGGCCGAGAAAAGCTTTTGTATGCTTTGAAAGGACGGCGAGGATGACCCCCTTCCCACTTAGCCGTCTTCATTAAAGCCGCTGGGAGACCCGGGGGCCAATCATGAGGCCATCCAAAAACCTCCTGTAAGCACAACGGAGCGAGCAACGAACACTTTTCAAGCAAAACACACGCACGCATGTCAATGTCTTTTCTCGGCGGTAAAGGTCGCATTCAAAGGTGAAGCGATCGTCTAATTGCACATTGTCTACAGTCGTGAGGACTCTGAATGGAAACTGCAAATGTATTGCTAAAGATAAAAAAAAAAAAAAAAAAAGCAATACGAGCGCACATGTATTGTGTTTTCTCCGCAAACGCGGCGGAACCATTGGCATTCAAATGACGGGAGCGCATTTTTCCAGATGATGTACCTTAAACAAGATAATCATCAGCAGAGGGAAGTGCCGTATACGTTTCATTGAGCCAGGGACGATGACTGTTTTATTCATTATCCGGAGCGAAAAGAAAGCGGATATCAGACGGCATTATCTTCGCAATTCATATGCTGTGCAAAAACGCTTTTCATTTTTCTAAACATTGGATTCACCTGCGGCGCTCTAATTAGAGGGGAACCTCGATTTAATGGACTCAGAAGCAATGGACTCCAAATGTAATAGATAGAAATGGTGTCCAGTTCACTCAAAATGTCCCTTGGTACAGTAGTTGTCAAAGTCTGTTATTTACTGGCACTGTGGTGCTATAAACATTCGAGGATGGGCGGAAGTCGGATATATGCGAGTTGCTATTTCCCAGTTCCTACCTGGAAGCGTTCGAGGCGAAAGTAAACAACTAAAATGGCGGACAGTGGTAAATTGTTTTTTATTTTGGTTCTTAAAACTCATTTTGACCTAACTTACTTTTTTGCAATTTTGCTTCATTTGTCGTTTTTTATCTTATTTCAGAAGCATTCCATACGGTTCAGTAGTTCACCGTATAATTTCATGCCGGGAAATAGCGGCACGTACGTTGTGTTACGTGAAGTTATGTCGAATATTTATGAATGAAGAAAGCTATCTAGTTTTATACTCAAAGAAATTGTTTTCCCATTCACGGTCTACATTCCCCCCCCCCCCCACTTCACAAGTGGAATTTCCGAGTTCAAGGGGGCGTTCCCGTACACACTTCCTGGTTTGAACTCGGAAAAGTCCGACTTCCGACCATCCTCGAATGCAGCATTACGTTGCCACTTTTACTAACAACTTCTGTTTTTTTTGTTTGTTTGTTTTTCACTGAAAACACTTTTAGCAGCTCACGTTTTATTCTAGGATCTGTGTAATGAGTAATGACAGCCTCTCAAAGAATAAACTTCACTAGTCAAGTCGAGTATATTGTCTCAATATCGTAAATTGTGACTGACAGACGTCGTTGACGGTTGTGACGACTTGATACAGACAAATCAGCATTGTCCATTCATATGCAAGTCCACGATTTTCCAGGCTGTGCCACTGTCGTCACAGATAAACAGTACAGACTACAGCCGGCTAACAGACGTGCCTATTTGGCAGCCATGTTGGCAGGGGCGACATTCCCATCAAAGGTAAATCATTTGGCGAATGGACTACATTGAATTGTCATTGCACACGTCAAGAGTTTCAGAGCATCATTATAACATTACAACCCATTCAAGAGACACCAAAAAATAACGACCAATGGAGGGAGACAGCCAAAACGGCGCCTCAATTCCTCTGATGAAAAAAGAAGAATGTATGTATATAATCACCAAAAACTTCCTCTAAAAACTTAATGTGACTTCTCATCAGGATTCCGCCAATTCCGCTGCATCTCAAACGCGGTTTCTTCAACCTCCAGCACCCTGTTAACAAAACTCCATTCCTCCCCAATTTGAGAGGAAGCCAACTTCTATTTACTGCGGTTCATCTTTCACCGTATCAGGCGTCCAGCTGCTGTTTCAACGCCTCACCTGCCAACGAAGAGCCTCTTTGGGAAAGGATTAGGACTTCCACAAGTATTGCTTTAAGATGTTGTGTTCTTGTTATTTAGACGCCGCAAAGTCTCCCATCCAATTTCAGTCTTCTTTATTCGGTCGGGCAGGTAAATTGTGTCCGGCTGGTTTGTGATAATCGGGGTCAATGTGTTTTTTTTTGCACATTTGGGTTTGTTTCCTGAAGTGTCAATCACATTCACTCGGCATGTCGCTTTTGTATAACATACTGATTATGTATTATATATGCTAGGAGGAAAAATCACCACCACACATTAACAGAAGCCCAGAGGTGTAGACTGAGAAGGAGTTCATGTGTATACATCCTGTATTTATTTAGTGCATTTTCCTGAGTGAAAACGGAAGACCGTGCCTTTTAAACTAGAGCAGTCAAAATTAAATCGACAAGCAATCGATTATCAGATTAATCGACAACCATGTTAATAATCGAGTAATCGTTCGGAGCCATTTCTTAATTCAAAATTATCCAGATCATCTAATTTCACCTTATAAACAGTAATTGTTCACTAATTTCTGTAGTTCATGAAAGAAGACTAATTATCTTCTGTGTTTATAAACAAAATAAAAGATTTGCAAACATCGTTTTTTACTTTGGAAAACCGGTAACATTAATCCTTTTTTTTTTTTTTTTTTTTTTTTTTAATCACTATATATTAATACAAAATATGAAATAACCATCAATGACTGATTAATAAAAATAAACAGTAATCAGGGGAAAACACGTTTTAGAATACACTTTAACGCAAAATTGAATCCGATTAGTTGATTAAGCAATTGAATAATTGATAGATTCATCAATTCTAAAACTATTTAATAATGCACTACTGTTTTTCACCATTTCAATTTTGCTGATTTTACTTTTTTTTTTTAATGATTGAGACTGTGACTGTGTTAACTTATTTATCATCCTTTTATTCTTCTGCCCATGCATCATTTTGGAAGCATCTCTTGGTATCAGAATATTTCCACATTAAACTTAATAAATGATACTTGTGTTTTTTAAAATGATGTACCATTTGTTCAATTCACCTCCCACTCAGCGACTGCAGTGTGACTTGTAGCGAAGAATGAAAACATCCAGAGGTTGAATCCAATGAGAGAATATTTTGTCCCACTCACTTACCCTTTTTGACCCTTCTTTCCCATTTTAAGACATTGTGAAAACAAACCTATAGCGATATGAATAAAAACTAGCAGAAAAAAATAAAATAAAATAGCCCTTGGCGATAATAAATGTTTGGTAGCGGCAGACAGACGGCCAATGTGGTGGACAACAATCAATAACATTTACAAGACAGCGAGTCATTAAATCCCACCTAGTTGGTTACATCATTGATAGATGAATCTATAAATGTATTTGATTTAAATACGGGTATAAATCTTATCATATACAAATTGAAAATGACTTTATGAATCAGACCCGTATTTTTCTGTTTCAGCAATTGCAAGGGGTGAAAAAACAGGCCACTTTACAGATCTTATTGCAGGAATTTATCAGCACGCTGTCGGGGAAATGTTTTCGGTGTGGTACCCCCCCCCAAAAAAAGAAAGAAAAGAAATAAAGAAATTGGGACAGACTAATGATCAACTGCACGCCGACAGCACAATGAAGCAAAACTATTCTTAGACACGACAGTGTCAGATGTCCAAATGGGAAATCCACTAAAATAAACTCAAGTGCCAATTCCTCACTGGCAAAGATGACAAAATCGCTTTGCTGTGTTACGTTGTTTTGTCTTTTGGTGTTTGCACAGCAGATCGTGAGATTAAAGCGCCAAGTGTGAGATAGAATGAAAATGTACTGTACCGCGTTGACGCTTTATACACGTCGCCTTAATTACCGCTGGTTCAAAAATACATAAATGATTGCTATCTACAGTACGCTGCTACCACTGGTTTGTCCCCCCCCCATGAAATAGATTGAGAGGTATGTGAATCAGCGCCTCACCTTAAATAGACACATTCTGTTTGTAATAACCTGATTACAATGACTGAGTCCACCATACACAATCATCAGTCACTATGTTAGGACATGGATGTGATTGTTCACACAAGAATACCTGCAGCCAAACTCTGTTTTGAATCAAAAGAACAACATCTACAAAAGCAACTTTCGCAAGCTCTGACCTTTAACAATGTAGAAATTTTGGCAATAAAAACAAAAAAGTATCCTCAAAGAGTATCGTATAAATAAGTGCCTCACCCCAAATAGACGCCTTATTTTTAATATTACTAATACCCCAAAACACATTCAATCAGCAGTGTTAGTGTTAGTGTTAGTTCATAGTTATTAATTTGAACTATTGTTCACATGTAAAACCAGCTGAACTCTGTTGCTAACCAAAACAGCAGCACGGACAGAGGGAAACATCAGGTATTGCGATTTATTTGTGGATAAAAATTATAAATACATACAATATATATCATTATTTGGCATTGTTATAAACACACACACACACATTTGCATAAATAAACACCCCCTGCACCTCCAATTAATTCCACTGCAGTCATTTTGTCTCAGGAAAGCAATTAATCATATTTGCTTGAATACTGGCTTCCATTACGTCGCCAGACGTTTAACCCCCCCCCCAAAAAAAAACTCCATAAAAATGCCTCCTTTTCTTTTAATATATTTACTATGATTGTTACACCAAATAACAGCACCTATGTAGAAATCTCTATCAGTTTCTACTGATAGTTATTTGCAAAGGAGTCACTTTGCAAAGTTATCATCAGTTGTGATAATTCCTCAAATAGTGGTCTCCATTAGATGTCTGGATGCACAAATTCCATCCTCACCCAAAATAGACATGCCTTTTGAAGGGTTATTGTAATTACTGTACTTTTAATTGATTGCACTGTTGTTCTAACCAATGAAATATCATTATTGATTTAATAATAGGGATAAACCTACATGAACTCCTGCATATCGACACTGAGGAATCTTGGTAACAAAAAACTACATTCAGGTGAGTTGAGGAGCAAAAATAAAAACAAAACAAAAATATCACTTTGCCGCCATATTGTGGCATCTATAGTCATTTTTAAATGTTCTTCATTTATTTAATTGTGGATTTTTGCTATTCATGCTTCACTGTTTATTATTATTTGATACCTTAAAATGTAATTTGAAGAAATATATGCCTCACCGCCAATTAACGCCATATTAGGATTTCCTGGTATGCTCTGAGTAAATTAACATCCCCACAGGGTAAATTGGACTGATAAAAGATTTTGCAGAAAATACAAAAATTATTGACACAAAATTTAGTAGAGGGATGGCGCACATGCCAAGGGAGAATTTATTACATTTTTATAAGAATATGGATAAAAGTGCATATAGAGTAATGTCTTTTCATCATACAGAGTCTGCTAACTAAAGACCACAAGTGGGACGCAAGTCCAATTTTCAAAGCTTGGAGGAGGGTCTGCGCTCCACTGAGTGACTTTCTAGTTCTAAGTCGTCATTCAAGTCAACAAATCTAAAGACTTGTGTTGGTATGAGAAAGATCTACTTCTGTACAGACGTCCTTTGTGGAACTTCTTAAATATGGAATGAAACAAAAGTACAGAACAAAAACAAAACAAGAAAGAGAAACAACCGACGGACGAGCATGAAAGGCAAAGTTCAAAGGCGGTCGGACTTGCCGCGCATTGCGTCATGCGGGGGCGCCCGGCACAGTCGTCGGGCTCATCCCAGACAGAAAAAAAAAAAAAAAACTGCAGCCAGCTCAGTGTGCGTGTGCATGCGAGATTGTCCGTTGACGCGTCACTTCATTTTAAACACATATGTCTCCCTGCGCAATAGCTAACAAGTCAGAGCTCATTAGATACAATGCTACAAAAACCACACAAACAGGAAGAAGCAAACAATTGAAAGATGCAAATGCAGCGTGGCTGTCGGGTCTAATTCAGCATGTTTTTCGAAGCAAAATGTGAAGCGCGAACGCACCCACTGATTGCCGCATGACCTCCGACGAGAGCTAAAACATAGGGTGTTTTCCCTCAATGCGAGCTATAATGACACATTACTATTTCGGTTCCGGCAGCTGGTAGGCGGCTGCGACCGGAAAGTCAAAAGTTATTCTGCCTCCTTCATTTGCCCGCTGAATCATGGGAGTTTTTAGTTGAAGACAAGGAGTCACTTTGCAAAATGGTGTGATGGGATTTGAATGAGAAATATTTGAAGGAAGTTGTGTGCTAGTTGAATTGTATCACATTGCTGTATCCGTGATAGCATGGTGCTATCAGAGGCTAACCTTAATAAAAGCCAGAACATGTTGTGAACACTGCTAGTACAAGTGAAATGAGGCTAGCTCATAGAGATGCTAACTAACGTCTGCATCCAAGCTAAACAGAGGAAAATAGGACTTAAAACAGTGCTAAAATGGGCCAAAATAAAAATAGCATGGTGCTATCAGAGGCTAACCTTAATAAAAGCCAGAACATGTTGTGAACACTGCTAGTACAAGTGAAATGAGGCTAGCTCATAGAGATGCTAACTAACGTCTGCATCCAAGCTAAACAGAGGAAAATAGGACTTAAAACAGTGCTAAAATGGGCCAAAATAAAAATAGCATGGTGCTATCAGAGGCTAACCTTAATAAAAGCCAGAACATGTTGTGAACACTGCTAGTACAAGTGAAATGAGGCTAGCTCATAGAGATCCTAACTAACGTCTGCATCCAAGCTAAACAGAGGAAAATAGGACTTAAAACAGTGCTAAAATGGGCCAAAATAAAAATAGCATGGTGCTATCAGAGGCTAACCTTAATAAAAGCCAGAACATGTTGTGAACACTGCTAGTACAAGTGAAATGAGGCTAGCTCATAGAGATGCTAACTACAGTCTGCATCCAAGCTAAATAGAGGAAAATAGAACTTAAAACAGTGCTAAAATAGGCCAAAAAATAAATCATGGGTATGTCCTGCTGGCGCAAGCTAGCCTAAGAATGCTAAGGAACGCTAAGTGAAGGCAAAATCAATGTTTAAATAAAACAAACAAACAAATAAGGCTTAACACACTTCTAACATAGCCACTTTTATAATCTAACTATAAAATACTACTTTAAGGGACACATACAACACTTTAATGTCACCATATGGTGCTAACCCAAAAAACCAAAACATTATTTGGTTGATTGGTTTGGGCTGTTATGTTGCTTATGCGCTGAACTTGTGGTGGGCGACAAAGCGCCATTTTGCCAAAAAAATTAAGTGGTGTAGACAGTTTTGGCTAATTCCCTGAACAAGCCATGATTATGGCTGGTAAAGTGGGACATCTGGTAAATTGGAGCAGGTTTGTCGTTTTCAAACAAAATATCCACCAAAAATGTTTTGCGCCTTTCTGCAACAGTAGATATGATAGTTGCTTATGTAGCACTCAAGTAAAAGCTCCAGCTACCTGTTGTAAGTCTTCTTCTCCCAGCATTTACAATATGTAAACAATAAATAAATCAATAACAACTATTGATTTTTTTAACAGAGAAGGTTGTAAAATTGTAATAAAAAAATAAAAGCAAAACTCCACTAGTTCAACATGTAACCAGCATATCTGCATAGTTCTAATTGAGTATTTTCATACTTGAAAGATAAATATTGTCATTGATGAAGGCCTAAATGAAATATCATTTATGTCTCTTGTGCTGCATGCAGTCTTGCTGTGCACTCAAAAGCAAAGCAGAATGTTTTCTTTAGGAATTAAATACAGCACACGTGCACTCAAAGGTGAAATGAGTGTTTTCTGGCTTATTAAATCCCAAGGTGGGAGTCATTTGATTATTTTTGCTCCTTCACTTACGCTTCTAAATGCTGTCACACCTCAAACTACAAATTAATTTGTTTAAAGATGCAAAACCTTATTGTACTCCAAGTTCTACTCAGGCAAAAATACATAAATAAATACAAAATCTATCTTCAGCTATTTATCTGTTTACACTGAAAATATTGAAGTTGTACTGAATATGCCCATCCCTCTAATAGTAAGCCACCAAAGATTGAACACCTCCCTCGAATAGGCGCCTTTCTTTTTCTTATTGGGCAAAAGTGTAGAAACCAATTAAGACGCAATCACATTAAAAAAAAAAACAACAACAACTGTTGAGCCCATTTAAATGTTGCTAACCAAAACAGAAGCACCGAAAAAAAATTCACTGATCATTTTTTTCATATCATATCATTTGCACTATATTGCTAACCAAAACAGCAGCAACTAAATTAGTCTGATCTAATGTCAGTCCATAGACTGTTGTTCATACACCAATACTATAGTGTTAATTGCTCAGCCCACGAATACCCCATTTGAGAGGCAGGCTACATGCCTGTCTGGTCGCCAACTCTGAACTGTCCACCACACTGCCCGGCCTATAATTTATTTTTCATAATGTATTTAACAGCTTTGGGAGGAATAAGTCAATAAACTGTAAGTGGTCCTTCTGGCAGGCTTATTAGAGTAAACAGTAAAAGAAAGGAGAAAAAAAACAGATGATTGGATTCTAATCAAATAAAAGATTATTTGTTAAAAACATTGTGATTGGCTCCCTTTCTTTGTGTTGCTCTTTCCCTCTTTCCAAAAAAAAATGATTTGGCCAGTGATTTGCTCACACTGAGAGCCTCTGTCAAACATGATCAAGGTACTGTAAATAGCTTGCCTAAGTCCAATATTGATTTTGAGCTGCAACAGCGCCCAAAGTCAACTTGATCCAATTTTGAGGCATTTGAGGACCCCAGCTCTGTTCTGTTCTGTTTCACTTGACAAGCTCAAGCCAGAAGAAGAAAAAAAATCTAGTGTACATGACCAAAAAAAAAAAAAAAAGATTAAGTGGTAATATTCAAATGTGCAAATGTGATTTATTTTTCCCCCTAGCTAGGTAGCTAAAAAACAACAACAACAACAACAACAAAAACCTCCGTTTATTAATTCATGGCTTGCGCACTAGCTCTTTCTAGCTAACAAACTTTTTCTGCTTAAGTGGTAATTTTCAAATATGATTTTTTTATTTTACTTTATTTTTTAGCTAGCAAGCTAAAATATATATATATACACATCTCAATTTATTGATTCATTCACATGGCTTGCGCACTAGCTCTTTCTAGCTAGCTAGATAGCTCGATAGATAGCTAAAACGTGTTTTTGCTTAAGTGGTAATTTTCAAATGTGTTTTTTATTAGCTAGATAAAAAGTCAATGTATCGATTCTGATTCATTCACATGGCTTGCGCACGAGCTCTTTAGCTAGCTAGAAAGCTGGCTGGTTAGCTAGCTAGCTAGCTAGAAAGAGCTAGTGCGCAAGCCATGTGAATGAATTAATACATTGAGATTTATTTATTTTTTAATTATTCTTGTTGTGTGCCTTTAAACCTATTAGATACCCCTTGACATGATTAAATGGTGGCTGCGAGTTTCTCTTAGCCAGTATGAAAATTATTTGCATGACAGCATTCAATGATCAACAAATTCTCCAAACAACAGGAAAGCACAATGCAACACGTTTTTCAAATGTATTTCACATTTATTACAAATTGACTTGTCTAATGGGAGTTGATTTTAATGAAATAGGACACACACACATCCATGTTCTAGTGACTATTAGCATTAAAAAGATGAGGTATGCGTTCACTGACTATGAAGGTGGCCCCCATCCCAGAGCTCCAAATGAATAGATTGCTTGTATTAGATTCTGATCAAACCTGCTATTTAATAGCTGTGTGTGTACGGGTATTGATTTTTCAGCTTTTATTCGGGGCTCTGCTAAATCGGTCCACGGTGAAGCTCTAGATAAGAGGCATAAATAAATTATGCATTGATGGATTGATTTCGTTTAGTTGTTGTGGCAGCCCATTAAGGTGCCCTACTTATCATAAATGCGCTATTTATATATCCCTGCCAGTGTACCTGAAAATAAACTTTTCGGAGGTCAGAAAAGTTGAACCGTGCCGACAGATGCGACGGGGTCGCGATCTAGGCGGCCCAGAAAATAAGAGCGGGAATATTCATGTCGCCGTCCCACTGGGAGTTTTTGGAGCCTTTTCGCTCTTTCATGACCGTCACCCGACTCCTGCAGTAGCGCGCACGTGGGCACGATGCCTGAACGCCGCACTCGGAGAGAAAAAGTGCAACCAGATGGCTTCCATATCCTTTTACCCTGTGGTTTGGGGTTAACTGGGTGACGCCCACTTGGAGGCTTTCACTGCAGAGCTGCTGCTGTTTGGACACAAAAAGCCCTTCAGCTGGCTTAAAAAAAAAAAAAAAAATCCCCAACAGGAGTATATAAAAGGACATGATAGCTTAAGGTTTTTTTTTTCTTTGTTGTTCTGGTTTGACTGTGTGGACTTTTTATGAGCGTAGGCTAAATTGTAATTGTTCAGAATGAGAATCTAGCGGAATTTCAATTTTAACAAAATATCTACAATGACTTTTAAACAAAAAACAAAAAAAAGAAAGTGGTTGGACGAATACGTGTAATATTAATTCACGTAACGGAATATATGGTGTTCCACAGGGTTCTATTCTGGGACCTGTGCTGTTTTCATTGTATAATCCTAAAAAAACAGTCAACGAATACTGCGCATGTTGTTCATTAGTTAGCAATTTTTCTTGTGGAAACCTTATTTATCTGGATAGCAAAAACATGCTTATTTGTTATTGCATCATCAAATGGGAGACATATTAGCAAAATAATTTCACAATTGGAGAGGTTCTAATATGAATAGTGCTGTCACTATCAATATTGTTAGAATTGATTAATCTGTTGATTATTTAATTGATTAATCGACTAATCGGATTCCTTTAAACCTTTCATTAAAGTGTATTACAAGAGCATTTTTTTCCCTGATTACTTTTTATTAACCAGTGATTGGTGTTTATTTTGCTCTTTGTCTTTGTAGTGATTTTTTTAAAAAAAGGGGGAGATTGATGTATTTCAAAAGTAAAAACAAGATTTTTGCATTTGTTTATTTTATTAAACAGAAGATAATCAGTCTTCTTTCATGAAGAACTACAGAAATCAGTGAAAAATTACTGCTAATATGCTGAAATCAGAGGATTTGGGCAATTTTACATAAAAAATGGCTCCAAACGATTACTCAATTATTAAAATAGTTATATAATAGTTGATTAATTTGTTAATTGCTAACTTGTCGATTAATCTTGACAGCTCTAAATATGAGGTATATTTTTCTGTAAAAAAAAATAATCTAAAATTGTGTACATCGTGAAGAAACAGCCAAGATAAACATTTCATAGATAGAATGCACGTGCAATTGAAACTGGATGATGTCGTCGTCTTTAGCGTAATCCTGCTCACAAACAAACGTCAATAAAGACCCACGTAACCTCCATAACGAACCGTCGGCTTCTTAACGACTTTCCTTGCACTTCATATGAGAACGGTGGGCTTCATTTTCCCGGAGGCCACCCAGTCGCCGTCCCACCCCCGCACCTCGTCGAGCCGGGCGGGCCATTTCCACCCCGGGCTACGGGGGGGGCACGTGAGGACAGCCGAGGATAAATTACAGCCTCCCAACCATCGGCTCTCCCCCTCTCATGCTTTCATTTGCGCCGGCAATTAATCAGCCATCACTGGAGAGCTCTTGCATGTCAGGATGAGAATTTTATTAGGGATGTCCTTTATGGCTCTTAATGAGACTTATGTCTTCCTTGAGTATTTCATTTGCCGCACAAAGCCTCGCCGCTCGCAACCTTGAGGTGAGGAGCTCTTTTTTGTTTTTTTTTGAACGGCGGGGCTCTCTTGTTACTCTCGATGATCGCGACTCGCCCGTTGAGCCGAAGGCCGACCCCTCCGCGCGTATTTGCAAATCCCGACGTCCTGCGCTTGTCTCGCTTTAGGCGCAATTAAGGTTGAAAATGTTTTCGTTCGTCGTTGACATTGTTTCAATGCAATCGCAAGCATTTGGAAATCTGACTCAAGTCTGACTGTTACGATAATGACGAAACTCAATTCATGCACCACGTGGCTGCGAGTGCAGCAACGGTTAATAAAATAGACGAATCTGCGGAAAATATAACAAAATGATGTTTTGTTTTTTTTGACTCATTACGTGCAACATTAATCAGGCAGCCAACTGAGCATTTTAACTCATTTTCAAGGCAAACAGATTGTTGCGTGCTTTTACTACATGTACAATGAGGGTACCAAATGAAAAATCGCATTCTATTCTTTCATTAGAAAACAAAAGAATGTTTCTTTCCTTATTTCATCCTTTTGTAATCACCATTTGAAAATAGGTCATTTGAGTGGCATTGAACGAAAATGGAAAAGATTTCCCTTTCTCCACAACAGTGACTTTGACAGTAATATTTTTTTTGTTTGGTGACACTGTGAATTAATTCTAATGTGACAGGCTTTGATCATTCACATCATCCTTGAAAACATTCTATTATTAAAACAGATTGGTCGCGTTTCATTTTCATTTCATACACCGGCAGCCCATTGAAAAGAGGTACAATGCTGCCATCTGCTGGCCATAGTTAGTGGGTGTTTTTGATTCCACAACCCATTGACCAGGCAGCGTTGCACTTAGACATTGGACTGCCTGAC
The DNA here is from genome assembly GCF_051991245.1 of Festucalex cinctus. Lineage (NCBI taxonomy): Eukaryota > Metazoa > Chordata > Actinopteri > Syngnathiformes > Syngnathidae > Festucalex > Festucalex cinctus. The sequence goes on along the minus strand of NC_135423.1, from coordinate 6,264,475 downwards.
ATAGTTGACATCATTTAACGTTTATGTGCGGCATTCATCATGAGTTTACTAATCGTTAATAAACGTTTTTGGCGGTCAAATAGTTAATTTTGGCTTAATTTCCTTTTACATCCTTGATCCTTCGGTTTTGCTGAGTGTGCTTTAATCGGCCGATTAATCGGTCAGCGGACAATAGCTATTTTTAAAATCTAAAATTATTATCATTTTTTTACACATTAACACAGTACAGCAGAGTTCAAAGATGATGGTATTTAAATGTTCCCCTTCCAAAAAAAAAATTGTAGAAATGCCAAATTTGACAAAAAAAAATGTTCATTATTATAAAAGTTATATACTAAAAGACGTTTTACCCGTAATTGAAAATATTTAGCGTTAAAGTAAAGGAATCCAAAGTATACTATTTTATTCAGTTTATATTTTTAATTATTGGGACAATTCGTTATCGGAATGTTAGCTTCTAACTAAAAAAACTCACAAGTTGGAGCACTTATAAGGCAAGGTAAGAAAAAAAAATTATATTATACTTTTATCAACCAATTTTTTTCTTGTCTTGTCCCTACTCCCTATTTTGAGGGGGCGACGCTGTCATGCAAGTTAGTAATTGTAAACTCTCCCAAACCGAGTACAGATTTCATTGCTGTGACAACTTGCACTTGGACTCGTGAATCAGAAAGAGGAAGTCAACCCCCAAATTTTTTTTTGACAATAATATGTTCTTTGCAGCCTAAATATGGTATTCTGGTTAATATTGGGCGGCACAGTGGGATGACTGGTTAGCACGTTAGCAAGATCGAGTCCAGGCTTCGGCCTTCCTGGGTGGAGTTTGCATGTGCTCCCCGTGCCTGTGTGGGTTTTCTCCGGGTACTCCGGTCTCCTCCCATATTCCAAAGACATGCGTGGCAGGTTAATTGGGCGCTCTGATTTGTCCCTAAGTGTGCTTGTGAGTGTGAGTGGTTTGTGTGCCCTGTGAGCTGCCTCCATGAGGTGAAATACAATCTAGCATGGGCTTCGCTATTCACCATCTCTTTTTAAAAGGGAAGACAACCTTAAACATTTCTTGAAAATAATATGTTGCATGTGACCTCACTAGTCACATTTTTATTAATATTACATTTGTGGAATTTGAATTAAGCAGCAAAATCCATCCGTTTTTATCAGTATCAGAAGGCGGCCATTTTTCCACTTGTTGTCGAGGGAAAATGACATCACAGTTGCTCCGGTAACAACCAATCACAGCTCAGCTTCGGAAAACAGGTGAGCTGTGATTGGTCACCTGAGAGCTGAGCAACTGTGATGTCATCTTCAGTTGACAGCCAGTGGCAAAATGGCCGCCCCCTGAGATGGATTAAAAACGGCTGGATTTTGCTGCATAACTCATATTCCACAAATGTAATATTAATCAGAAGGTCGTGTTTTGACTAGTGAGGTCACATATAACATTATTGTCATGAAATGTTTTGGGCTGACTTCCACTTTTTTGGCATGAACCCAGGATAAAAAAAAAAAAAAAAAAAAATCCCATATCAAGTCAAGACTGATAAGGATGACGGAACATCGTCAGTGAAAAAATATGGCGGCCTCAAAAGTGACCCAAAATATATTCTTGGCAGTCATAGATCAAGTTCAGGCTGCTATTGTCTGACGTCCCGCTCCGCCATCCATCAATAATATCACATAATCTTCAGTCAGGATATATATTTCATCGTTTCATTATCTCCTTTTGTCACACTGCTGTTTGTGATTAATCGTCAGCGTTCGCCATGCCAGGAGGGCAAACTTGTCAAACATATGCGTAACGAGTGCGTAATTGTCTCAATAAAACGCGGTGACGCTTTGCCGTCGATCATGTCGGAATCGGATTAGATCGCTTTTTTTTTTCTTTTTTTTTTCGAGGCGCACGGCAGAAAATGCCTTAAGAGCAGGAGATGATCTATGGTTGGCGGCTGCAGCCCGGCTTATAACGCAAGACGTGGGGGGTCCAAGGACAATCTGGGCGGAGATAATGCCCAGCTGAGGCCACACACACACACACACACAATCACACAATCACACACACGCCTGCCCACAAACAGTACTAAGTGTCTGAGACAGATAAAAAGCATCATGGGAAGAAAGAAAACACGTGCGGTGAATATTTTTACGTCCGTATTGTTGGTGTCATATGTCAAAATTGGTTATTATTCGCATCACAAGAGAATCCTTTTTCACAGTTTGTCAAGAAAAAACACACAATTACCAACAAGTTGCTACACACGTTTTGCTCCTAGCTTGTACACAAAACATATTAAGATGCAGACACTTTCCAAAAAATAAAACTGATAAAAACTAGAGTCAACAGAAAAATATAAGTAGGACTTGTAAATTCATCTGGAGTGGATGGATGGATGGATGGATGGATATTAATTCTAGTGACAAAATGCAGTTTGTGTTCGGTCATCACGGGCCAGATTGGACCGCCTGAGGGACCAGTTCTAGCCCGCGGACCTTATATTTGATACTACTGCTTTAGGCACTGTAATATTTTAGTCAATAGCATGTGACAAAATGGCCGCTGAGGGCCATTTATCCATCTCGATAAAAATGGTGTATTCCTGTATAACAAACAATATGAATCAAAATATCACATTTAGACTAGTGTGGGTGCATACAACATATTGTAAAGGAAGTTTTTGACTTGATTTCCCTTTTAAGAACTGACCAAACGTTCCGTAACTTGCGTTATCTGGGGTATATTAGGTAAAACATGATAAAAATTGGTTAAGTCGTCGATTTAGATGAAAGAAAAACGGATCACCTTAAACACCAAACTGGAACGAAAACGAACGAAACGCTGCGGAATATTGGATGTATTTTTTGCAATGGCGGCTGTTTAAACAAGCGATGACGGCGCGCTGCCAGTACAACCAATGGCGATACATCACGACAACTGTCATGCAGCTGGCTGGAGTGATGATGATGATTTAAAAGGCTGGCTGAGAGGAGACAGCTCGTCTGAAAGCCACGAAAGTCACCTTCACATCTCCTCTTTTGACGGAAAAGGAAGCGTCGACGGCTCCCGTAAATAAACGGTGATTATGATTCGCCGGCAAACAAACCGACTCGCGGGCCGTCGCGACTCGGGTGTCAACGTGACGCTTTAATGCTCGGTAATTACGCTGCTGATGGCCTAAACTGTTCAGGGTTCGCCGAGAGTAAATAGCTTTGCTTTGCCGTAAAACCGCATCCGGAGAGGCGATGAATATGCAGAGGTGACCGGCGCGTGGCTAAAACGCACACAATTTCCTTGTCTGACATGTGTCCGTGACGGCGTTTAACAAGACGCTTGTCACACTAAAAGTTTGTTTACCGGCAACGAAGGCGTCGTTTCGGCGAGCGAGGCGACAGACGGCTGCTAATAGTGTCACCGGCAATTAGAACAAAGTCTTGACAGACAGGTGCCGACCCGCCGGATGCCATCCGACAGTCTGTCATCCGTGTAACCGTGAAGGCTCCTTCTGTTTCATCCGCTCGTCGACAAAATTCGGCAAAGGTGCCGCAATTATCACAGAAGAGGATAAATTGAGCATGTGCGAAAATTTCAACTACGGAACAACAAAAACAAGACTGAGGGGCTTTTGGTGCTAAAATAATAATTTGCAAATAGTGTTCAACAAGTGCCAGTACAAAAACACATTTTTAGTTGGCAAAACTGACTTTATTTTACCGCTATTTTTTTATATTTGTTGATACGGTACGCACATATTCAAGGACGAACTTATTGATGACTCACAAATTTGTTCGGCAAATAGGAGTGTGACGATATATCGACATTGCGATAAATCGTGATTCTTTGTCTCCCGATAGATCATCGATACGCCTGCGCAAGTATCGCGATGTTTGTAATTAATATACAGCCTCTATAACAGATACATTGTTCATTACTTTTTGAGCAATTACTTGGCGGGCCACTAGGGGGGGCGCCTCATAAGAGTGGCGGGGAAATGGACGTAAGTCTTCAGGCGAAGAAGACTCATCAGCTTACTTTTACTTGTTTAAGACATTTATCTGTGCAGCAACTGACTCACTCAAGTTTCTCTGAAAATGTGTATTATATCTTCAATTTTAACATTTTAAAACATATTTTATGTTTCGACTTTTTGAAGCACACAATTTCTGAGGAATGCCAACGTTGAATTGGATTTAATATTTAAGTAAGTGGGTACACTGAGCGAATGGGGGCCAATGTCATCTGATCATATGTAGTAGCTGGATTTCCTTTACAGTCTAGTATTGCGACACCAAGGCACACGGAAAAAAAAAAGGTAATTGCGATCTCAAAGCTACTGAGGCTGCATTTAAGAATGCTTAGATTTATAAAGTACAGCCGGAGTTCGATTAAGGGTAAGAGTTCTGACCTTAATTTAAAAAAAAAGAGAAAAAAAATGCCGCTTGATTCATTTTTCCACTTGGGTCCCTCACTGGACCTTGAGACCGGATGCCAAAAAGAGCTTCCTGTCTTGCTAACACACACAAGGTCAAAATCTTGAGCTACGAATGGAGACAGATTGGACGGAAACCTCCTCGACTGCAAAATTAGCCTTCTGGCAAAAAAGGTACGATTGCTTGTTTGAACTTGTGCTTTATTCCTGCCAAGGTTGTGCAAATGACAAACGTCTTGTTTGGATCGTAGCAAGTACGTATGTTTGGTGTTGTGAGCGGAACTTGTTGCTAATGAAAGTTTTTCCACGGATAGTAAGCAGTCGTAAGGCCCGAACAGTTGATCGGCCAGACGATTTAATTAAACGCTATTATCAATTTAAAATTGTGGAAAATTTGTGATTTTTACGGCATAAGACAAAGTTTATGTCATTCAAATGGCCCAAATGTCATCCAATCAAATGGCCCAAAAAAAATATAGAAATATTTTTTTTATGAATCAACTGATTTTTACTGATTTTTCTCTCTGTTATAAATTTAAATACTAATAAATGTTAAACAGTCAAATATCTTGCCTGTAATCGATATTGGTATTGTAAGCATTAAGGGAACAAGTTATTTTATTCCCCATTATATATAAATATATGTATTTTTACGAATGGGATGATTAATCGGTTATCCGAATTTTATTCTGCCAAATATCTGAATCGGTCGGGCTCGATTGTGTCTTCGGGGAAACAGGCCAAGATTTATTTTAATTCAAATGTAAAAAACAGAAACAAAAACAAAAAACACCTTGCAATACATAATATAAGGACTACTAGTAATACATTCATATGTTCATTTATAATAACACTAAATATATGTGCCAAAAATACTTGAATGGCATAAATATAAAACAATAAAATGAGTGGCAAACTACTGCGTTACCTTTTATAATGACAAAACGTCGTAAATTGAGGACCTGTTGTACAGATATTAAAAAGATGGACACGCCCCACACTCATTAAAAACGGGTTATTCATTTCAATGTCAAAGTTATTCATTTCAATGTTGTCTACTTACATTTGAGGTGAAGTTTTATGCACGTCTATTAAAGTCACGTATTTTAACATTAAATAACAACAAAAGACGTAACATAACAACATGGGCCACCAAAAGCAAGTTGGGGAATCATAACGAGCATTATGATTATTTGTTACGGTGCACATTGTCACTAAAATGTAATCAATTAAAAAAATAAATAAAATAAAAAAAAACTCAAACCAATCCAAATTGATTGTTTAGGCTTTGTAATACACCTTAGCACTCTCATTTCACGCCTTCTATTGGAAGACAATTCATTATTTATTCTGTTTTCTTGCCCGAGGCACACTACACAGTGTGAGAGGAGAATGACCATTTCGGGTCATAAACAATTCATATATTGCACACACAAAAAAATTTGAGCTGTTTGCACCTCAAGTTGATAACATTAAGGAACTTCCTGTTTCAATTATTGTTGTAATCGGACTTACACTTTGCGATACTTGTTTGTCCTAATTTTGTGAAGTGACTACAGGTCAAAATGTCTGTTTTAATTAAAGATGACTTGACTTGACATTCTAAAAAAGAGAATTGTTCAACCAATTTAAGATTACAAATTGAATTGTTGACCAACTTAAAAAAAACAACAAGACTTCAGTTGGTAACACCATTGAATTAAGTTAGTCCAAAGCGAATATATTAAGATGAACTAGACATGAGTTCATTAAACTTAATAAACTGAATTAAGTTAATCTAAATTGGCTCCAATCCAAAATATTAAGTTTAAATTATCCATCTATCCATTTTCTTAACCGCTTGCTCCTCACTAGGGTCGCTGGGGGTGCTGGAGCCTATCCCAGCTGGCGTGGTACACCCTGAACTGGTTGCCAGCCAATCTCTTTGGAATGTGGGAGGAGACCGGAGTACCCGGAGAACACCCACGCAGGCACGGGGAGAAGATGCAAACTCCACCCAGGAAGGCCGGAGCCCGGACTCGAACCCGAGTCCTCAGAACTGGGAGGCGGACGTGCTCACCACTGAGGCACCGTGTAATTAGTTCAACTTAATATATTCACTTTGGACTAACTTAATTCAATTGTGTGTTTGCAATTGAAGTGATTTTATTTTAAGTTGGTCAACAATTCAATTTGTACGGAAGCGTAGAGCTGCCAATGTGGAGTAAACATTTTTGGCTAGCGAGTATGTTTGAACATACTTGCAAATATGTTTGAACATAGTTGCAAATATGTTTGAACATACTTGCAAATATGTTTGAACATACTCGCAAATACGTTCGAGCATAGTCGCAAATATGTTCGAACGTACATGTAGGCTACATGCTACAAAGTTAGCATACCTTCCCATAATGCCACAGGGTATTTTTTAGGCATTTGGGCCACATTACCAATTCATTACAAAATTAAGTAGACAAAAAACAGTGTTTATTCATAACCTTTACGATTTATTATGTCTGCCGTGCATGATTTAGGTTCGTCATTTTTCGCCCCATGATGCAATGGGGTATTACGCTTGTGCACTTGAGTACCACAGCAATCGAGTATTTTCAAACATATTTGGGAGTATGTTCGAACGTATTTGCGAGTATGTTCAAACGTATTTGCGAGTATGTTCAAACGTATTTGCGAGTATGTTTGAACGTATTTCAATACGTTCAAACATATTCGCAAGTATGTTCGAACATATTTGCGAGTATGTTCGAACGTATTTGCGAGTATGTTCGAACGTATTTGCGAGTATGTTCGAACGTATTCGCGAGTATGTTCGAACATATTTCTATACGTTCAAACATATTCGCAAGTATGAACATATTTGCGAGTATGTTCGAACGTATTTGCGAGTATGTTCGAACATATTTGCGAGTATGTTCGAACGTATTTGCGAGTATGTTCGAACATATTTCTATACGTTCAAACATATTTGCAAGTATGTTTGAACATTTTTGCGAGTATGTTCGAACATCATACTCGCCAGCCAAAAAATGTTTACTCCACATTGGCAGCTCTACGCTTCCGTAAATTTGTAATCTTAAATTAGTTCAACGATTTCACTTTTCAGAGTGTACTCAACACACATTGAAGAAGAAGAAAAAAAAAAAAACAATCCCAAAGCCTCTCTATCTGAAATCAAACATTCTGACGGATTACGCAGTGCTAACCTCCACTGAGCCGAGGCCGCTATTTAAATAAATAGTAGATGAGATACAGTGAAAGAAGAGGCGTGGGGGGGGTGACGTGTCAAAATGATACACAGCTGCATGCAAATACGCCGGCGCGAGATTCAAAGCATCTTCGCGGAACGCCGCAAAGGGATTTCACCCCCACTCCCCTAAATCAGAATGGATGATGATGTTAATTGGGAGGATTCGGGTTGCTGTCACACCTTGTTAAAAACTTTTACATTTGCTGTCATCTGCAATTCCACGTCACATCATTCTGAAGGGGAAGTTAAACTGGCAGGGAGGGAACGTGATTGGAGAATCAAAGAAGCGTTTTGCGCTCTCCCGGTGAGAAACAATCAGCTCAGACGTCACCAGATGTTTTGACGACGGTGACAAATGGAATTTGTGGAGTTACACCTTTTAGAAGCGTGAAGCCTGAAACAAATCCGAACTTGGATCAATACGCCTTTCATAGTTACCCACCAGTTTGGCTTCAGAATAGAATGTTAGAAATGTTTCTAAGTGACAATTTCCTCGCATGGAATACGGGTCATTGATGGATCAGCTCGTCCGATGATGCCCATGTTATGAATTATCCAAAAAGAAGTAACCAGGAGTTACTTAAAGACAGGAGTATTTATTTTTCAACAAATATATAATTTACTTGTGTGGCTAGCTAGCTTGATTTGCTATTATAGCTAATTGTTAGCCACATAGCTTTGATTTAAGTTGAAAATATGTGGTGAAACCATTGTAAACAACTTTCCATGATAGATATATATCCTAATTTATAAATGTCCTAAATTTTGTACATAGTACTACAATAGTGGCTAAAGATGAAATAGTTTGTGTGTTTTTAAAATGAATGAATTGTGCTCGGTCTGGTGAAATCCTTTATCCATCAATGACCCATAAATAGCTCTGAGAAATGTGGGTGTAAACGGACGACAACCGCATCAATTCCTTGACCTCACTGACCTGAATATATGCCTGGATAGCCCGTACACGCCCGTGCAAGCTGTGGAAGCCACAGGGCGGCCATCTTGCTCCTCCCATCTCGGCAGCAGACTACTGTATAAACTATACGGTATACGTACAGATGAGACATATTCAGCTCGTAGGCAGGTAGTATAAGGCCGGAGACGGGGTGAGGGGTTTGTGGCGCAGTGGTCACTATTGTTTAACAAGTAAAAAAATGAAAATAAAAATAACAAGTGGATGTTATGTGCTACTCTTTTATTGCTCATTCCCTTGGACCCCAATATTAGATTTAGCAGAGGCATCTTTTGTTGAATTATTTATAATTCTTTAATAATAATAAAAAAAAAACTCCTCCCGTAAATATAAGCATATAATTTATACATGTATTTAAGCAAGTTGTAAAATGTCTGAAGTCCTCTTGTTTATGTTTAACAAATTGAAAATGTAAATGATTCTGTTCCTACTAAGTACGTGGTGAAACGTTTCTTGGGAGGAGCAATATGGCGGCCTTGCGACTTCAATAATCTTGGCCTATCGACAATCCAGCCATATATTCAGATCAGAGCTTGACCTCAATTCTATTGAGAACTTTTGAAATGTGGACATTTATGTCTCGAAGGGCAAACCAAACCACCAAATAGAAATCAGCAGGCAATATTGCATCCTCAAATGAGATCATCCCCTGAACCTAAACCTAAGCTAACCTAACCTAACCTAAAACAACGACCTCAAAGCAGCATCCCCTGACCTCAACCCTATTGAGAACCTATGGAACATAAAGAAAAATGGCAACTCCGGGAGGGAATGTTGTATACTCAAATGAAATTCAGGCAGAAAATATCACTGCACTTATGACAAACAGTCTTGTTAAATTGATACCGGTAGGGAAAATTGAGCAAACAAACAAAAAAAATATATATATATATATACAATATACTATGAATATCAGTGTACATTGCAATGAATGACGACACGGAGACTCTTAACTGAATGGAGAAACTTTTCCATGAATCCCGAGTGACATGTTGACTGATATTTTGATCGAGAGCGATACGGCATCGTCCAGGTCAAACCCATTCATTCTGTCACAATGCACCTCCAGGCCCGCCCAAGCGTAGCCGCACGCTAACAAAACCATTTACATCTCCCGAGCAGCCCATCCACCATTTCCAATAAAACGTCCGAATTGATGGATGTCATCTTAGTGCTCATAGGCATTAACTCCACTCGCCAGCTTCCTCACAATAACAATATGCCGCCATTTTATGAGGTCTGGACGAGCGATTCTTTTTCATGAGGCCTGTTTACATGTATTGATGTGTGCGTATTCCTGAGTGAAGTTGTGAAATTATTTTATACATGTCTTTATTTAAAAAAATAAAAATAATAACTTCCATATCTGAGATGCAGGCTCTACTTTGTATTAAAAACATATAAAAGGGAGTTATAGTCAAACTCCCATTAAAGTCAACCCGAAAAGGAAAAACCCTGCAAAGCAGAAACGACAAATAACTCTGCAATTGATTATTTTTTCCACCCCCTTTGGGATTTTTTTTTTTTTTTTTTTTTTTGACACCAACAAAGAATAGTACCAGTGATGGCCATGAGGGATGTGATGAAAGAGGCGGCATGGCTCAGTGGTAGAGTGGTTGTCTCCCAACCGGGAGGTTGTGGGTTCAATCCTCAGCCCTTGTGACCAAAGTGTCCTTGAGCAATGCGCTGAGCCCTAATTGGCTCCCAATAAAGCAGTCTATTTACCAAAGGCAGAGTTTGATTTGTTTTTTTGTTTTTTTACAAATTTGTATTGCATAACTTGACAGTAGTAGGTGGAAAAATACAGAATGATTTTTAAGAAACCACCGCACAAAATTTTCCTCAACAGGCCAGTTAATAACATTTTTCCGACTATTAATTTCGAGGGGTGTTAAAAAAAAATCGATTCGGCAATATATTGTGATAGTACATCGCGCAATTCTTGAATCGATTCAATAGGCAGCCGAATCGATTTTTAAACATCCATTTTTGATGCAAAAATATTCCCCAAAACGTCTTAGGGTTCATACCTTAAGCATGAAAGAATGTTATATTAATGGAACATTAAGCCTTAATATTTTATTTCAATGCTGTATAAACATGAAACAGATTACAACCTGTATAAGACTGAAGTTTCAGATAAATAAATAAATTTTCATACAAATCTTACACTGTAAAAGTTTACCAATTAGTATTTTCTAAATTTGAATTCAAAAAAAAAAATCGCAACAATCGACTAATTCGTATCGGGATGAATCGGCATCGAATTGAATCGTAACCTATGAATCGTGATATGAATCGAATCAGTCAGGTACTAGGCAATTCACACCCCTATTAATTTCTTTTAAGCAAGGTGGTATCCAGTGGACGAGCATTTCACTGTTCTGACGATCACTGTACGTCGCTGGCATAAATAGATGAACAAAGACAGGCAGTGAATAATTTAAGGACCAAATGAATGAAACGGAATCATTTCCCGTGACACGCCTGACGATCTCTCCCGGCACGCTAATGCGCCGCGGCACAGTGGGTGGGAATCACTGTTGTATAGGAATATTATCGCCACCGTCCCCTCGGGTGCTTTTTAAGGTGCTTCAACTAAACACAGAGACAAAATGCATCAACACCTCCAAGCTAATAAATACAGGTCTCGTAATGTGTTGAGTCCTGAAACGAGCCTTTCACAGCACTTTTCCAAGGTAATGGTCTCACACCTAAGTGTAGCTTTGCCGCTAACAAAACAATATTATGCCTTCAATAACAACGGAAGCCATTACACGCATTTTATCCAGAGTGGTTCAGGCCGCCTCTCACTGGTCATGACATCCATACACACTATGTCCATAAATATATAGATTGTGGTATAGTGTAGAAAGATCTTCTCCCAAGAGGAGGCACACAAATGCAAATAACAGGCAGTCTAAACAAACTGACAAGTGCTATTCAGTTAGCCTTTCCGGTTACAGTCACACGGTTTGGAGGAGGGCTGGGGGGGGGGAAAGAAGTCGGGGAAGTCGACTTTAAAAATCGGTCGGCAGAAAACGCCTGTCTCGGAAACATTCGCGCTGCCGTCCATGTTTCTACACGGACCTTTTTTGGTGACGCGCGCAGGGGGCAGGAAGTTATTGCGCTCATTGTAGCAAACACAGGCAACTTCCATCATTTACTCATGATAATGGACTATTGTTGATGCATCATCAAGTGATTATTAAGACGCTATTACATTTGTATTGTAGATATGATGTATGTGTGAAATAAATGGTAGGTAGCGTTTGTTTACCTTAAATGGTAATTGCTAGCGTGCTAACGTTCGTCGCGATTGCTAGCCATTTAGCGTAGGCTAATTTTGTTGGTGTTTCATCATGCTCATGCACAAAAGATAATTAGTAGTAGTCATATATAGTCAATTCAACTTTTATTCAACCTTAGTGGATTCACACACAAAAAAATTAAATTAAATTAATTAATTGTCTCTCGCACACAAAACCAGGAATCAAAGTGGTGGTGAATAAGGAGCGCACAAGTGACATGCTTAATACCCGCATATGAGCGAGTAGTGCTACCAGTTACAACCAACGGACAGTCAGCACATGAGAGACAGATCTTCTCTTTTTTTTTTCACCCCCGACACAGAGCCTTGCAGGGAAAAAAAAAAATCCATACGTTCGATAAACAGCATGAGAACCGAGCAGAGTTCATTTTCTGCACTCTAAAAGTTGAGAGCACTGAGCTGATACTTTGCACATGGCGTCGTCATATAGTAGCTGTGATGCGGTGCGTGTCTACATGTAGAGTCCAAACTATTTATACTATTTATATGTGATATTACTACATAACAGATTTTTCAGGCGGATATCTATTAAAATGTTTGTCAGAATAAAACTCCATTACTCCAATTTAGGAGTAAAATAACTTTTTTTTTTTTTTTCCCCCAGACCCTTGATTTTTACAATAAATATAATTGCAAGCAGAATATTTGACTGTTTGACAATACTTTGTTCTTTGTGATAGACATTTTTGTGTCATGCATACAAAGTATGCACACTACCAGTCGGGCCTATTATTCACATTTGTTTAATTAACTTCACAATAGAGAGAAAAATTAGCAAAAATCGGCAAATTTTTGGGTGATTATTTTATTAGATTTTTTTTTTTGTCTTGTGTAAAAAAAAAAAACTAAAAAAAAAAACTCAGAAGATATTTTTGCTGATTTTATCAGCGCTAATATCAGCCAATTAATTGGTCTGGTAATTACTATTAAATGAATACCTCTCTGAAAGTGTCAATCAAAAGTCAAATAATGGTGACAACCAACCAAATTAAGAGATGACCAAAAATGGACCAAACCAAAGAAATACTCGACAGTATGGACCATATCGTGAGTTACCCTCCCACCCACTTTTAAGCAGTTAAACTTCTGCTTGTGCAAGCGCATCAATTTTCCAGACCAGGAACAACACAAAAGACACCAAAAAACATTTTCAGTCAATTGTGGTATAAAGCCCATAGCTCATTAAGGAGGACCCAACAAAAACACCCCCAGAGGGAAGAAAGAAAGGGAAAAGGAACAAAAAGTTGTGATGATTTTGAGATGGTATTAGCCCCTAATTACTTGCCAAACCACTGTGGGGTTACGTCTAATTTTAGAAGCATCGCGTGCAGCAAAGAGAACAATCAGCTGTTGTGTAAACAGCAGAAACAACACTAGGCTACCTCTTGGAAAAGCGTTGAGATCGTTCACATCTGTATAGCGTAGTATGTATACTATATAGTACATTGCTTTGTACTGTTATTTTGGCGGGCTGAAGAGCTGGAGCTGTTGGATGTATTTTTTTTTTGTGTACTGAAGTCGAAGGAAATTGAACGCAACATTCTTGAGGGCTCAGTGAGTTGATATGAGGACATTTAGTTACTTGCTTGATCACGGAACAAATTCAACTTGTCAAGTCATAGTTTAATATTTATATTCATACTTCATAGCATAGTTTATTTCAGTGGTTCTTAACTCTGGTTCGATTTGCGGACAACGGCTTTGAACATTCACGTCATCCTTGAAAACGTTCGATTTCATTCGATTGCACCAGATTCGACATGTTTCATTGTAATTCCATACAGCGGCAGCCCATTTAAAAGAGATACAACGCTGCCATCTGCTGGCCATAGTTAGTGGGTGTTTTTGATTCCACAACCCATTGACCAGGCAGCTCTGCACTTAGACGTTTGACGTAGTTGACGTCATTTAACGCTTATGGCGGCACACGTTGCGATTTTACTAATCTTTATTAAACGTTTCTGGCGGTCAAAGTGTTAAGAAAACGGTTGTTCTATAAATAAAGAGCAGAATTGAGTGATGACAGTCAAACTCCCCCAAAAAAAAAAAATAAAATCGTATTTTTCAATAAAGGACAATCTTAAATTGCTAATAATATTAGCTTAACTTAGCTAACTTGGCACATTTACATTCTAAAATTTTGATTAATGTAAATTGTCCCTTTCAAAGTCTGTTTTTTACCTTTAAATGTTTTGTAACTATGTGCAGCACCTTGAGTTACCCTCTTTACATATTTAGAATAGCATGTATGGTTCGGTATTGATTATTCCAGTTGCCACAGACTGCTGCTCTCGATCTGCTCAGTCTCACTGGCTGATGTTGCAAACGCAGACGTCAATATTTTCAGATTTATGTACATGATGATATTATTCCCCCTTATGGATGAAACATGACATGTTTGGAGTGGACTGGTTGATGGTTCAGCAGCGTCTTGTTCGATACAAAACGCAGCGCCATTTGAGAGGCCCATATTTCCTCCCCAAATACATTTAGCTGTCATCCGCGATGTAAACAATGTGACTTTGACTTTCTCCCCTTCCATTAGCTCTATTGCCTCCCGTACGTCTCACGTATGAGAAATAATCGATAGGCTGCCGGTCGGGCCCCGTTGCGCTTGGTCTGCAGCGCTCGCGATCGGCCTGACAAAGACGGATTGGAGCGCCACGTCCGACAGTAATTAAGATGGTGTGTCGTCACCGGGATGAGATCAGGAGCATGACGTCCCCGAGGCAGAAGGCGCAAAAACCTGTTCAAGGGGACGCACGACGGGAAAGTGACTTTTTAATTGCTCGTACGGGGGTGGCTCACTTCACTTCACTTCACGGCGGTGATGTAACCAGATTTTTACAAAGTGGTCATGCAATGGTAGGAGAAATTCAGGGAGTTTTCAAAGTTGTACGTTTTGCATTAGAAATGGAGGGGGGAAAAAAACCCTAAATGAACAAAATTGAAGGTTGTTGCTTTGATAGGGAGCTTAAATATAGTTTGGGAAAGTGGTTGTTAAGCATAATTTTGAGAAATTGTTCAGATATACCAATATGTTTTTTTTTTTCCCAGGGCTGATATATTAGTAGCCAAGGAGGCAGAGAATTAAAAAAAAAATAAAAAATACAACGCCTAACTTTGTTATTTTTTTTAAGCATACGTTGAATAATTTTTAGGATTAGCAATTTTTTATTTTTAATCTTCATCAACAGACATATCTGTTTTAAAATTCTAACAAAAACCTCAGTGACCTCCTAGGGTCATTACCATGACCCAAAAAAGTTAAATAAATACTTAAATAAAGAAATAGTTCCCTATTACTACAGTAAATGAAGTTTTCTAAAATTTGAAAATATCTGAAATGTTACATTTTTAATCGACCCGGCCGATCATCGGTCTATCCCGAGAAATGTTCCACCCCTTTGCAACCCTACACATTACATTCGACCACCACATATTTGCAATTTGGCACCCACCCGCATGTTCACTGATTCATAATAATAATAATAATAATAATAATTAACATAATGTCAGTGTTTTTTTTTTTATATATATATTTTTTAAATATTTTTGTTTTGTTTGTTTCCTGGGATTTTCGTCCTCATTCCACCCCCCCATTTTCCATTGTTTTGTTTTTTGTGTTTTTTTTTTGTGTTTTTTTTTGTGTTTTTTTTGTTTTTGTTCTTTGTTCTTTGCTTACGGTACTTTGATATTTTTTAACTTTAAAACAGAATTCGACAATTGGGAGGAGGAGGGTGAAGTTAATTGACTGTCGTTTGTTGAAATGTGTTCGTTTAAACAAACAAAAAAACAATCAGAATTTTTATGTTTATTTATTTTTTTTGCCCATTTCAAAAGCAAGCGCTATTTGCAGATTAAATCGTCTGGTCAATTCCTGGGTCGGGCCTGAACCCTGAGCAAGGGAAAGGAAAGGAAACTATGTAATCGATATAATCCTTTCCACCAACAACATTTCTGATGACTGTACACAGACATGCAAGAATACCGCGATACAAATTTACATCAGCAATACCAACGATAAACCAACCAAGCCAAAACCACCAATACTTTCGATTCATACCATTCTATGCTCTTCAAAGCTGTTTTTAAATGCTAACTGATACACTTAGACATCTCAATTTGACGACATCACTTTTGGCTCAGGCGGGTTTATCAGCATTTTCTAACATTGCGCCAGCTGATCAGTAATGAAAAATCTTTCTAGTCGGCGCCTCGAGTCGCACTTGGTCTGCTAACAACACACACACACACACACACAAGATTTATTGTCGGAATATTGCTTTTACTTTATTGCATTTGCAATTTTCGAACCGGAATCATTGGTAGCCCTGAGTGTACTGTTTAAATAAAATTTGGGAAACATTAGAGAGCAGGTAGGAGGAGGAGGGGAAAAGGAATAGTAATGCGGCCGGACGCGGCTATTCTAATGTTATCCCCGTGTTTTGCCACATCCCGCTGCGTAAGGGAATAACGGTTCATTCCGTGCGCATAAATGAATCGGCAAACAGCACTCCAGCTGGAGAGGTGTTAAGAAAAAAAAACAAAAAAAACATTACCTGTCCCTTAAATTTCAGCCAAAGTATAAATCAGGACCGCAAATTGATCTCCATTTTCCATTTTTATTCTTATCGGAGAGTGACAGCTGCGGCACATTATTGTCCTATTAGCGACTGTAAAGGTTTATCGGCGACTGCTTTAACTTTTCAAGGAGGCATATAATGCGTTTTATTAACAATTTTAAACGGTTAACATTAGGGCTGGGCAAATTGGTCTTCAAATAGCAATTTAGCAGATGAGGAACAATTCTTCAAATAAAAAAAAGCTTCAAGCTGTTGAATGTCACTCCACAACTTTGCCCTAAAGTCTGCTAGCTTCATTTTTTGCCGCATGTCCTGCTGTAATTCAACACACATTGTGCTGCTCCTTTACGTGTGTTACTGTCTCACCAGGGGGCAGTATAATACACGCATATAGTATAATGCGTGTTGATATGCTACTTGAAAGACAACTGTCTGGTTTACCTGTTTGGCGTCTATTAAACACGACACAAATAGGAGAGAAGACACTCAGTTCAGGGCTCGCGAAGAGAGGAACTGACTGACACAATTCACTCCTGCACTCTCTGAAGATTCCCTCACCTCCCTCACCCTCTCTATTTATTTGCTTTTCCACGCCTCTAGTTACATGGGTGTTCCAACCCTGAAAATGCAAATGCAAGGCATAATTGAAGAATAACTAAAAACTCTTCAAGAATAACCTTGTAGCCAAACTGCAGTAATATTAGTAGTTTTTCATTTTTCATTCATTTTTGCTGCACTGTTTGTCTTCAAATATTAAAGGTGTAGTGATCAGAACATAATTCACCCACGGAACGTTGGGACGGAGGGGGAGTTTGTTGGGATGAAAGGATGAAAGGATGAAAGGATAAAAGAACAAAATGTTGGTAGGTCTGTGAGCCTCGCACAGAGTGAGTTGTTGTTGCTGTTAAACGATGAGAAGCTGATATCAATAAACCGCCGGTCTTTGGCTCCGGACTTCAACACTCTGCCTCCGACTCCCGTCACTGCTCGCTACATTGGTGACCCCGACATTCGCCTCGTTGACGTTTCCGAGGCTGAGAATTTGATCGAATTGAGCGACATGGCGAACTCCGCTGATCTCAAGTTACCGGAGTTTTGGGAGTCGGCCGCGGCGACGTGGTTTGTACAAGCTGAAGCTCAGTTTGCCATCGGTGGAATTACGGACGATTCCACGCGCTACTACCACGTCGAGGCCGCGCTCGGGAGCTCCACGGCGGCCAGAGCTACGGCGCTAGCGAACACTACCATCTCCGAGCCACGTGCTCTGGCGGAGGAAGCTGACCGCTTTTTCCTGGCCACCCAGCGGCACAACCACGAGGTCTTGGCCTCTGCACGCGCCTTCCCAGTCCCGGCGGCCGCAACGGCACCTCATAAGGTACGCGCTGCCGTGGATGGCCGATCGGCCCCTGGCTTATGCTATTTTCACGCACGTTTTGGTACCAAGGCGAAGAGGTGCCGCGCCCCTTGCTCCTTTGTTGCGTCGGGAAACGGCGACGCCTCCACTCAGTTGCAGCTGTGAGTGGGGGCGCAGAGTGCCGGCTGCTGTTTGTCGTGGACACCCTCTCCAGACTCGAGTTCCTCTGTGGCTCCGGCGCCCGCAGAAGCGTGTTGCCTGCCTCGGCTGAAGATGCTGCCGGGGGCGCTCACGGCCCGCACCTGTCAGCGGCCAACGATGCACCGATCCGGACCTACGGCACTACGACAGAATGTGTCTTTGGTGTGCCCTCCATCCAATACCTCGGCCACCTCATCAACGAGGACGGCGCCACTCCGCTCCCGGCAAAAGTGGAAGCTGTTGCCGCTTTTCCTCGACCCCGGACGGCCCAGGGTCTTCGGGAGTTCCTCGGGATGGTGACTTTTTGCCACAGGTTCATCCGCCTCTTCCACTTCATCCTGGAGGGCCATGAGTTCATGGTCTTCGTCGATCACATGCCGCTCGCCTTCTCCATGTCGAAGTTGTCCGAGCCGTGGTCCGCGCGGCAACAGCGACAGTTGTCGTTCATATCTGGATACACCACGGACATCCGACATATCGCTGGCAAGGACGACGTGGTCGCGGATTGTCTGTCCAGGGCAGCCGTCAACACGATACCGCTGGGCCTCGACTTTTCCCGGATGTCGGCCGACCAGGCTTCCGACCGTGACACCCAGTCACTTCGGGGCTCCGACACCGGGTTGCAAGTTAAACCGGCTCATGTTGACCATGTTGACCCCTTGGACCACCCCGCGGCCCCCGCCGCGGCCGCCCCCCTGGGCTGCGCCTTGTGGACCGTGTGGGGTCCCTTCCAGTTGTTCCTGCATCCCCGCCAGTTGGTGCGCGGGTCTGTTCTGGTGTTTCTGCTGTGTCCCTCCCGCCCTCGCTCCCTGGGTCATGTACCCGCAGGGGTCCGGCAGTTGCCGCCCCGTCATCCGGAGTTTGATTGTGGGTGAATTCTGGGGGGGCTTGTGTAGTGATCAGAACATAATTCACCCACGGAACGTTGGGACGGAGGGGGAGTTTGTTGGGATGAAAGGATGAAAGGATGAAAGGATAAAAGAACAAAATGTTGGTAGGTCTGTGAGCCTCGCACAGAGTGAGTTGTTGTTGCTGTTAAACGATGAGAAGCTGATATCAATAAACCGCCGGTCTTTGGCTCCGGACTTCAACACTCTGCCTCCGACTCCCGTCACTGCTCGCTACAAAGGTTTATAACTATCGTGTTAACAGTGCTAGTTTTGGGAGCACATCTATTACTTTTTGTATAATAATGTATGAAGGGCTGCACGATAGTGGAAAATCATGCAATATGCGACATAGTTGCTGAATATAGCGATATCGATATTATTGCGATATTTAACATGCACCAAAGGAAAGGACGTTTTTATGATCTAATGAAAGAATTATATTTTCATGCATAAAAATAAGCAAACTCAATATATTCTTAGCAAATTGATTGCAATTACATCTCGATAATGTTCAACTATTGGATGGCGGTGCACATTTTAGTTAGCGGCTGACTGGTCAAATTCAAATAAAAACATAAAATTACATACTTATTGCATGTCTTTGCGATATGCATATTGCATGGGCCAATATTACGATAGATATTTTTTCTATATATTGTGCAGCAATAGTATTTGATATTGAAAGAATAAAGTTCCGATAATATATATACAAAATAAAGCCTAATGAAGCATTTTTTTTCCCCCAAAATTGCACCCTTTGCGATTTCAAACTTGTATCTTTCTTTCCTTTGATCCTTCCTCTGGTCTCCTGACAACTTCACGACTGGCGGGACTCTGAAAAATCTGGTTAAGGTGAAGTGTATGGGATTTTTATGAATAGGTTTCAGGTGAAAAGGAAAGAATAAATGAAAATTGCATTCTCCAACACTGCAATGTCGATTTGTATTTGATGAAGTGTTCACTCGCCCTCCCCAAAAGCCATCATCCTAACTCATGCCATGCGACTGTAACGCAAAGGTTCCGTTGAATTAAATGATAGCCTGTGCCAGAAACATTTACGACTGTGGTTAAGAAAAAGAAGGAGAGAGAGAGAGAGAGCAAGGTCAGAGCGACTCTACATTCATTTGGAGAGAAGCAATGATGCGTATTTGTTTTAGTTGGGTATAAAACAAAGTAGAATAAGAGAGTAAGCAAAGCGTATAATGCTTATAAGAGGCAATAAAGGGACAATAAAAGCAGAATGCAAATTCAAATCAATTGTGAACATGAGTCTTGATTTAAATACTGTTTTTAATCTCGGGATATTTGGAACTCCTATTTTCACGTTGATGTCAAATTGAGCAGAATAATGTTACCTGGAGCGGTTGCATGACGTTCTAAAGGCACCACTGCGCTACCTTGACAGTTAGCTATGGATTTGGCTGCAACACGGATGGGAAATGGGCGGCCAGCGGGCCCACACTCGGAATGGCCCTGAAAGAGTTTTTTTCTTGTAATATTTATACCGTAATTTCCGGACTAAAGAGCGCACCTGATCTCATTTACTCCCAATAACGTATAAATACGTTTTTTTAATGTTCTAAGTGTCCCAAAGACGTATTTATATGTTTGTTTTTGTTTTTTTATGCTAGAGCATACAGAAGGCTTTGATGCAGCCTCTCAACTGCAAAGAACGGTTGTAGAAATGGTAGTTATTACACAAACGGCCAGCAGGTGGCAGCAGAACAAAGGAGATCAACCAGGGCCATCTAGAAAAAAAGCTAAATTACTTACAATTTTAAATAGATTTGTGAAAACTGATGAAACTTAGCTCTCTTCTAATGCTAATTGCTGCAAAACGGAAACAGATAGAGATATACTTTTTTTTCCTGATGAAAGAAGAGACTTTAATCTTTCTTTTGATAGGTTACATGCTTTTATAGCAATAGAACACAATATTCTGTGGGCCTTGCAAAATCAGTCAAAATCCAGTAAAACAGCCGGGAGCAAACGGGATTGCTTCTGTGAAAAGTCATAAGCCGCACCCAGTACATTTCTCATGGAAAAAGCATTTTGTACATACATAAGCCGCACCTGACTATAAGCCGCATGTGCGCACATTGAAACATGAGATATTGACAAAGAAAGACGGCACACAGAAAGTTTTCAAAGGTTTAATAATATAGCTTTAGCTTTTCTTTCCAAAGAGTGCTTGTGATGCAGCAGTAACACAGCAGCAATACGGTAGTAACTAACCAGGCTGGTTAAAAATAACATACTGGTAAAAATCACTGAGACCTTGTATTTTCCATGATGAGGGTCTGTTCATGCTAATTTTATTCATGCACATAGTGCCAAGTTACATTAAACTTGCGTCTTCCTCAACACATATATTCCACCTGTCTCACTCTTACCTTTTCTGCTCGAACGCCCCTGGCGGCCATCAAAAAAAAAAAAAAAAAAATACATATATTAGCCGCATCATTATATAAGCCGCAGGGTTGAAAGCGTGTAAATTACGGTGCGTGGCTGTCGTAGATTTCAGCATATCAGCTGCAATTGTTCACTGATTTTTATAGTCGCGTCCATCCAAAAGCGGCAAAACCCTTCCTTCAAAATAACCGCGAGAGACGCCAGGCGGATTCCAATCGCATGTTTGTAAACGTCCAATTTTGAAGAAGTGAAAAAAAAAAAGTGTTCTCGGTCGCCTTTAATGCTGGCTTGTGATTGCTCCATCAGCCATACTAATGTGGCCGCCCTGTATGTGTCATTCAAAACCAGACGGCGGCATTTCCACTTTTCCCTCCCGATTGTTAGCGTTGTGGCCAAGCGGGAAAACAATGCGCTATTGATGCTCGCCTCGCTCATTAACACGACATCGTTGTGAATGGATGAATGAATTTTGTCCCCGCCGCTATTAAAAGGACTGGTCATCGTCCCTGTTTGCCCTAATTGACTCTGTTCTACATTTCAACGCGGACACGTCAGGAAGAAGTTTCCCAAGGTTTTAACGCTATTTTTCTTTCCTTTTTATTTACTAACTTAGGACATGACTCAGAGTTGACTGCGCCACTTGTCTGACCTTGCAGTAAGTAAAAGTGATTTGACATTCAAGGACTTCTTTTCCCCACCCGCACGCGGGTCCCCCCGTAATGAACTCTTCTTTGCAAACTGTCTAACTGGCTCCCATCGCTGACCTGAAAACTTCATATTTGCTTTGAGTGGTGAGAAACCTTTGCAAGGCCTGATCAATTTTATTGGATTTCTCCGGCAGAGTACAGACACGCTTATGGTGTAAATCAGTAATTCTCAAAAAAAAATAAAAATAAAAAAAAAGTGTGCCGTGAAAGATCAGCAGGTCTTCTGTGGGAAATGTTTACTTCATAGCTCCAAATATTATTTTATCCTTATTCAGCTACCAATGTGAGAGATGTATAATGACACAGAGAATAATAATTAAATGAGCTTCCACAAGTACAGTACACAATTAACCCCTGTATCGACTTTTTTTTTTTTTTTTTTGGTGACATCTTTGTTTGGAGATGTGCCATGAGATTCTTTTTTTTTTTTTTTCTAATATAAAACATGGTCACTGCTATGTGAAAAACACTTATGTCCTTAAAAATGGGAAATTGGAGGGGAAAAAATGGACATAAGTTATGGAGGACCAAAACTGCCAAGATTCTAAATAAATAAATGACTAAATAAATAAATAAATGACTAAAAGTGAAAATAAAAATGAATATAAAAAATATATAATTTGAAAATTATATCTTAAAAAAAAAAAGAATATAAATGGAAATAAATCTGTTTTTATTTTTACTTTTAGTCATTTCTTTACTAATGTAGTCATTTATTTATTTATTTAGTCATTTATTTAGTTTGAATTTTGGCAGTTTTGGGCCGTACATCCAAGTCGAAATGTTATTCTAATATCCTATCTCAAAATATTAGAATATTTCCTCAGACCAAGTTAAAAAAAAAAATACCATAATCATTAATATTTAAACAATAAAAGGCTTGCAATATTTCAGTTGATTTGTAATGAATCCAAAATGTATGGCATTTTCGCTTATTTAATTGCATTACAGAAAATAATGGACTTTATCACAATATTCTAATTTTCTGAGACAGTCCTGTACCCACTACTCTCGGGACCGCGACACCACTGTATGACCCTGACTGAGATTGACAACACCGATTATTTTTCACTCAGTCAGCCCTGCTTGACCCACTAAAAGTTGAGAAACATCAGTGTAAACAAAGAAGCAGAGCTTTAATAAAAGGTGAAAAGAAGCCAGCCATGTAAAGTGCGATGGAAGTTGACCCAAATGACTCCTGACCAAGTGTCCTGCAGTCACGGCCACTTCTCGATGCGAAGCTCCTTTCCAATAATAAGATTAGTTAGCAGGACATTATGTAGAGCCATGCATTATCTAGCAATTAGTGAGGGGGCTTATTAAGCCGTTTAATGTAAATTTAATGAGCAATAAATTCAATTTCTTTAAATAGAAGAGGGAATTATTGTTACAAATGATGTACTGTGGTGATCAGGGCTCACACGTGGGCACTATCAATGGGCCGTTAAGTGCAGGATTATTATCGTCCTCGAGCGCACTGCTGGAATAAGATCCTTTTTATGAAGTAAGGTGTGTGAATTATTAACCAAGCCACGGCAAAAATAAAATGTCTTTTTTTTTTTTCTTTTTTAAGTCACATAGTTGCACTGGTTCTATTTGACGTTATCTGCTGCATGACAAATCACTTTTTTTTTCTTTTTTTTTTTATTCAAAGGAGAGAATGTTTTCTGATTGAAAACAGTTCATCAGTGGATCAAGAATGACAGCGTGCTTATTTCTGTTAGCCTCTTTCGCTAGTGTCACTGAAATTAGGCTGGTTTGAGGGGGCGGGCCTGTCTTATTTAAATGAGTACACCTCTTCTATTGTGAGGCTTTGCTACTTGTTGAGTTCCAAGTCTTAAACGGAAAAAAAATATGTAACATGCCACAAAGTCAATATTTTTTTTCCACTCACGGAGGCAGCACTTCATTATCAAACTATTTTTTTAATTAGTGTGTTTATCAATGTATGTCAATAAAGCTGTTCGTTAAAGCTAATTTGTGCTTCTAAGACTGCAGCTTTGCTAAGATAACGGCGGTCTTTAGGTGTGTTAACTTGACCAGCAAGGTAACAGCCGGTTAAAGTTAGCAGAGTTTTGAACAACAATATAAGAGTGCTGTTAAAGTTAACGGTCGGTTAATTCTACTTAACCATTGGTTAAAGATAGAACCGAGTTTTGAAACAACCGGGCCCAGATAGGCAGTTCGATAAATTGACAAACAGTCTGCCAGGCAGACAGACCGACCAACAGACAGACCGACCGGCAGTCCATCCGACAGACAGACAACATTGAGACTGTTGTCAAAGTCCTCTCTCTATGGAACTGCAAGAAACAGGCATTGAGAACATTCAGAGACGGACTCTCGCCCATGCCTTTGAAAAAAACAAAAACAATCAATTCATTCACCATATTTTTAACCAACAACAGGTTGTCAAATGTCAGACTACTAAAAAGTCACATGCGTGCGTCCCTTTGACAACAAATCCTGTCACGGCGCGTTCTAATACGATGCGAGGGCGGCTCCCGCCGCCACCATCGCCACAAGAAGTCAATCTGAGTGATCGCAACACTTGTATCATCACCGAGGGAACAGAATAGCGAGACGGACACCGCCGATCGCTCACGCCGGCAAACGGCAGGCTGGCGGGCCAACCACACCGCCGTTACACCCCACCCCAGCCCGTGACAACTGTATGTTTCCTTTTGTTTCTCTGAGACGGCGTCCCTCAGCAGCGCCCGCGGGCTCGCTGACAGCTCGCCATTGATCCACTTCGCCATCGCTCAGGCCTGACGAATGGTTTCAAAGCGACAATAAGCGGGCTACCTTTTCTCACATGAAGCTGTCTAATACGACGCGTCCTGCCTCCCGGAGGGAGGATGCGTCGTGACGAGTCACGATAAGCGCGTGATTAGCAATCGTAATCTGGTATTAAGCACTCTTTTACCCGTGTGTGTCTACCATAATCCAGTGGCAGCATCAGTTTAAATCAGTGGTGGGAGGAAAGGGAGTATACTAGGGAATACTTTACTGTACTTCAGTAGCGTTTTCAAGCACATTATTTTGAGCACAAAAAGTAGCTATGTAGCTATCTATATCTTTCTAGCTATCCAGGTAGCTATCTATCTAGCTATCTGTCTAGCTAGTTATCTAGCTAGATATCTATCTAGCTATCCAGGTAGCTATCTATCTATCTATCTATCTATCTATCTATCTAGCTAGCTAGCTAGCTAGCTATCCAGCTAGCAGTAACATGGCTTTTATTGTGGTGCCTTGAGAAACAATAAAAATGTAACACACTGTATTATACTCTATACAAACATATTTAGTATACGTTTGTGACATGATTAAAAATAATGTAAAGATTTAAATCGTTTTTTGCCACATTTCTCACTTCAATTGAATGGACATTGTGCTGCGACTTCTGGTGTGTGCACATTAGCCAGGAGGGGGCAGTATAATACAGACACAGAGACACACATGAAGAAGTGATTCACAACTGACTCAGTAAAATGGAAGTAATATTAGTCAGTTTTTTTTATATTATAAAATTGTTATATTGTAGCACTGACTGATTAATTTGTTGTAGATCTAACCGGCGAATATTAGCTCTGTTAATTTTTAATTTTTTAATTTTTTATTTTTTACACATTACAACATAATAGCAGGAGGCTACCCATTTGATACACACTTCTGAAAGAAATTACACTGAATGTTTGTTTCTATTATTAATAATCATATTCATTTATGTGAAGACATGTTAATGATTCCTCAAAATCATCACAAAACGGATAATTATCAATATGATGGGAGGCTTTTTCCTATAAATCTCTGCCAGAGTTCACATTTTTAAATGATCACTTCTGCAACATTCCTATAGGAAATCACAACATCAACATCATTGGTGAGTGCCTGCGGGCTACTCATGCGGTGCCCACCACAACATGCTATTTGTTAGCCAATCTATTGTGTTTTGTATTGTTTGTTAGCATTAAGTTATGGACTTCAAAGTTCATCATTATGTGTTTATTTTAAATGCATAATGTGCAATTGTTCTGTGTAACATTCAGGCGGGACTATCAATAAACAGCTTTAAGTTTCTTTTTAAGGTGTATTATTTATTTATTTTATTATTATTATTATTATTATTATTATTATGTGATTTGCATTGACTATCTGTACTTCTACTAAAGTATAACGTGAGCGTGCACTTCTCACTTAAAGGTTGTTTTTATTCATCTGCATCCAGCCAGCTGGCGCAGGTCCGAAAACGAGTCGACCTACTGTGTGGCACGACGCATACACAATACATTATTCCCTTTGACTATGAGGTTAATTAAATTAACGCAAGGACGGGGAGGGGGAAGACAAAGCTGAATGTGGTTCCACTCCAATTCAATACATAATACAATCAGCAACTGTGAAATACAAGCTGAAGGAAAACAATCACTGTGAGACAGCGGCCACGACGGATACGCTCGCAGGACAATTCATTAGGTACACTGTGGCATCCAAACAAATGCTGTTTTAAGAGAGTGGTATTCATTTAACTTGTTGGGTAAGAACTTTGTCACGAGTTTCCGTGAATGATGGCCAGGCGTGTTTATTTACTCAATTGGAGATGGGGTGAACTCTTTATTTACAACACATTTTGTGTGACCTGAGAATAGATTCGAACCCAGAACTGTAGATGTGCGAAACAAACATGCTAATCGCTTGTTAGCATGTTGGCGTCACACCATGATGCGATAATTGATGTCAAGTGACAGCGGAGAAGTGAAGCAAGACGAGGCCAAGGATGTAAACATGAACGCAGACGACAACACATCAGACATGATGACTGTGATTAGCAATTTTTTTTTTTTGAGACATCTATTTGAGGAAGGCATTCATTTATCTTAAATTGATGAGTGATTACATGTCAGGGTCTACAATTAGGGTCATTAAAATACCATATTTGCATAAATTAAGATCATATTTAATTCATCCAAGGGACTGCTTTGGTGCTGCTGTTTTGGGTTAGCATGAAGATGCAACGTTTATTTTTCTGGATGATGGCTCACACTTCAGAGGCTGCTCAAGCTGTAAAAGATGTCTCAAAATAAAAGATTATTTTTAATATTGCATGTGGAAAAACAAACACTGCTTGGGCTTCCGTGCTGCTGTTTTGGTTAGCAAAATTGTTCAATAGTCGGCGTGCGTGAGCATTTAAGAACTAAGACATTTACAGTTGCTGCCTGTTTCTTCTGACGGGGGGAAAAAAAAAAAAAAGAGCGTTGATTTGAGGAAGACGTCTTAAATTTAAGCTGCTGATTCTGTCTATTTGAGGGAGGCGTTTTTTCTTCTTAAAATGATGACTCAAGCTGCTGTTTCTGCCCGCAACAGAATTCAAATAGGCTCAACAAGTGTCTCACAATTAACAGTGACTCCCTGTTTTGATTTCTGATGGCGAAATAAAAATGAGGTGTTATTTGAGGGGAGGCATCAATTCATCTTAAGTTGTCATTCTACTGGAACACGGAACGTATGATCACATTTTAACAAGTAAATCGTTTACGGTACTGCTGTTTTGGTGAGCAAACAAGTTAAAATTCATTACCTCTTGAATTTACGTGTGCGAACAATAGCGTCTGATCTGAGATGACAACAACAAAAAGTAACAAAAAGTTTGCGCCCTTTATAAGCAGTTTTATTGTCTAAATAAATCAATTGTATTATTGCTTCTGTATCGGATCCACACACAAAAACACGTTTTCCCGCACCTGTTGATGCGTTCACGGCACCTTTGGCAGCCTATAAAGCCCCAATCTGCCCCCCCACACACACACACATACACACAAAAATCCAATTTAAAAAAAAAACGTCTATGCTTTCCATTTTTGTACCAGCCAGGAAGTGACGTGCAGCAACAACACCACAAAACACACCGCTGCGCGTGATCGAACCCAGCGGCATGCTGACATTTCACCCGCTACACATTCGCCACCGGTGTCAGCAAGGGGTATCTCGCACGCACGCGCACGCGCACATTGACGCATGCAACTCTGTTGCAAACCGCGGAGGTCTTTTGCAAGGGAAAACGAGCAGGCAGCCAAGCGAAAGTGCACACGCCGATTCATGCACAGACATGTCAGTTGTTAAACACGCACTTCAAGGAGGACACGGTGAGTGGAAACACAGCTGCAATGCGTGTTTCTCTGCCCGCACGAGTTACGACTGCACTGTGAAAGCATATTCCAGGACGTTCAACTTGATTCAAACTGCGCTACAATTGTGCGCTACTTCAGCACGCGCTCGACACCACATCGCGTCGTTAACTACATGACGACACCCTTAAAAAGCGACGCCGGATTGACAGCCGGGATGCGGCATGAGGCGTGACAAGCGTTGTTCGATCGTCGCGCACTCCGATCTCGGCGTGGAAGGGTGCGAACGAGAAAGACGCTAAAAAAGACAGAGGACTGTCGCGCGCCATCGCTGCGCGCGAACAACTTGTGCCAACACCCCCATTTGCGCTCTTGCAAAGCAACCCTCCGACTTTTTTTTTATTTTTTTTAAGAGCTGCATGGTAAACATTGCGATTACAAATGCACGATGACTTACCTTTGTGGAAGAAGGCCATAGAAATCACGACAAGAAGAGAGAGGGGGAGCGCGTGAGATCCGCTTGCCGTGCTCGCCATGTTGGACACCTGCTGGAGACTGACGGTGTTAGATCACCTAGAGAGGGCCACGGGATGGAAATGTGCACCCATGAGGAGAAGAGAAGGAGGGGAGGGAGAGAGGAGGGGACGGGCGGTAGGGAGGAGGAGGAGGAGGGATCAAACGTTGAGTGTGCCATCATCAAGCATTCTGCATTATGTTGTAAAGAGGCAAGCATTGCACACCTACTCTTGTGATTACAGCAAATGCTAAATTCAAATAGATATGTAATTTAAAGCTGTTAGTTACGGAATGTGTAGGATATATTTTTTCTTTTTTTTTTTTAATTATTAAATAATATTTTGGAGTTCATTGTTAATACATTATAATAATGATTGGAAAATCCCAGTAGTGTTACATATATATATATTTTTTTATACTTCTTACATTGTTTTATGACATAAGCTTTTTGTGTTGTATGCGTGTTGTGAAAAATATATTTACATAATACAGTATGCATATATATGCATATTACAGCCCCTCTGGAAGAAGAAAACATTTTGCGCCCTCCCGCAACAACTCAAAATAGTATCATTGTGACAAGTACACCTCTGCAAAACATTGGATCCTTAACAATAAAAAAACAAGAATTATAATTAACTTACAACTTTATTAACATTTTTTTTTTAAGTCTGTGTGTCTGAAGTCCATTAATTTTTCTGAAATTTAAAAACAAAATTAAATGAGAGCACCACTGCCACCTAATGTAGTGGATGTGCAATTGCACTTATTCAAACATGGCAGAAAAAAAAAAAAATCAAGCTTGTTCGCCTGTGCCACAGATGTCGCCGCCTGACTGTATACTACATACTGTACACAAGTCTATCATACTGACTAACATAATACTACTATATTTCTAATATGCAACCTAAATAATCAAATATATTTGAAACTCCTCTGAAAATGATTCAGTGCAGCTCCACACCCACAATAATGAATGTGGTACTGTAATAGCAACACATGACAGTGTCAATCAAAACTGAGCATTTCTATCAATAATATTTGCGTGTACCTAATCAAGTGACTGGTGGTCTAGCATTAAAGACAACATGCTATTTTATTCAAAAGAAAAGAAGTGAACCGTGAAAATGGAAATATGGCGGGAAATGAGGACGTTTGAATGGTCACCTGTCACGCTCAATGTAACTACAGACTGCCCCCTGTCTTTTACTTGAGTATTACACTTTCAAAACGCACCTCTGCTGCAGTTCCCACATAAAACAGAGTCTTGCTCGGATCACAGGAGAATCGCACCAACAAACTCCAAGAGAATAATTAACACAATGTGTCTTCTTTTCATAAAAGTTAGCACGCTGGGAATTGGAAATGTTGGGGGAGCGTGACGATCTCCACGCATCCAAACGCCACAAAAGGCCGCTAATTGCGCAATCTATTCGGCGGGGCCCGCCGTGTCAGTCCTCATTCCATGGATGAGCAGATAGCATTTACAAGTTCACTGCTCGCTCTCTTCTCTCTCCCTTTCCCTCTCTCTCTCCATACAGATTGAATTGCGAACATCAAATTTATTTCAGATGTTATTATCTGTGGCAGCTTGCCAGTTGCCGGTTCTGCCTGCCACTCATACACTCAATGTCTCCACAAGGTGTTTTTAACATTGCACACACGCGCATACCGCCAAAGGGGGCAAAGTACTCACATACTTGTGCATTTGAGTAGAAGTGGGTATTTGTGTAAAATGAGAAGTAGCGTAAAAGTAACGAGTACAAACTTTGAAATGTGCTGAGGAACTGGAAAAAAACAACAACGATCAATTATATACAGTTTTGCTATAACTTGTCACAATGAAAAAATGCTCAAGCACATTGTTCAAGTTTTTAACTCAAATCGGACAACATGCGAGTTTGTTGACATGGTGGACATTTTTGGCTAAAGTTAGCATCAGTTAGCAAGATGATTTTTACCAATGTATTTCTGATTTCCGAAATGTTTAGCCATCACATTTCACAATGACAGAATGGACATATTGAGCTTGACAACATCCACCTATTAAAACTCATTCACTGCCAGTCATTATAGAAAATTTTTACATTTCCAATACTCACGTGATATTACATTCAATAATTATATATAAACCGAATCTACCAAATAACAGAATAGACTCCCTACTTTTTGTCCCGTCCCGTTCTTTTATAATTGACAGCAGAAAAATGTAGGTTTGCCAAAATACAGCCATTTCTCCCATGGACTCTGAAACTGTGTTTATTTCCTATAAAATGGGGCAATGATGTCATCTACCGGTGGTTGGGCATCAGTAAAGTTGTTTCCAAGTTTGATATTTACAGTGGAGCATGCTCAGATTCGCCCCCATTTAGCACCG
Source organism: Festucalex cinctus (assembly GCF_051991245.1). Lineage (NCBI taxonomy): Eukaryota > Metazoa > Chordata > Actinopteri > Syngnathiformes > Syngnathidae > Festucalex > Festucalex cinctus. The sequence continues at coordinate 6,233,341 of NC_135423.1, read as the reverse complement.
CTCTAAAAAATACAATTGACAAGTATACTTGTCAAAGGCAGTGAATGAGTTAAGATCTGATGGAAATGAGGAAATAAGTTGTAAATATATATTCTGCAACTATCAGTTGTTTTAGCCTACAGTGGAGAAAGACAAAATGATGACAGAAAGCATCAGAGTTTCTTAAACGGGCAATTACCCAATGGTGACAGGGTGGACACTGTTATGTCAAACTTCTTGTGGACAATGAAATCCATCCATCCATCCATCCATCCATCCATTTTCTTGACCGCTTATTCCTCACAAGGGTAGCGGGGGGTGTTGGAGCCTATCCCAGCTGGATTTGGACAGTAGGCGGGTTACACCCTGGACTGGTTGCCAGCCAATCACAGGGCACACAGAGACTTAACACGCATCCACACACAAGCATACCTAGGGTCAATTCGGAGCACCCAATTAACCTGCCATGCATGTCTTTGGAATGTAGGAGGAGACCGGAGTACCCGGAGAAGACCCACGCGGGCACGGGGAGAACATGCAAACTCCACCCAGGAAGGCCGGAGCCTGGACTCAAACCTGAGTCCTCAGAACTGGAAGGCGGACGTGCTAACCACTCACACATAGTGCTGCCCGACAGTGAATTCATTTAAAAAAAAAAAAAAAAACATATATAATAAGTGTATCAAACGACATATACTGTATATACTGCACATCTATTGATGCAAATATCACATAAGCAAATGTTCGTTTGCTTGCAATAAGTCCTCAGCATTTTCTTATTCTGCTACATTTTATTACATTATGCCCAAACTGGGAAAAAAAAAGAAAAAAAAAGGAAAAAAAAAATCACACATCATGCTGCATGTTCGAACTAGCATGTGTTGGCTTTAATTTTATGCTATCAAAACAACATGTTCTCATTTTCTAAAGTTGTGAACTGCCCAACAAAAAATATATAAATTGACTAATGATTAAAAAAAAAAAAAAAAACATAAAAAAACGAAAAAAAAAAAATAGACCATTGTATATTTCTTTTCAGATTACATGGAGAATTTTTGAATGCCAGAAACTGGCCAGTTTTAGGCTGCCACAAGATAACACGTGGGCACGAATCATTCTCGTAGCCGACAACATCAAACAATTCTCTTAAATAATGCCATGGATGGGGAAAACTTGATCCCCCGAATGTGTGCGTCGTCGTCGATAATGCTCCCTGGTTCACGTTTCTCCAACCGATCACTCAATCAGTCAAGCAAGATCTTAACCGCGGTGTACTTTTTGACATCGAGTCATCATTGGTGGATGTTGCATAAATGTATACAGTAAAGACAAACTAAAGAGTACAAAGTGCAGGTATCCTTATTCGAATGTATGGAGTTCAAGTAAAAAGAAAAATCAGGGCAAGCCAGGCTGCTACAAAGTAGGCTATTGCTGAGCACCAGGCTGCCGGTCAAAACTCCCCCTTCCCTTCCCTTCAGGCCTTTTAGTGTGACAATTTGCTTTTGTTCTCCTGGATAACTTTTTTGAAATTGCTGTTACAAAATGGAACAGAATAGGAATAGCGTTCCTGGACCCAGCAGGATGAATAATGGATAGGAATGGATCAGATGACTGAACGGCTTCATCTGGCACAGATACTCATACACGTTTGGGGGGGGGGAGGAGCAGAGGATGGCTGAGTAGCCTGCAAACTAGCTGAAGATGAGCATAAGTGGTGGATGGCTCGATCTAAATATTGATAATATTGATACCAGTGTTGATATCAGTCGATAGTTCAGTTTGTACGCACTGCTGCCCGTTCACCAAATATAGGCAGATAGAGTAAAATCAAGGTTTTATAAATATTCCAAAGTGTTTACATTTTCAAATGATCATTTCCACCTTCCTAGAAAATCACAATGTCCCATCGTTCCTGGGCTATATTTTCACATATAGGCCTGCGGGCAGCACATTCAAGCACATACGTGTTCTAACAAAGTCCCGCCTTCCCGTGCGGTCCGATTGGACGGCCATCAATAATTACATCACATTGTTTTTCTTGTGTTTTGCTTCGGCAGCATGACGCACACTCGCGGCTATTTGATATGAACTCCCGTCAGCATTTGCTTTTTCAATTAGTGTGAAAAGTGGCAAGAAAAGATTTTTCTCTCGCCCGGGTCTATTTCTTGGTTTTAATGTTTGATTAGAAATGCAATGGTTTTAAATTAAGATTTCTTCCCCATTCCACCCCGCTCGCCGCCCCTCCTCTTGCTAAGGGAATCAATCAAATTAGCGGAAATTGAATTATTTGAGATGCTAATCTATTTAGGCAAAAACCGTTCACCATGAAAATGTTTTGCTCCTGTTGTGAAGGGAAGAATAATTGAATCAGAGCCTTGCAAGTGACCCCCCCCCCCACACCCTCACCAACCAATACCCACCCTCCATGCACAAACATTAGAAGGTAATAAGCAGGATGAATGGTGTGTACAATTTACAACAGACAAATATAGTAGGGCACCTCCAAAAATTTCAGGAGACTCTTGCTCAGTAAGCATGTACCATTGGTTCTCATAATTTTGCGCAATTTGCCTAAATAAATAAACAAATAAATAAATAAATAAATGAAAAAACATACTAACTTAGTATTGTAAGCTCCTGTAAAATAATTTATGGTTTGAACATTAATACGGTGCTTAAAAGATGCTGGTGTACCTCAAGGATCCGTACTCAGCCATAAGGTTTTTCTTACCTTTATCAATGATTTAGATTCGCTGATGACAAACGCTTTTCGCTTTTCTTTGTGTGAAGATCTTTCCAAAATTTCCGGTTATTGTAGTCGTAATGACGATGTTATCGACTTAATCCAGTCTGATTTGGATGCAGTTTTTCAGTGGGCTATAGCAACCGTTCAAAATGCTTTTTTGTAGTCCATTATGGCTACGCGAACCCAAAATCAGGTAGGCGGCATTACAGTCACTGGTAATTATGTAGTTCATGACTATTTTTAGAACAGACCAAAAAACAACTCAACTGTAATAAATTGCTGTAGATCAAAGGTAAGACATATAACAATAAACAAATACCTAAATCGATTTTAAATTTATCGTATCTAATTGAAATATACCTGTTTGAAAGCGCTATATAAATAAAGATGACTTGACTTGACTTATTTAACAAACTAAATCCTGCACAGCATCCTCTGTGTCCAAACTGTCACAGTCATTCTGTTGATGGCCTGCAGTTACACCAGTGGCCTGTTGGCGGTCTCCATGTGCTCCACATGGTCAGACGAATGAGATGAATGAGAGAAGAAGAACATTTATCTATATAGTTGGTTGTTTTATTTATTGTGAAGAATAATTTTATGAAAAAATGATAAATTATAATTAGATTAATTATAATAGTAATTTCAAAAGAAGAATATAATCTATTTTACATGCATATGTTTGTTTTCAGAAAAAAAAACCTCACAAATGATATAACTTGTACTTAATTTCTCTGCCACTGTTTATATCATGTATAATACGTGTTGTACACTCATTTGATGGAATAAATAATGTGCCAAAAATAAAAGTTTAATATTTTTTTGTACACAATACAGTGAAGTAGCTTTTATAAAATCCCTCCCACTCACGATATCCCCAACCCACCCCATCTCAACCACATTGGTGAAAGATTACAGGAAATGATATCCCAAAAATAACACCATAGGTCATCAATTCTTGATGCCTTTGATGTGCGAAGCACGTGCACCAGCAGCAGGTACGGTACCTGCCTGCATAGTTGGTGCAGGAGAACCTCCGTTAAATTATTTGCAAATTTGTGACAGAAAGAATTGCATTTTTCCTCTCTATTGCACAAATACACATTTTGAATCTCCTGTTCACTTTTCCTATTTTCACTGCACATTAGAACGTTCTAGGACTCCCACTTTGCATTTTTTTTTAGGCCCCTTGAAGCCATTTGGTGATCATCAGGACTGTTATCAACCCGTTGCCTCCGCCACGTGTATTACTGTATTTGCTTCAAGTGATCCATCTAATTCTATAAACTACAATCTCCGCCTCATACGCGCCACTTTAACAAAAATCAAGTCAAGTATAACTCTCTTCAATATCATCAGTCCTGTTTAAATGTGGTCCATTTGCATTAAGTATCATAAAACGTATCCTGCAGTGTAGTGCTGCATCAAATACAATATTTCCTCCAAACACCTCCACCAGGTGTTCACAGTTTGCTACGTTTGAAATTCTAATAATAATAATAAAATAATAATAATAATAATAATAATAATAGCGGCACAAAAAGAAATGATTAATCGATAAGACTATCGAAAGAATAATACTGAGCTCTGGGAAGAAAAAAAAGAAAAAAAAAAAAGACCAATTGACTCTAAATATAAAAGAGGTGATAGTAGCATTTAATTTGTAATGTAACCAGATTAGCATTTAGCTTTACTTTCAGTATAATAAAAACAAAAAAAATATATACATTGATTTATAACTCATTTGCTTATATGGATGTACCTAATATTATGAATCTGTCAGCGCTTTCTATGGCTTTTCTAAAAATACGACAACTCCAAGAGTGCTGAAAAAGTATTCAACCTCAAGTGTTACGGCCGCGCGTTAGAGAAATAATTAGCGATTTTCTGACATCTCACTGACAGCACCGTCTGTTTGCACGACGGGCCCAAGAACACGTTGAAAAGCATCATGGGTAGTGATGTTGAAGAGACCGAGTGCATCTTCAGACAGCGCGTATGAGGACAGAACCAGAATTCCTCTAAATAGTATTAAATTCCCCATGGAACGGGACACATTTGCATATTAATTAGAGGCAAAAAATGCTTGCATAAACTAAGCTTTCATCTCCTAAAATCCAGATGAAAGGCACCCGCCGGGAGGCCACCATGTCTTGTCGAGTGTCTGGGAAAATGTCCCAAAACTTCCAAAGGTTGTTCATATTTAGAATGGATTTTTATATGATTATATATGTATACACGCACACTGTGCTGCCTGCTATAAGAAACTGATGAATACTAACAACAACAACAAGCATAACCATTGTCACCTACACGATTAAAAAAATAAAAATAAAAATGTTGGGTGAATTCAGCATTTCAAGGTAACAAACTTAATAAATTTCAAGTTGGGCAATTCAACTAAGTATTTTATATATATATATATATATATATATATACATATATATATATATATATATATATATATATATATATATATATATATATATATATCACTACTACTAAAAAGTTGTGCTAAAATGAAAATATAAAGCCAATTAAATAGGTAATTAAATGTAAATAATTAACTCACAAAATATAATTAAAATTTTTATAATTGAAACAATTAAATTGAATTCATGCTGTGATATTTTTATTTACATATATTAATATTTTTACATTTTTAACTTTATGGACAAATTTACACATTTTGGTAGATTTTTAACATATTTTATTGATACTATATTTTTGAATACGATTAATATTTGCATGAATGTTGCGTATTTATGATTTAGATATAACTTCATCATTTAATTAATTCAACATACTACAATTGCAGCAAATAAAATGAGTTATGTAAGATTCAAATAATAAAAACTATTTGAATAAAAAATAAAAAATATAATTATATGATGATGATGATAATTGTTTTCCCATCATAAATGATTTACATTTCAGGTTATATTTAACAATTAAATCAACTAATGGACAAATTAATAAATTATACCTTTAATCAAGATTGCAATTATCTATTCAAATCGAGTGCTTTAATTTTTCCCACGTTAAAAAAAAGAAGGAAAAAAAAAAAGAATTCATGGGCCAAACCTCTCTCATTGCCTCATTACCACTACAGCCGCAATAATAAACATGTTGTTCAATGAATACCTCTCATGTGTCATTAGTGTCCAGATATCACTGCACAAAAAGGAGGAACACACTGCAGGTGTTATCTGGACAAATGAATACTGACTAATATCAGATATCTTTATTAAAACGTGCGCAGGTGCCCAGTCCAGCACCTGCCTATTCAACAGTCACACGCTTGTTCATTAAATCTTTTCCTTTTTTTTTTTTCCCCCTTTCTTTTTTTTTGTCCTGCTCCCCTTTCCCCTGTCAGTCATATCTCAGCCTGGCAATAACTCAGCTGAGGACGTGAGCGATAGCGGCACCATGCCGACCCTTTTCAATTAGTTTGTGAGATGAAAAAAAAAAAATATAATCCTCATCCTTCACGCCAGGATGCTTTCACAGATTATAAGCAGTGTGTATTAATCATAGAATTTATGAACAAGAAGCTTGCATAGCGCTGCCAGTCACTTCTGCGTGCGTGTTTGCTACTCATGAGGTGAGACAAGTCTTGTTTTGTTTTTGTGTTGTTGTTTTTTTGGTTCGTATTTGTTTAAAAAAAAAAAAAAAAAAGTTAATTTAATGGTTTGATAGGGGCAATCCATTTTCAAGAATTGTCACAATAATTAATTGAGAAGTCATGAGTGTTTTAAACTGTTGAGAAACAGTGTGACGAAGTATTGGATTGAAAGTTAATGGGCCAGGTGAGCGCGTAGAGACAGCCCAGCCGTCAAGACAGTTTCATTAATTAGAGTGCATACATATTTCTTCAATCCTGCTCCTTCTCTGTCAAAAATTGAGAAGTGGGGTGCGGGTGGTGCGTAACATAAGGGGCATTTTACAGTGTGTAATTTATGTGATATGACAGCAGAAGAATGCACCGTTTGTCGTAAGAAGGGCTCGTAATATTACGCAAAAACAATTTTATAATTTAATAATGTTAAAGTCGAAAAGTATCTTTATTTGAATAAAAACGTTCTCTATACATTACTATAAAAAAATGCACTTCCACAAAAGTATTAGCAAAAAACATTTTTTTTAGGTTAAGCGGAGTTGTCAGTGTCTGCTGACAGTAACTAATTAAGTAACTTGTTACTGTCAAAACAAGTAATCAGAAAGTTACTTTTCCAAGGTAACTGTGGCAACACTGTATGATCCCATCTCTGTGATTTACAAGGATCATTATCGCTGGAATGTGACTAAATGAGCAGCGCTATGGAAAGTGAAAGGGGTCACGGCAGCCACGCTAACCGCTAAAATTGATCCGAAATTAAAGAAGCTTTTGTTTCATTGTCATTGTCACGATAACCCTTTTAGTTCAAATAATGGCTTCATCTACAAATTAAAAATACAGCAATAGGCACAACAAATTATTTTTTTTATTTTTTTATTTCAAGAGTCACATACACCTGAATTTTTTAATGAGGTAAAAAAAAAAAGTAGCTAGTTTTTCCCTTCTAATTCATCCACAACCTTCAAAGCAGTCATTCTTTTTCCTCCAGAAAGCTCTTATAGTACTTATAGTTGCTCTTTGCATGCAACAAAAAAATGGCCTTACTTTTGTGCGTGGTGTAGATTTCTCAAGTATGTGTGAAACATTTTTCTGTTTATAAACCATGAAGTGGCAGTTGTTAGTCTTATGTAAGATTTGTCGTACAAAATGAATCAGTCCGCTAATGCTAAGTCAGCATGGTAAGCTAATGATAATGTTAAGCTAATGCTAAGCTAATGCTAAGTTAGCATGCTAAGCTAATGCTACTGCTAAGTTAGCATGCTAAGTTAGCATGCTAAGTTAGCATCATAAGCTAATGCTAAGCTAATGCTAAATTAATGTGATATGTTAACATGCTAAGCTAATGCTAATCCTATTCAAACTTAGCATACTAAGCTAATGCTAATGCTAAGGTAATGCATCTGGAAAGTACAGCAATCATATTGCATTAACTATTACCAAAAAAAGTATTGTGTGTGTGTATATATAAATAACTTAAAAACCCTTTGAATACATAGCCGCTAACAAATGTTCCACGTTTTTCCCTAAATAATAAATAAATAAATAAATAAATAAATAAAATACATGATACAAGATAAGCTGTTACCTGTTTTGTTTTGTTTTTTATAAGCTGCTACCTGTTTTTTTTGTTTGTTTGTTTTTGTCTACAGTACTATAAGTTTACCTTCGTTCATGCTTTACTTTTATACATAAAATGTAAAATTCGTACAGGTGCATCATGACATTGTCAAGTTTGTCAACGTTCTTGTCAGTCAGGCTAATTCTCAGTGTGGTAGTGTCATGCGAGCTCCCTCGAGTGGTGAAAGATTCATTGTCCAAGTACAGTTCAGGTGTAATTTCAGTTCAAGTTTAATGTACTGTATAAGCAGTTAATCCAAGTACTTTGTGGTATTAATTGAACGGACACCTAACAAATCAGGTGTATTTTTACATCCATTTTTATGTGCAATACAAAGGAATTTAGTCATAATTTAAAAACACACACACACACACACACACTTATCATTTTCATTTTTTATGTACACTTTGGTCTAGTATTTAATATTAGATAATATCGTGGCACAATGATACATGAAATATACATTTATCCATACATAAGGTTAGACCGACTCAATGTAAAAAAAATAAAAACCACCTTTGGAGCGCATTACATCACTTCGTTGAATGTGGTTATGTCGCCCCCACGTGGCAGAAATTGCACATTACGTACATAGAGGCTAATGACGTCATGCTTTGTGTTCTTTCGGAGCTGCCTTCATCATTTTTTTTTCTTTACACTTGGTGGCAGCAGATACCAAAATATTGTTAAAACATGCATGGCGTTTTCAATTCAATAAGAACAGTAATAATAACTAGAAAAAAAAAATTTCCCGTGGAAATTTTGGATGTGACTGCTGACTCTTGCAAGGCGGAAAGCCGAATGCACTCTGGGTCACTTCCTACACGTTAACTTTGCAGGAGGATTAGCATGCTAAGCTAACATTAGCATTAGCGTGCTAACTTAGCATGAGCATTAGCATGCTAAGCTAACATTAGCATTAGCATGCTAACTTAGCATTAGCATGCTAACTTAGCATTAGCATTAACATGGTAACTTAGCATTAGCATGCTAACGTAGCATTAGCATGCTAAACTTAGCATTAGGAAAAAAAAAAAATTAAAAAAAAAAAAAAAAGAAAAAAATAAATAAATAAAAAAAATAAAAAAAAATAAAAAAAAAATAAAAAAAAATAAATAAATAAAAAAAAAACTTAGCATTAGCATGCTAACGTAACATTAGCATGCTAACGTAGCATTAGCATTAACATGCTAACTTAGCATTAGCATGCTAATGTAGCATTAGCATGCCAAACTTAGCATTAGGAAAAAAAAAAAAATTAAAAAAAAAAAAAAAAAAAGAAAAAAAAAAATAAAAAAAAATAAAAATAAAAAAATAAATAAAAAAAAACTAAATAAAAAAAAAACTTAGCATTAGCATGCTAACGTAACATTAGCATGCTAACGTAGCATTAGCATTAGCATGCTAACGTAACATTAGCATGCTAACGTAGCATTAGCATGCTAACGTAACATTAGCATGCTCAGCTAACATTAGCATGCTAACTTAGCACTAGCATGCTCACTTCCTGGTGAAACAGGTCACTTCCTGTTGAAGTCGGGTCACTTCCTGTTGATATTAGGTCACTTCCTGTTGAAATCGGGTCACTTCCTGTAGATTTTAGGTCAGTCCTGGGTCACTTCCTGTTGAAATTAGGTCACTTCCTGTTCAAATTAAGTCACTTCCTGTTGATATCAGGTCATTTTTAGGTCATTTCCTACTGAAATTAAGTCACTTCCTGTTGAATTTAGGTCTGTCTGGGTCACTTCCTGTTGAAATTAGGTCAATCCCTGTCATACCTACTCAATTGGCCAAGATGGCCGCCACTCAGGGGCCGAGAATCCTGGGTGCACCTCAACAATTGGACAAGATGGCCGCCACTCTGTGTGTGTGCAGTGGTGCTGAAGTCCCTGGCCTAGCTAATCAATTGACCAAAATGGCCGCCGCTCCATGTGGGCAGAGGCCGAGAATCCTGGGTGCACCTCAACAATTGGCCAAGATGGCCGCCACTCTGTGTGGGCAGTAGTGTGAGAATCCCTGTCCAAGATGGCCGCCGCTCTGTATGGGCAGTAGTGTGAGAATCCCTGGCCAAGATGGCCGCCGCTCTGTATGGACAGTAGTGTGAGAATCCCTGGCCAAGATGGCCGCCGCTCTGTATGGACAGTAATGTGAGAATCCCTGGCCAAGATGGCCGCCACTGTGTGTGGGCGGTGGTGGGGAAATTCCAGGCGTGGATGACAACAAGCAGCTCTGATTGGCTGAGGCAGTTGCTGTGCAGAAGTGAGAGAGTGGGCAGAATAGCTCAAAAAGCACCATTTAAATAGCAGTTCATTACATTACATTTCATAAACAAAAATATTATATTGTGCTTTGATTTTTTTTTATTAAGCGAAAATAGGGAATGATCTGAAGAGTTTAAAATTCGAATGGTTTTAATTGATCAAGAAATGTGGAAGTTAAGCCATAATCACTAAACTGAAAATGGGTTACTGTCACTTTAACAAATATGCGCATTCACGCACACACATTTCCTAAGTACCAGGTGGGCGAACATTTTGCTTGCTTCAATTGAGTTCTATGAGAAAGCGCACACCTCGAACAAAAGGCTCTCACGACTGAACGGTTTAAGATACAGATTTCAGAAATGCCCCGTTAGAACGGCAAGGCTTTGGGGAACGCAAGCATGTTCTCATCTTTTAAATCGGATAAAAAATGACCAAATTAGAGCAGGTTGAAAACGTGTGACTTTGAAAAAAAATGACAAAAAAAGGCGGCGAAAATAACATGGGGCTCAATGGGCGAAAAAGTGCGACTTCCCCTCGCTTCAAGTCAAATAAAAGGTACTAAATGACACCTTTGCCGCACAAAAGTGGGTTTGTCAGAAAGAAGACCCTTGTGACTACAAAATATCCAAATTTGATGTTTACTGAGCAAATATTGTGGCCACGGTGACGAGTTGAAGTGAAATTTTTGGAAAGAATTTTTTTTGTCTCTCCACTCTAGCGCTGATTGCTCCACTCTAGCAAACGCAATACACACTAATGGAAAGAGCCTCTTTTTCTTCATTTCACACCCTGTCTTTGAACCCGCACAGGAGGGAGCGCTTACATTTCTTAAAAAAAATTTCAACACAGAGCTAAAGATGGGAAAAATTGCAACAAAATGAGCTAAAAATCGTCTCGGTCGGTCAATGTATGTGCGCGCAGCGTGGCTTCGAAAAAGGTGTTAAATTTGTGGAGGTTTTTTCCCCTTCTCCATTCATTCCTATGGGACTTTTTGGGGGGTTTTTTGGGGAATTGCGTCGCCATGGTAACTCGAAATTCCGAAAAAAAATGGTACCCCGCCGAGTCAAATCGAGACGCATCTTTTGATACCTCACTTGTGCCGGTACGTTCTACGGTACGACCCGCATTTCGTCTGAAAAAATGTGAAGAATAAGACATAATAATAATAATAATAATAATAAACGCTTTTCCTGGATGGATACTAATATGTGACTGCTTCGCAGCAGTCACATAATAATAATAATAATAATAATAATAATAATAATAATAATAATAATAATACACATTTCACACATATTTTATATGATAAACAAAAATGATTTAAATGTTTATTCATTATATTAAAATTACCAAGAGGTAATAATAAATACTTTAGAACAAGAAATATTTTTTTGTAGATGACAATATTTCTTCAATAATATAAAAACAGAAAACCTTTTTAAATAGTCAAGATGTGATTAAAATAATGAATTTTACTTTTAAAATTATGATTTGTTTCTCTTAAAATAAGCAAGTTACATGAATTTAACTCACATGGCACAGTCGTTGCAATGACACCTAACGGACACATGTTGTAAATCTTAGTTGAATGGCCTGTGCATGTCTACTGGTGCATGAGTGGACACCATTACATAATGAATATTCATACGACAGAGCTCAAGTGTGTGTGCTTGTATGTGACCTTAGTCGGACTCCATATGTGTGCCTACATAGTCATATTGACGCGCCACAAAGATGCCCATGGTGTGCATGTTTGTGCTCACAACAATGACTCTCCTGTGCGACAGTACACACACAAAGTTACGAGAAATCAATTCAATGAACGAATTTTAAGTGGAAGACGGCTATTTTCCACATCTGTTTCCAGTGGATGTAATGTTCCGAGTTAGGAATATGCCATGAAAGCTTTAATGTTGAAAAGTCAGCAGGGAGAAGGATGCATTTCTTGGTCAAACTGCGCTAAGCATATGAGAGACTTAGACACGTTCCCATTTCTTCCATGACCTGGAAACTAATGCGTTCGGCCATGATGCCGTCTGCTACGCTGCTGATGTGGTGCAGGCAGAGATTCCTGCATGGGATAATATTCCTATTAGAGATCATATAGATTAGAGAATCACAAAATAATGTGAGGTATAGCCCATAGAACTAAAGTGTACAAGGAAATAGTATAGTATAGAGTGGTTTGAGGGCTAAGATAGTATCTGGAATATTTGATATAGGAAAATATGATTTCATCCTTTTTTCCAGAAAAACACTAATCTTTTGAGGAAAATAATTGTAATCGTGCCAGAATAAAATTGAAATTTTATTATTTTCCGTAACCTCCTGACTACCAGCAATTCAAATTTGTCCTCTGTAGTGGACCTTTTTAAACCTGAATATCTCCCACCCAGTGCATACAATTGAATTATCCTTTTGTGCTCTATAGAGGACATTCAGCTTTCCAATGATACCAAATGTGAAGGGGTGGGGCTTTGCTACCTTTGATTGCATCATAAAAGAAAATGGCTTCCCTCAGTTCAAGCACTTTTTAGGGAAGAGGAAAAGTGTATAACACACTTTTATTCAACAAATTTTAGCTTTAAAAGTTGTTAGCATGTGTTCTATAAGACTCTTAAGAACACATTAAAGTATTGTTTGAATTATTTTAACTGTATTTGAGCCTAGCATTTTAGTTTAAAAAAAAAATGTCCTCTGTAGTAGACACATCATAGCTTAAAAATAAAAACTTTTTTCTTTTGCAGTATTTCAGATACTTCAAAGAGACTATCAAATTAAACATGATTGGACAATTATTTTTTTCCCTGGTAGTCAGGGTGAAATTCTGAATTTTCTGGGGAAAATACACAGTTATTCTCTTAAAATTATTCAAATTATTACTGACATTAAAATTATGGCTTTTTTTTCTCCTATGCAAAATTAAACAGTTCTCTTGTATGATTATTTTTGTAGCATTCCATTTTCATGTAACATCAAATATGTTTGTTTTCATACAATTATAACTTCTCATATACATTACAACTATTGTACGATATGTGCCAACAATTTGTCTGTATAACTGGTGTTGTTATGACAGTGTTTCTATCTCGCTACTGTACTTCGCTACGAGTACAACTTTTTTCCTTGTTTTTTTTTTTTTTTTTTACATTTTTCTTGGAAAAGTGCAACTTTATTTCCATTAAAATTCTGACGATTCCCATAACATGACGTTTCTTGAAATAATAGTTTAATCTTGATTCATCTTTTACTGTAAGATTGAGTTTTTTCCGTGAAAAAAATACAACTGTATATCTACTGTGTCAGTCTATACAGACAGATTATGTCATCACTCAAAATTTATTTATTTATTTATTATTTAAGTTTTAATTTGTGTGTCAATATCACAACATATTCACAATGGGAATCTCAGGTAAGAATACAAACATGAGCCTGAACTTCAATCTTTTCTATTTCTGTCTCAGCACAAGATGAATTTTTGTGGATATAAATAAAACACTAACAAGGTGACCTGAAATTGAAAACAAACGACATGGTGTGCTCTGCAGCTTCACCGCACACTGAATAAAAACACTACAGTGGACTATATTTGGAGGGCATTTATGAGTCATCGGCTGCCTCTTACCTTTCACACCCATGATTCAAACAACATTGGTCAAATCACTGCACATATTGCCCCAAATCCACCAAGCCACCACCTCCGCCCTGTAGAATTTTCAATCTGAAACAATTTTGGGATGAAGGGGGGAAAAAAAAGGGAATTGCCATGAGATGGAAGGATGCCGAACGGAAGATTTCCCTGTGATGTCTTTTCACTCGACTCACAGCTTTTGTGCTGGCTTTCATTCAATTTTGGCTCATTGCTTCTCTCTGCCAGCCAAAGGCACAAATCAAAGGCAAGCTGCACCCTCGCAAAAACCAAAATGCTACAGAAGTTCCCTGCAGAGCAAGTAAACAACATCCTCTCTCCTCTTGCATCACCGACTACGCTGCATCGGGACCCGGCATCAGTCATTGGAGCTGGAAATACAACTCAAGTTGTACACTGTTGATATATTGTAAATTGTTTTCTTCTTCTTTTTTTTTTCTTCAATAGCTATGGCATGGAAGTAGCCAACAAAGCCAAGCTGTGATCTGTTTTGGATTTTTTTTTTTTATTTAATTTTTTTTTTTTTTTTTTACAATAGAGCAATGGCATGAAAGTAGCCTACAAAGGCAAGCTGTGATCTGTTTTTTTTTTTTTTTTAAACAATAGCTATGGCATGAAAGTAGCCTATAATGCTAAGCTGTGGTCTGTTTGGGAATTTTTATTTATTTATTTTTATCTTCAGCAGTGTTAATTTTGACAATAAATTTTAATTTAGTTTTAGTTCTTTCATTTTCAATTTATTGTGCTTTGTAGACAGGATCTCCTCATGAAAGAACCTGTACAATTGAGCAAAAAAAGCTGCCAGCACTAACCTTGAATGTCACATTTCATGCTTACAGTGGTTCATATGCCTGCATTCATGATGAGCGTACAGATGTAGTGAGTAGCACCATTACAGTCACGTGTCAAGGTTGCGTCCCCAATATATATCTTTTATGAGTTTTTACAACCTCCAAAGTTGATTTTGGCTGGGTTTAATTTGTAGTTCACATGAAATCTTGGGGCCTTACAACAGATGCAGTGCACTAAACTATGACAATTATTTTATATACAGGGCGGAGTAAATATTTGATGAATTATGTGTGTACATTTATCAGATGTTATGTTCTCGAGTCAGACATCAGCATTGGAAACAGGGAAAACAGCACCCCAAAGAAGCCAACATTATGTGTTTTATATTTAATACAGCGTACCGATATAATATTACTGCTTGGGCATTTACTGTCCATGTATCTCGGTCTGATTCCCTGTTTTCCATATGCAAATTCATTAGATGCCTAAATATATATCACATAGCCTAAAACTAGTTGGCACTGGATGATGGTTATGCGATGGTTACGTCAGTTCAAAGCAGACACTTGTTATATCTGTACAAACCAGACACTTGACCTCACGGTTGTGAGCCCAACTTAGCATGTACTCAAACAACCCTGGCATGACCCCAGACATGACATGAACGAGCCCTATGCACTCCACCTGGCAAGCAGTCGAGTTGAATATATTCCCCCCCCGTGCATCATATCATCCATTGGGCAAAAGTCATTCCGTGTGGTGAAATAGAAAATCTGATACCACTGTAGCTTTAGCACAAAAAAATAAGACATCTGTAAAGCTGAAGATTACAAAGGAGTGTAGAAAACAATTGCAAATGTTCATTATTAGTATTTGATTACACTTTAAATATCATACGGTACTTGGGCTGTCGTTATAAAGCTGCATCACTTGAGTTGCCCTTTCACGGTTTCATTTTGTAACTCATTTGTAGTCCCAAGAAACAGTCTTGTATTTCTTTATACTCACTTTAATTTGTAGTGAACAAAGAGACAACTATGGCTATATACACTCCTACTCATTCACTCACTAGACTCTATGTTCTTCTTTTTATCTTTTTATTTATGTATGTAGTTAGATTACTCATGATACAATAGAGTAGCCTACAGCACCTTTTTTGGAGTTCAGACTGAAGCATAATTGAAATACCTCGTGATACAGGCTGAGTGAAATTTGTGGCAAGACCGTTCGGAAAAACATGCAGTTGGTTGTTAACGTCAATAAAGACAAAATGTTACCCTAAAAATTCTCAAATATTGGCATTTGGTAGCTGCGATTATTCAATCTTGAGCTCGGATTTACTTGTGTAAAATAAAAGTACAGTAGAGTATACTACAAAAAAAATCAAATTAGAGAGATTTTTGAACAAATAAAAGCTGCTACTCTCTACAATTGAATATAACTATTGGAGAAAATTGTATGCACCTATTTTCGGGCCCACCACGGGTCCGTTCTTGTCAAGTCACAGGTGCACTATTTAACGGGATGTGCATCGTCCCTGCCGCGCGCATTGATTCGGGCGTGTGAGCAGGCTCGGCTTGTCAGTCACACTTTGAACGGCGCTGTGGCGCTCATCATCATCCCCATCACAAGCAGTGCACCAGTATCAAAGAGCGACTCGCGCTCCTCCTTCATTCTCTCGCTGACCGCCGAACGAGCCACACGGAGCGTCTCCATTTTAGGATGAACGCCTTCTGAGGACTGGAGCCACCGCCACAAAATCCGAGGGCGACTCACACAACCGCCGCTGGGGGAGAAGAGGAGCCTAGCCCGACGAGTCGTTTCACCGTTCGAGCGCTTGCCTCAAGTGGAAGGGGTGTGGGGTGGGGGGGCACTTTGCCATGGCCCGGTCCGGGGACATCTTTGTAGCCCTGCTTCTTGTGGGCTGTGCGGGTAAGAGACTTTTCATTAACTCGCTGTAAAGTGTATTCATCGCTAATAACAGTGGTAGTACAGTAGTAGCGGGCAGGACGCTCCGTCGCCATCCTTGGGTCTTCCCCCTTTCTCGTCCCCCCCCCCCATCCCAAAGACGCCCTGTCAGGCAGGTGCTGCGGCTCATGCTAATTAGCTTACTCCGCGCCCTATTTCTTGTCTCTTGTCCACCCTGGCCCCCATGATGCTACCTCCAACTCATTTTGTTGTTGTTGTTGTTTTTTTTTTAACGCTGACTTTGTATTACTTTGCATGGCATAAATTGTGGTCGGTCACAAGGGGCGCGGGGAGGGGCAGTCTCAGAGGGTAGCAAAGAGGGGAGGGTGTGGATAATGTGTTGGGGTAACGTGTCAAGGGGATTTATGTTGGCTTCCATACACTGCTGTGTTGTTGTTGTCGTCCACTGCTCTTGTGTGGGACCTGTTTGTTATGGATGGGGAGTGATGCTGGGCTCCCCCTCAGCACGCTCAGAGAGAGAAGAGAGAGAGAGAGAGAGAGAGAGATACTGGCCCATATAACACACTTGCAATGCACCTGTTATTGTGTACAGCAGGTGCAGTGTTTAGAGGAGTAAGGGGTGTGGGTGTGTGTGTGTGTGTGTGTGGGGGGGGGGGGGGGGGGGTAGTCCTTGACAGGCGATGCTGGGCTGTATCAAGGGTCTGTCAGGGAGAGCGTCGCTTCATTTGCTCGCTCTCCAGCACACTGATGCATACCCACATAAACACACACACACCAACTCCTACTCTGAATCATCTGTTATGTAAGCTGATTCCCCGATAAAGGCTTTGAAATGAGATCCTTTAAGTTGGTGAAATGTGTCGTTATGTAAGCGCAGTGGTGTCGGTGGGGGGGTGGGGGGTGGGGGTGGAATTTGTCAAATTATATTTGTGATAACCTCATCACGGACATTTAAAGTAAATAATTAAAGAGTTGACATGTGAGGGAAGGTACGTGGTATGGAGCGGCGCACCGTTTGGCGTGGGATAGCCGTTTAATCTGTCTTGCAGAGTGGGGGTGTTCCTCGGGCGGGGAAAATGCTGAGGGAGTGAATCCTGGCCCGTGGCTCCTCCTCGCGTGTTTGTGAGAAGAGCGTCACGACTGTGCTTTGTTGATCACGTGCCTCGCCGTTTTTTTTTGTTTTTTTGTTGTTTTTTGAGAAACCATCCAGCCGGCGTGTACGGCGAAGGACGACGACATTCATCACTGTAGCGAATGGCACCTACTTTATGGAACCTGTCAAATGGTGGGGGTGTGAAGAGAACACAATTCCAGAGTGGAAGATCTCGTTTTGATTTAGACGTATGAGTATACTTGTGGTGGCTATGACATACCAGAGTGTGTTTCTTTTGGTTGTTTTGCAGTGTTGTCAGTGAAGGAGAATGTAATTGGACACTGGCATTAGCAATATTTGATGTTGGTCTAGTGAATGTCAATGTTTTTCGTGTACAGTGTTCCCTCGTTTTCCGCTGGGGTTAGGTTCCAAAAAATACCCGCAATAAATGAAATCCGCGAAGTAGTTAGCTTTATGTTTTACAATTCTTATAAATGTTTTAAGGCTCTAAAATCCCCTACCACACAATTTAGACACTTTTCTCATTGAGGCATTTACATGTTCTCACATTTCTCTCTTGTTCAAACATTAATAATGTTCAAAACTTCATAAATTTTATAAAATGGGTATATTACTGCAAAAAAATATGCAAAATTGCACTTAAAAAAAAATCTGCGACACAGCGAGACCGCGAAAAGTGAACCGCGTTATAGTGAGGGAAGACTGTATACTTTGGATAGAATGACTCAGTTTTAGTGCTGTCAAAATGAATCGATTAATCGACAAGAAGTCAATTATCAAATTAATCGACAAATATTCTACCAATCGGTTAATGATTTGGAGCCTTTTTTTAATTTAAAATTGACCAAATCCTCTGATTTCAGCATATCAACAGTAATTGTTTACTAATTTCGGTAGTACTCCATGAAAGAAGACTGATTATCTTCTGTGTTTAATCAAAATAAGACATTTGCAAACCAGTAGTTTAAACAGTAAGCAGCGAAAAAAATGCTTTTGTAATACACTTTAATGCAAAATTAAAATTAATCAGATTAATTGATTGAAAAATCGATAAGATTAATCGATTCTCAAAAAATATTTGATATGTCGTAATTGAGGAGAGACTTGCATATTTTGAAAGTGACCGTGCTTCCGGTTTCCTTTTTGGTAAAGTATTTCCACACGCTTATAGCATTGTACGATTTCATCGAGTCACACCTCGTTCGTGACGCAACTAACTTCTCGTTATTTCATACGCCACTTCATCCTCACCCCCAATCTCGTGTTATATTATTCGGAGTGACCTGTAAGTATTGATATGTTGCTTATGTGTCACATTGAGTGCAAAAACAGTGTGGAACCATCAACATGTTTTTCTTTATGTGACCAAATGCATTTGAGAAAGTAGCAGACTAATTACTGCAAGCATTAGAAATAAGTGGTTGGTTTAGGGATAGCAAACATAAGTTAGTATAATTAACTAATTTTGGTATCAAATACTTTTGTAAATAGGACGGACCACCCACAGAGTTAAAACCAGTCAGATTGCTCAAATGTCATCCATAAAGAGCTCACACACACGAGAGGTTGGGTTGTATTTGTATCATAACAACAGCTAATAATCTGTATCCTAACCCTCAATGTGTTTTCTTTTGTGGCGTTTTGACTCCATATAAGCATCTCTTTTAATTGTAATTACTTTTTTCTTTTATTTCATTAAAAAATAATTTGAGATGATATTCTCTTAAATTTAAGATTCTGTTTGAGAGTACACATTTGAACGGACAAATGTTTCAAAGATGACTAATTACATATTGAATTACTGCAGTCAACATGGCATTCTGAACTTGGGAGGGAAAGAAAATGTTTCTATCAAACTAAACCACCCTTCTTAGGTACAACATCAGTCGACACAGTCGAGTAGGTGGCACCACAGGTGAGGTATGAATTCTGAGAAAAATCCATGCATTGTGTCTCAACTGAATTACAGTAGTGTTTAAAAATGCATGCTCTGCAGCAGGAAAAGGTAGCAAACTCGCAGTTCCAGTAAACGGGAACAGATGCAAATTATGGACACCGCAGAGCTTTTAAGCAATAGAAGAAGAGTTATGTGACACACTGAATTTGACAAGTCTTTCGTAATCAACTAATGACAATCAATTAATTGTTGTTTTGAATTACGCAACGATCACTTCAGCACAAATTCCCCAAATCCAAATAATCAATTCTTATGCCTATCCATAGTAACCACTGTCAACAAACCATTACCATTAAGCCGCTAAGTTCCTGAAACAAGTCACCCCAAACACCATGTGGCTAGTTTGAGTAGGACTTGTTCAATTGGGCATGATGATGAAAAATAAAGAAAGCTCAACAAGTCGACATATGTCCCTCTCCATGATGGTGTTTTTCCGGGCTCACTTGTTTACAGTGGGATTGTATCTCTTAGTCTGTGTTACATCATCTTGATGACGACACAGGCTCGTTCCACACTGTTCCATGCACAGCATAAGATGGACGGACGCATGGTTGTCTGCAAAGGCTGCACGCTTCCTTATGTCTGACTCAACACTGCCTAATAGTAACAGCCACAAGTTCAACAGCATTATAGCACACAGAAAGAGAGGGGGAAAAAACTGTTTCACACAGACTACAAAGCAACCTATTTAGTCACAGAGTACACCTATCATTACCCTTTATTTAGGCTAAATAAACCCACAATGAAAAACAAAAGCATTGATCTTGCAACCTGAATGAATTCCCTTTGAAATTAGGACACTCTTTGGGGCTTTTGCAAATATTTCATATTCAAACAAGCCTTTGGGCAGTGTCTCGCTTTATTATGCAAAGCCATAGTAAAAACAGACACCTGCACCTTTAGGGAGAGGCAATTAGGAGAAGCCAGAAGTCGAGCTAAATGCAAGACGTGTTTTTTTTTTTTTTCCTGTGATTTTTTTTTTTGTTGAGAAGATTATTTAAGAAGATTTAAGATGAATCACATGTCCCTTTAAATGTGCTAGTGCTACCATTAATTGTATAACCCACTATCCCACACTCTTGATTTATTTTTATTTTTTTTATTTACACAAGAATATCAATGAGAATAAGGGTTCCAAGCCAGAATGGCTGTGATTTTGTTCTCGTCAGGACCACTCGACTCGGTGGTGACGGGGATGGGATTAGACAGATCCAGGTCTGAGAGCGTTGAAAAGGAGAAGCGCTGCCCCAGGACGCAAAAAAAGATGACATTACACGTTCACGTGACCTGGCGAGGCAGCGCTGTGGGAGGTCCATAAATGCCTTTTCTTCTTCTTCTTTCTTCAGGCTCACACAAGTGCACAGTACTAACTGATTCTTTAGTATCTAACTATTGTGAGCTTCCATGCGTCACACGTTCATATTAGGTTTAACACAGCATTGATCAAGCACAGACTTGTATGACACGGTGCTTTAAAAAACATGAAGCTACTATTTTTTATTTATATATTTTTTTTTTTTAGCATTGCACTAACCTGGAACTGTTCTACAATTTCAGCAAGATGCAAAGATGTCAGCTCCATAAGGAAATGAGAACAGTGGGTTCACATCACTCATTAAATTAAACAAGGCCAGAATGTTGAGCGCGGCATCCCTGTGGACGCGTAACAGTTTGTCAAAGCGTTCGGCATTCCGTGGCCTCTGCTTTGTAGGGCTTAAGGAAGAGGACCATCAAAGTTTGCCGGAATATGCTTGGCACACTGATTAAGTGCCAGAGTTTAGCTTGAGGCAGCTAAAGAGTTTATCTTTTATTACCAGAACCACGGCTGTTCTCCGGTTCATACTACCAGGTCTTTTCGATAACACTAAAACCGCTTGGAGTCATTTCAATGCAATTTTCCCCTCCCGAGTTTTGCCAACCATCTCACATTCATAGTCGCTACCTGTTGATAAGCCTTTGTGTCACAACTGACAAAATGACTGCTAGCGTTACCAGAATTTTTTATTTTATTCTATTTTTTTTAATAGCTACAAATATGTTTAGGTGGTCCAGAAAATCTGTCAGTACAGAGACATTGTAAATGGAAGTAAACTTTTTTGTAAGGGATCTGATGCACCAGCATCGAGTTTTGATGAAAATTCTCCAATATTGGATGTGCCGATACTATACGTTTTTTTTACACTGATTTGAGGGTGTTTTTGGTCAGATTTTATATAGGCGCTCGCGCTATCACACAAAAAAATTCCTCTAAAAGGCACATCTTTTTCGGTAGACAAAAATTTGTGTTGCGTTCAGGTTGATGTGACCGTTGCAAGTTGACTCAGCTCGTCAGCCTGTAATTTTCCGGGAAATCTTGTCACGTTGCCACTCAAAAGCATTGCCTTGTAAGCACAATTCATCATTTTGTGGCTAATTTAGCCGCCTAATTTTGGCACAAGGGCATTAGTCAGACATGGTTCACCTCACATACGGTATAGCTTAATTGTCATCCACTCAAAACATTCTGTTCATTATCTGGGATTGTTGGCACTTAATTTTTAAGGAGTAACAGGAAATCAATCTTTTTAAGACCAAGCTCGTCTTCATACAAAATTGAATAAAGTGATTAAGAAAGTATAGCTACATCATGTTGGATGGAGATGCATGCGGTTATAAAGAACCCTTACTGGTTATTTAGCCACAAGTAATTGTCATGAAGTGGAGATATAAGGTTTTATTCGGACAGCGGACTCCCTTTCAAATCAGGACTGCTTCTTCAGGCTTTTTATGAGGTGACAAGCTCCTTTCTTTGCTCTCCTATCTTGTCGCAAGAAAAAAAAAATGCAGGGAAATATGAGACTTTGGTTAACTTCAAACCCAAGTCATCACAGCCTTGAATGAGACGCTGAGACTCACGCCTCATGTCACACACTGTCCATGCTGGAGGGTACTGTGTCTCAATTTAAAAGAGATGCTGATGACTCCTTGCAAGTGGAACCTGAAAGCAAGCACACTGTCTGATTGAAGGGGGCGAAAAAGCAGCCACGATAAAGCAACATGCTAGTGGCTAGGATTTATCTTTCCATTTCTTTTGTTTGGCAGTGCACATCTTCTAATGCATCCATGCGTATCACGCTATGTTCCTTATTGAACAACTATAGGATGCATCACTAGGCTCAGAGCAGGTTGAATTCTTGGCTGCGGTGCCCCAGGGCCCCTTCTGATGTAGTTACCACAGCATGTCCTCTCGCTATCATGCTCCTTTCTAAGCAAACTCATAATTGCCTGGCAACTTGGATATATGCCTCTAGTAAAGCCCATCCATCCATTTTCTTAACGGCTTGCGCCTCACAAGGAACACGGGAGTTGCTGGAGCCTATCCCAGCTGGCTTTGGACAGTAGGCGGGGTACACCCTGAACTGGTTGCCAGCCAATCACAGCTCTAGTAAAGTAATATATTTTTATTATTATTATTATTATTATTGGTGGGTGGTAAAAGCACAACAACTGCCATTTAAAGTGGTGATGTGACACACAGTCGTAGTAGGAGCCTGCTCCTTTTAATCTCTAATTAGATCACACTATCTCCAGGGATCACTGTAGAAGCCGAAGCTGTTTCTGATCCACTTCAAAATGGTATCACTTCTTCTTGCGGATAAATCGCTCCGCTAAAAACTTGACCCATTTGACATTTCACACTTGGAACTTTTGTCTGTTCCAGTGTGTGTCGTCAAGTTCAGTGCATTCCCCTCCAGTTGGATTATATCTCATACGTATTCTTTCACATCCATCCAAGGGCATTTATGAAGAAGCTTTTTTATTAATTTACTGGCACACATCTGCAGAGATTAGCCATGTTATGACTTCATAACTTGGCATTAATATTTTAGTATGAATGAATATGAACAAGGCAAATTCCATCTGTAAGGAAGAGGAATGACACTTATTATGGCAGTCGTTCAAAACCCTGGAGTAGAATAGCAAACTAAAACGTGTTACTTATGTGCCATGTCATGAATCATAATTTAATAGTCACATTTCTTAAAGGTGATATGTTTGACTGTGCAATCTGAGCTTTCCACATTCACCTTGACCTTTACTGCAAGTTTGTTGCTGATTGATCCCAATGAATAATGAATGATGTGGCCATTACACCATCAGTGCTGCCTGAACTCTTGGTGGATAAATGAAACTCTTGCCAATGCCCTCAAAAATGCACGCCTCACTATATTTAGTTTACAATTAGACTGTGTTTAAAAGCTAACAAGCAACTGTTAATTCTTTATGACACATTCACCTTTCTAGTGTGCTCTTTCTTATACACAGCAGGCTCTCATGAGTGGCTGTTGAGAATAATGTACCTTACATTACTCTTGGAGGGTGCTTCATGGAAATCAGTGTTAAGATCATTGAAAACAGTGCTCACAA
This sequence comes from Festucalex cinctus, assembly GCF_051991245.1. Classification (NCBI taxonomy): domain Eukaryota; kingdom Metazoa; phylum Chordata; class Actinopteri; order Syngnathiformes; family Syngnathidae; genus Festucalex; species Festucalex cinctus. Next base: position 6,209,267 of record NC_135423.1, on the reverse strand, counting down.
ACCCAATGAACAGGCGGTGTGGGTAGAAGATTTGCAGAGATTAGAGTCCTCCTTTGAGTTTAGAGGTCACTGGACCGCTACAGTAAGCTTGTCTGTGGCAGACTGACTAATTGTGTGTGGACTATATGTCGCTTACAATAGTAAAAGTGTAAACTACATAGTAGACATAATGTATGCCCTCTTGAGTTGCGCATCTTTAAAGCTATTTTTTTTTCAAACCTCCAGTTTGCATGGAATAGCTGGATGGCTTCTATCTATAGGACTTCTAGCTAGTGTTGTTCCGATACTGATTCCGATACCCAGCTTTGCAGTATCGGCCGATGCCGATACCATACCGATACCTATGGTTTTTATTTCTCAACATGAAAAAGCTGTCCTGCCATTGGTTCAGAGCATTCAAGGGCCAATAGGATATCTTAGATCGGCACGCAGTGAACATGTCACATATCAGTGAACGCCGTGCACGAGCAAGACACATGATTCTGCATCCAAAGTCCTATATTAGCGTTGGAATTAATAGTATCAGTATGTTACTTGTTAGTAGTCGCCGTTACCACTGTTTTAATGCAGTATCGGGGCCTCTGCCGATACCGGTATCGGAACAACACTACTTATAGCTATAGGAAATGAATAGCCCATTGGGGACTGTACAGGTAGAAAGCGTGATCGAAGGATGTTGTCATTGTCAATCATATGAGGGCACACGCCGAATACGGACACCCAGCAGCTAGGTTTCCACCTTACATTCTAAATAAACCCAACATCAAAAGGGTAACATTGTTTTGCAATACTCCAACATGAGCGAGTCATGTTAGAAATGTAGTAACCGCGGCTAAGATTGGCTTGTTTACGGACATCAGGGGTGTGGCTGTGGCAATTACATTTTGCGAAGAATTTTTGTAGGGATTACACTTAATATTATAAAAGTTACGTTTGAACCTTATGCCTGTTGAAATAATTCAACTTCAATTCATTGTAGAACTGGTCTGTCTGCTTAACTTAGTATGTTTGTGTGTCATTCGATCTGTGGTTCACTGCATTGCAACTATATGCAACAGCTGTCAAAAGTTTGACTTTTGGCTACGACCCAGATATTGACCACTGCACTCTGCAGGGTATCTGCAGAACTAGACTTTATTGACGTAATAGTTTGTCTCATCTTTGACACACATGCTCACTGAGTAATGCAAGGCTGACACTTGCACGATTTTGTGGCACAAATTAGTGCGCGAACTAGTCGTGAAGTGGCGTGAAGTGTGCGTAAACCCGTCGTGACTGCGTGCCATGTCGGGGCAAAAATTTTGAACATTACGACAAAATTAATTAAAATTAATTATATTTATTTCATGCAAGCTGAGTGTGTGATCTGGGAAAACAAGATCATGTATTACACCTTGTAATATCTGTCTATGTAGATAGCTTCTGAAATAAGCCATCTAATATATTATTTTAAAGCTATGCAGCGTTTCTGCAGAAAAAGGTCTTCTCATTAGTAACAAATGTGTCAATTAATTGCTAAATATTCCATGTCCTGAGCATTCCTAATCAGACTAAAAGCCATTCCCTTTTATATTTTTCCCTGTCTGTCCAAATAGATCACAAAAGACCAGCTGCAGAAAAGTGGATGACTTTTTTTTTTTTTTTTTTTCAGCCCTTTGACAATTCATATGCGATACGTACACTGCCTTAATTGATTGTGCAGGTTTTAAATTATAGATTACATGGATTAAACCTGCAGACATTGAACACGGTGCTAATCCGGTGGATAAGAGGTCTCTGTTATTCCTGGGCTGTATTGGTGTTGACTAAAATGTTATAGAATTCCTTGTCAACATGGAGGCTGGTAGGAAGAAGAAAAGCTGTGCATAAGCATGAGGGAAGATGTGGGAGGTTACAGTGCTAACCTATGAAACAAAGACAACATGCAGGATTTGAAGCTCAATGTACCAGGTGAGCCCTCAAATAAAACTGGTTTCAAATGTCATTCAGTCGCCAAAGAAAATATCTTTCATAAGACATTGGTTCGCTCAGGTTAAACTCCACATGATGCATGTCGATTGTGTGTTAGCCACCTCTCTTTGGTCTCGTACTCTCCCCCGTAACAATCTCCACACAGTATGAGTCATTGGCTTCCACTGCTTGGGAGCCGTCTTACTGTTGTTGCCAGTAGACGCCGGATATGCCACGCACCCCACTGCGCATCTTTTTCATGAATGCCATAAACTATAAAAGCAGATGACAGGCCCGGAGAAGCAGAAAAAACTGGCTCATCACTAGTCGCCGTCGCCCAGTCAATGTGGGGACACTGTACCCGGGATGCAACAAATTTAACCCTGATGTAAAAATGGTGTTAGGTCAATGTATGACTATAAATGATGACAATCATTGTGAATGTTTAACGTGCTAGGGTAGATTATAGGGTCTGTTTAAACTTCACACTTTGTATGAACAGATATTTGTGATAATTTGAGTAATTTGTGATTTTGGTTCAGACAAAAGAAAGAAAACAATCATATTACACTCTGTATTCACTTGGTGCTCACACCTGCATCTATCGTTAAACCAGACCTTGCCTATCTGAAGAAAGACACGGTCTGCGACACAAATACTGTGTGGCAAAATTCTAACTTCGAAAACAATAATAGTTTCTGCCAAGTTGCATACGCTCTGGGTTTTATATGGTGCTATTTTTACCCGCCGAGGTATCACAAAGAGCTGCTAAAATAAGCGTCGGAAGTTCCTTTGTCGTGAGCGCCAATGACGGAGATACGAGGTGTGTCAGAAGACTTACAAGACAAGTATTACAGATGCAACAAAAAAATGGGTTTTCCACTTCAATGCGGGCCAGATGATCAACCAGCATGACTTCAAAGAGATACTGCGGCATTTTGTATTATTTTTTTCCGTTCAGTGTTGCAAGGTGATGTGAGAATTGTGGCAGGACAATTCGTCAGCATGACAAAATGCCTGCTCATAATGCCTTCCGCGTCCGAGAGTTCCAGGCTGAGAAGAACATTGCCATGCTGGAGCAAACTATCTACTTCCCTGACCTGGCTCCATCATCTTTCCCAAGCTCAAGGAGGTCAAGAGGACCCTTTTCGCAGCTGTGGACATTGTGATGACAGAGCTGCACAGGGTCCTGAAACAGTAATTACAGCAAGTGTATGGGACAAAAGTGTGTTTGACTTCACAGTGATCTATTCAAAGGGGGAAAACTTGACGTTATTAGTTTGTGTTTGAAACATATCTTTTGTAAAAACCAGTCCTGTAAGGTTTGCAGTCAGTGTTTTATTTGTTGCTACTTTTGCTAGCTGAGGTGTCATGAAGTACTTGAAAATAAACATCTGGAGTTCCTTCAATATGTGTTTGTGATGCCTTTGCTGATTATTATATTAGCCTGTTATATAGCCTTGATTTCCTTGTCCTTTCTGCTGTCATTTTAACACTCTGGCCCAAGTATACCACACCTCATCACAAGTGGTCTTGGTCCGTGTGTTTAGTACTGACAAGTGCTCAGACAGTAGTGTTCACTTGATCAAACAAACTGTACAAGTAGAGCAATTGCAAATATGTACCCGTGCTAAACTGTCAAGTGTGGACATGCTGTTGTCTTTGGTGAATCAAGGCTTCTCACCTTCTATTGACCTTCCAGTAACATACACATCACAATCCTTCATTAAATGAACAAAAGGCGTCTCAGTGTGATCAAGGGATGTAAGCAGTTATCCGCTCTTAGCAAACTGCAATCATCTATGGAGACTTGTGCAACTGCTCCCACTGGAGATTTCCTTCAAAAGACCCACCATTAGGAGATGCGAGAGGGAGTATGACTGTGAAGGGCTATTGGCTATGTTGTGACAGCACATTGCTGCTTAATCTGCCTCAGAACTCTGGTGAAACACATTTTGACGGAACAAGGCCAGGTTGCCTTTTTTGACAAGAAGACAGAAGTCAACCTGCTCGAGCAATCGGGTGTTTGACATTCACTGTTGTGACATTGTGTTTATTTGTCCTCCTGCAGACCTGAACCATGATAAATATATGATCCTGGAATATTGATTGAATCGGGCTGAGTTGGACAAGGGAACTACACGTCCGTTTTTGTTGTACGATTGATTTATTGATAATATTGCAATTCAGGGCTGAATGATTTGAGGAAAAGATTGGATTGTGATTTTTCCGACAGATTACAGCATACCATCAAACTCTTAAAAGCTATTACTGTTATAATACTCAGACACTAAAAGATGCTGAGTGTGGGAGGAAGTCCCTTTTCAAGTTTTTAAAACTTGATTGTATTGTCTAAAATCGCCATTTTGATCAAAAAAATGATCAATCGTTCTGCCCTATTATATAATGTATATAATATCCATCTTTCATTTGCATTAAAAACTCTTATTCTGAAGGTTATTGGTCGTGGCCTTCCTTTGTTGCAGATGCCTCGAGAGACTCAACTCCCAAGAAGAGAATTCAAATCTCATGTGGTTAGCCCAATCCCAGCGTCTATTTTTACTGTCCTGCCTCTGATTGGCCAACAAGGTGTATGTTTGATTGTGTGTGTGTGCGTGGAAGCTCGTGTCGTAAGGTGCCTCTGTGCCATCTGTTGTTCTCACAGAAGCTGTTGCAAATACAGTCCAAGCAAAGTATGTCTGTCTCGGCGAATGTAAAGCACCAAACTTGGGACGAACTTGAGTAAAAAGTAGCACAAGCCTTCCTCATTAGGTAACGGTTTTGATGACACGTCTTCTGATGTGTACTCATATAGCTGCAAGTGTTACTATACACTAATAAGTATGTCCCGTGATTAAAACTTATACGGTATAATGTGGCATGTTTTAACCAGTGAAGCACAAGTCAGTCAGTGAATTATAGCATTATCCCATGTATTCGTGATTCATGACTTACAAATTCACCTATTCAAAGATTATTGCTGTGGGGCTCCGTTTTTTTTGTTTTTTTTAATAAAGAAATCTTAGTTACTATTTTTGTGCTCAACTCAACTCGACTCAAATCAAGTTTATTTATATAGCGCTTTCAAACAGCCTGAACTGTAGGCCAAAGCCTTCATATAAAAGTCATCTTGCTATGGATAATCCATGTTGGTGTAAGGTGAGGAGCTTCAGTTATACAATAGAGGCCACAGTCCGGTCAAATAGAAAGAAAAGTGGTGCTTTGCCACCATTTGTGTCATGTATAGCTAAGTATAAAGCTTTTTAAGGGTTCGGTCCCTAGCCCCTGAAAGTAGTTGGATTACTGTATTGTGTATATATATATGATTACGTTATATGTTTATGTGCTTATCCCCACCTCCCCTCCCTGTAATGGCATAGCAACCAGTCTAGGGTGCACCTTGCCTAAAAAAAAGAAAAGAAAAGAAAAAAAAGTCAGCTTGGACAGGCTCCAACTCACCCCGTGACTCATGAGCACAACCACTCCATAAAAAAGGATGGATGGATCTGAATTATTTCATACCTTCTAAATGTATTCTGGAACACTCTACAACAAGTAATAACACTCACCTCATTCATCACAATACCATTGTTTAAAAAGTTCGTGTAGGATGCTGTCCATGGTCTCTGCACCTGTTTTTAGCCTATTGTGAACCTCTTATTCACCATATGCTAGGACGGAATATATTATGTAAATATATTACTATATTATATTACACTGCAGAGTTTGTTGCATTTGCTTTGATTTTACTCTGCTGTCTTCAGACAGGTTTGGCATTGCAAATGAGAATCTGCTCTCACTTGATTTACCTGTATAAATGAACTTGAAATGTATAATTAAATTGTTGAATACGTAATCTATTGATATCCACAAAGCATAGCTGTAACAACTTTGTTCTTCTAAAAGACTTGTTCTGCCTCTCTACATGTTACTAGAGAGCATGCCCTTGTTGCTTAACAATGCAAATCAAGTCATGCAAAATGTGTGGATTTATCAGGGACATTAGTGACAGACTTCAAGTAATGCTTAATATGCCAACCATACCATATTGATTCAAGGACAACAGTGAAGCCTGAAACAAAAATCATGATCTTAATGAATGTGTTAATGTATGGGTCATGAGTGCCATTTTCCAACACTTAACTGTAGCATTCTTGCTATGCATCAACCCTGAGACTTCACAGGCAGGGTTTACCACACTTTTGACTAAATGTCTCTTGGGATTTATTCTGTCTCGCTAAGCTCCCCTTGGTGTCTTAAGTGATGGATGGACGGATTGATGAATGGAGGGATGTGTTAGTCAAGACGTCTCCTGAGACTGAGGGACAGGAGACTAAAGGTCACATGGTTGAAGGGGATGTGCTATTAGACAAGTAAGGTCTCTGTGCATACAGTAAATGCAGCAATGTAATGCTGAGAAAAAAAACCAATGGCATGGCCTAAGAAGTCCTATGTTTAAAATTGAATTGCCTCAGTAAAACCACAAAGCTTCAAGCTACCCTCACCCGGGTATGTTATCCGATGACAACTTCACACTGAACTTCATTCAAGCTAAGAATAACCAGAACGTGTCTTATGATTCTGTAATCTGTATTTATGGTTACGTGTATTAGCACTTATGTTGTGTTTGCCTGCAAAATCATCATGAGACGTGCACTTAAGCAATGTTTGCTGTGTTTTAATCGATTAACGGAAATAAAACCTGACCTTGCCAATTGCCACCATGACATCATTCATCTGTGGAATTCTATTTTGGTTCAAAATAGAATTTTTGAGTTTGGTATTGGGCTCTTTTTTTGATAATCAAAATTCAATTTAAAAGAGATTTTTTTTCAGACTTGAAGGTTGCAAAGGCGCTTCTCTTTTGGGGTATTTGCTTGTCCCTCCACAAGAACGTTAACATTGAATGTTTGTCCCACACATGTAGGTCGTAGTCCTTGGACAAGGATTTATACTGTATAATTTTGCAAGTGGATATAACAAATTAGCATTTTAGCAGAGCAGATTACTCTTGTGCTATGGTCAACGGGATTTATTTTGAAATGGACTGCAAGAGGCCCGGAGATTTATTGCACATCCATATCAAAAGGATACAGTAAATCCAGGTGACAGCAACACTGAAGCAATTGCATGGTCTGCTAGCTAAAGATCCTTGGCTCGGAGATTATTTAAAGAGGAGGAATTCAGTATCAGTATGCGTGTACTGTTTTTACGCCTCAGTGAACCAGAGGACAGAATCTAAAGTTGCACCAAGCTATCATTCGCATTTTGTACCCTCCAGAATGTATACCCATTCTAATTAGTGTTTTAACGATGCAGGCAGACTGTTAATGTAAGAATTTGTATCTGCTTCCTGCCTCCCTTACTGCTGCTATTATTTGCGTCTGTGTATTACCGCAGGTCTGCAGGGAGACTGCGCCATAAAAACACCTTACTCATTTTCAGCGCTATTATGTTGTAAAACATTCACTTCAGAGATGGGGAGATAAAGGCTATGATTTAAAACTTGATTATTGATTCCTGCGCCATGGGTGTGTCAATCGATCCATCCGTGAATTCACATTATCCAAGATGATAAAGCGAGGTTTCGTAGTTTGTATTGTTTTATCTTTTCGACATCAATATGTTAGAATTGTCGCTATGATATGTACAACACATAAAGCCCTTAAGGACCTCTCTGTGGTCTAGTGGTTTCTACCAGTATGTCCTCTCAAGGTAATTTCAAAGTTTCAATTCAGGGTTTAGTTGAAGTGTCGTGCAGTGTACAGAGGTGCACAAGGAGCTATTGATGACTCCCTACCGGTTGTATGACGACTCGACGAGCATATAAATTGTACTATACTGTATGTCGTGTCAAAATTTCAGTTCGCTGCAACAATGGTCTCGATAAGACACTGTTTTCATGTCACTAACCACACTAATAAAATAGTCGGTTTCCTCCTGGCTCCAAAAGTGTGTTGCTGCACTGCAACCAAAATTTGCCACGGTTGTTTATCTGTTGTTTGCTTGTGTATTTCCGGTGGGTAGTGCACGAGAAACCGCCCATACAAGTACTTCCAGTACTCAACAGACCAAGATTCCTTGCGGATAGAGCATGACACAAACCGATGGCTCCCTTGTTCAAAGCAGGTTTTCTGAACAAACTATTCGGGTTATTAGAAAAGGGATGCTATCCATATCCCATAAGCGGTCTTATTCGGCTTTGTAAAAACACGAATAAGAGAATATTTGGGTTTTGAAAGGGATTTTATTGACTGCATGTAGATTTTCTCTGCCTGTTTTGATCCACTCATACCTATGTGTTGCAACCTAGAGGTCAGACATACGCCGAGGAAGCGATAGGCTTCTGGTTGTCAAGGTGAATAATTATATTTTGGTTGTCGAGGTGAATAATTATCCTTTTGACTGTCGAGGTCAATGACCATGGTTTATTTTCCAGGAAAAGCCTAATTACACTGGCATTTGACTCTTGGCAGGTGTTAATTGTCTGCATTGTGGGAGGGTCATCAGTATGTGATTGACTGATGGAGGGCTTGAAGTTCTGCTCTGCAACAGGGCTGGTAGTCATGGGAAAGCGATGCCTGCAGTGAGCCTTGTTCTAGTTGGAGAACTGATCCTCCGAGTACTCCTGTTCTAAGCTCCAACCTTGATGGAGGCACGCTCAAGACAGATTATATTTTCATTAGCGCTTCAATCCAATTACTGCGCCATCTACCCAAATCTCCACTCGTACTGCATTGATGCATTGCCACTCCACAAGTTGCTGCCCATCCCACACGCATACGCACACACTACATAATGAGTCCTCCAGTGATGCTCCGTCTCTCCGCCCTGCTTCCCCAGCTCTTGTCTGGCTCTATCTGAAATGGTGCATTCCCTCCTATTGATCCCCCCTCTTCCTGGTGGAGTCGCAGGCAGGCTTATCCGGCTCGTCCCAGCTTGTCTGCCTGGTAAATGGACACACAGAGAGAACTGTGTGCATGTGCCAGGCTTGGGGATGCTGTGTTGTCTCGGGCAGCTTGTGGCTGAGTGGTCATTGTTTTGCATCCTGCCTTCCTGGCCTCCATGTCCTCCGTTGCGACTTATTAGATATCCATGAAATCCTGTTCACTTGGCAAAGTTGTATTGTATTCTGTCCCACCAAACATTTAACTGGCATTACGCTTGTAGCAAATAGGGCAGTGTGGGCTTTGCTTTTCATGGGAATGGGTCGTGACTAGCTGTAACGGGGGGAACTACGAGGGCTCCGTCGTCATGATTAGCCTGGAAGAATTAGTGTTTTTTAAACGACTGTCTGTGGTGTTTCATTGTGTTTGCAGAGATGCTAACATATCAGTCGTTGTTCAGACCACAGACTCCCCATTCTTTGTGGAAAAAAAGACATTACGCTGACCCCTGAATTCAGTCTCCATGAGAGAGTCTCTTTCCATTTCACTGCTTATACATGTCACTAGTCTGCTCGTACAGACATCAGCACAGGTTGCAGCTCTGGGATGCATGTTAAATCCTCTCTCCGTGCGTCATTGTCATCATGTTTCCCTAGATTACAGTATGATATTTGTGGAATGAGCTCACAAAGTTCACAATTAATCGTGCTTTCTGATTTTGTAGTCCATCCATTATACCTTGCTCTTTTTTCCAACATCTTTCCACTGAGTCATTACAGGAGTACATAGGATGATGGGCCACAGACGCTCTGCTTTCCACCTCCCTGGGCTTTTGTTGTGTGATGCACAGCTGAGGCAGATGCTGAGGGGCACTTACACTAAATTGCCTGAATGAGGGCGAATTCTGCTCTGCAACTGAAGTGGAATGCACTGCTGTTCGCCGAGTTCCATCTTTGCCAGAGACAAAGAGGCATGTCGCTCGGGAAGGCTTGGTCCTGTTAGTGAGAGTTCATTTTAATGATGTTTCAGTTTTAGTACTGGTGGAGTGTTGTTGTTGTTATTTTTTTTTAAGAGGGTTAGAACAATGAACAGGAATGTTATAAGGCTTATGCAGAGCTTGCTGATGAGTTTCAAGTGTGTGGTACTGATTAATCGTTTGATTTGATTGTTATAATGGATGTCGTCGATGGTTTACAATTAATTGTTGATTAATCATCGTCCTCCTTGGCTGCAACAAGCAAGAGTCCCCGTCAATTTAGTGTCAACTAGTTTGCAGTCAGAAGAACAATATTACTTCAATTATGCGATGATGAGCTTTATTCACTAAGATCTCAGCTCTTTTTTTAGTGTTACCCTTCCTTGTGGTGCACACATGGTGATGCATTCTTTACATGTAGCACAATTGTAGGCTGTCAGGGCATACAATACATTTTATGCTACAATTATGGCAGCCAAATTGTTTCCAAGGGCCAATAGGAATTTGAATAATTTAAACGGTGCCATCTTAGCCTCTACTGCTGCTGCTGTTGCTGTTGCCTCTCCTGCACTTTCCTGTTGTGTAAGACTTGAAATTACCATGTTATCCCCACTGACATTGGCACAGATTCAATGTGAATAGTTTCTCTGTTACTTTACAATATTTGCTTGATTGCTCAGCTTAATACCATTGAGGTGATTACCCAACCAAAGTGGCTGGAAATAAATGCAAGTTTGTCACTTGCTCCGCTCCAGTGGTTCCACTTTTGCTGGGAGAAAGGTTTTAAAAACACACTTTGGGGGGTTTACTGTGAGCTTCATGTAATGAATTTCTCTTGCAGTTACAAAATAATGCACGTATGAAGCCTGCCAGGTTATTGCCATGATCATAAGGGAGCCACAAGCTGCGGCTGAAATGAATCGTTGAAATGTGGGCTATTTAAACATAATGAGGTTTCACTGTGGAATTTAGCCCGTTTGGATTATGTTATGGGCAACCTGCGTGGAAGTGGAACCATCACACCACCACGTCGGACCACCAAGGGAAAGCGGGGCGAGAGAGAGAAACTCGTTTCCATAGCAACTGGTAGTGAGTGAGTGTAACTGTGGTTGAGAGGCATGAGTAGCAAGCAAATACTGTTTTAATTCCTTGAAATGAGCAAATTAGGAATACAACCACTTGCTTGTTGCATTTACATGTTTGCATTCTGGCAGCATTTCTAAGTGAAAATGTATCAAGATAAGGCATAAGGCAGTCTAAGAATGATCGTTGACTTGATTTGTTAAGAATCCAGTCAGTGATTTAAAAGTGATTATTAAGTCATGTTGTTATAATTCAAAGTCAGAATGAAGCGCACTAAACGCATTTGCTGAAACTAGCAAATGCGCTGCTGATTCATTCAGTCTTTGCTCACCTGTGACCTGTTGAAGAACACAAAAAACTAAAATGACAAGGCCTACATACTTTGTATTTTCTTTTAAGGGAATATCATAAAAATCTTCTGAGTGATTATAATAAGGCTCTAACATGACAATAAAGTAGGAAAAGATCAATATATGTTGAAGTAATTTTTGTTTAGACAAAAACATCATTTATTAATCTATGACAGCAATGCCGCATTGTAGCACACATGCACAGATGAATAATTTAAGACTACATTCAACATTTGGCCTAAATTGAGTATTGTTTGATCATTTTTGACAACATGAAATTGGTGCCTATTTATTTACTTGGTGCACTTTAAAAATTGGACTAAATTATTCAACAAAAAGCCCCTCAGGATTATTAGCTGCAGTGGCTAGTGTAGCAATAATCTGAAGGACAGGTTTGATCTCCGATTACTTTAGATCAGTAGTTTTTCAAAGTGTGAGACACAGTGAGCGTCCCTTCAGAGAACATAAAACATGAAATAAAAATTATCTCATTTTAATAACTAATTTCAAAAGTAGATGCAAGGCATTTGTGAACTCATCATGGTGGAACTGACCAAAAGAATTTATGACTGTGCTGCTTTTTGTATTGCCCACTAGTGGATGATTCTCAGAGTAGCTTGATTATTATAAGGTAATTGCCGTGCATGCGATCCAGTTTACGATGGTTCCGACAGACCAACAGCCTGAGTACATTGTCACACATGTGGTCAAATGCCACACGCAATTATCCTTTTTTTTTTTTTTTTTTTTTTACTGTTTTTCAATGTAATTGTATATTTATGGATAGAAAATGTTTTTCTGACCAATATTTACTGAAATGATGTATTTACCATTGCATTTACATAGGTTAGGGTTAAGGGATGCATTACAACTTGTGTACACATTTGGTTGGTATCTCTGCCATAGCAACAGAACTATCGCAAACTGAGAACCCAGTGTACATACAGTTGATAATTGTATTTTAATGCTAAATCGTAAAGTACGTACATAATATATTTTGTCCCATCCCAATACTAGTGAAGCCCACCTAAGGGAGGTGCGCTTGACACTGCTTTATCTCAGTGATACTTACAATTTTTAACTCTGAATGTCAAGTGTGTGGGGGCTTTGAAGCTCATGTGTGTTCTATGTCAGGGGAATAACTAATGAGCGTAACCGCGATGTGATGCGAGTCGTAGCTCTGGTTGAGGCGTCTTACTACGGCAAAGGCTGCAGCACCCGAGGTGTTGTTCTAAGGTTTCTAGAGGGACCACGCACTGCATATATTTCCATACTGTATCTGTGTCCCTGCTCTTATCAGTCACTTTCAGGGAAACAGTGGAAAAGTCAGTGCACTCCTGCAGGGAACCCGAATTCAAATGTTTCAAGCTTTAGAGGCAATATTTCTATTATGTTTAAGAACCAAAACAATTACTGTTGCTCAAGGGCATCTACCACCATTTTAATTCAGGAAACAACCTCCTACACATCAAATGTGAACACACGTGATCTTGATTATAATCACGTGTACAAATGCCTCATCGGTTGGGCTGAAGAAATTATGAACGAGTCTCATAATTTGAATCACCAATGTGTCTTGCAAATGAATGAATATATTTAACATTTTGTGACAAAGCATTGTCTCACTACAGGAAAATGGCTAGTAGTCTGCTATTTGCAAGTAATTTAACCACGAAAGCAAAAGTGGTTGATGATGACCCGCGGAGGCATGAATTATTGACACTGCAAGCTGTCTCTCTTTGTCGTCACAATTGTCCTGCATACAAATATGACATTGCCAACAGCGACAGAAAAATTTAAACCACAAATGAATTGCAAATGCTAGTTAAATGCTCCTTTTCTGTTATGAGGGATCTCGAGCGACTACGACAAACAGAGGCCAACTCTGACACGCTGCCCATTTATTTTCTTCCAGAAATGCATTCAGAAACCAATTATGATGTAATTTAGGACATTGGGACTATTCTGCAGACAAAATTCACAGTTCTCTGAATACACAAATTTAAGATGCTCTCACACTTTCACTTTGTTTTCTCTGTTGATAACAGACAGTTAGGACCCCTTAGAAGAGGTGGCATTGTTCGGTTATGGTGACAAAGTGATTTGCCGTTGATACTGACATGTAAACGGCATAATGTTGACGTAACTCCAGCTAGCATATGAACACATCTTTGGGTTGGCTTGCACAGAGTGAGATGCTCCCCTAATGTATGTTGGGCTATTTGCAAGTGTGTTACTACTGTATGGCCTGATAGACAATTTTACTATGACAATGACAATATAGAGCGATCAGCCGGATGCATTTTGTATTTTTTTCTATTTTTTTTTCTGCACTAAAAGACACCAAATCAGGGCAGAATAGACTGAGTTTACCAGCTAATTTGAAGTAGAGAAATTTTGGTTCTACTCAGTAATGTCTTTGTTTAGCCTTTGTGGGAAAGTGTCTGCAGACTTTTGAAACATCTTCCAAGATTTTCCAAAAGTAAGCCTTTGATTAACTTTCCAAATGACACTTAACCCTTACATCTTAAATCAAAGGTCTTAAAAGTGCTACTGATGCACTAAACAACATATTGCTAATGATGTAATTTCTTTGGAAAACTTTGGAAACCAGATATCGGTACTATATGTAACCTGGGTGCTATAAATTGAAATTGGAAGTTATATCATCTAAGCTACAATCTCCATTTTATATTTTATACCCACTGTGGACCTTTTGATGCATGAACCTACAAATAAGGTTAAGATTTAGAGAATTAGGAGTTTGTAATGTTCCCTTCTAGGTAATAATGTTGGGACTAAAAGCAGCCAGACTGAGGCATTTTAAAATGAAAAGACAACTTTCACTACAGGGAGATTGCATGTTTTGCCGAAACTAGGTCACATTCATCTACTTGAGTTCATTTTGGGTCTCTGAGCATGTCGAGTGTCCACGGGCCCGGAAGAAGAGAAAAATAAGTCAAATTCAGAACATCACTCCTGTTTGTAAGGAATTCAAATTGTCTGGTTATGTTTGCCAGTTAAGTGGTACACAGCACCCTCTAAAGCTCTTGGGGCATGTGTTCCAATTTCCCTCAGTAAGGTGACTCTTGCTGAATGAGTCATGAACTGTTCATGCTTCAAATGTATGATGTGCTTACTGAACACGTTTTCTTCATACAGGGTTCTAGATTAGCAGTGTCCCGTTGGCCCAGGGCCACGATGTGACTGTCAGGCCACCCAAAGTTCACTGACGCTGACCCGACTGGGTCAGTACATATTTCTTACATAGGGTAAATATACAGTACAGTGCCAATGCTGGTTCTGGCCACCACAACATGGCTTATGGGATATGGATAATGCTTCCACTGGTGATGTATCAGTGAGTTATTTAGTGTCTGTTGGGGTAAAATATGATCAAAAGTACATTGACATTTTAATTTACGTTGCTCTCATCCTCGGGGCACGCTCACTAACCATTGGCGTGACGTCTCGGGTTTCAAATTGATTGGTCTCCAGGGGGTTCACATTCGGATTCAATTTCCAGTTACTTGTGTCACTTGCCACCCACCCAACCCCCTCCGCTTTGAACGAGTCTGCCCTTTAACAAGACTGGCGCTCCCGCAGCTTTTTAGCCTCTTAAACGTTGGAGACGAGAGAGCAATTACTGTCTGGTTCATTCATAACTATACAGCAAAAAGGAACCCTGCATATGCTTTGGATCTAAGAGAACCATTTGGTGTTCGGGCCTTGGTTTTATGTAATTCAAAATGGGAACGTGTCCTACGTAAAATAGGAGAACAATATTGATTAGGTGATCAACGGGGATGGGCGGATGATCGTGTTTGTACTGAACAGGAGCTGGCATTTACATGTCAAGAGTGCGATCGATGATTGAAGATTGATTGATGATTGAAGAAAAGACGTAAAAACTGTCAGTTTGCACTTCACAAGCATACTATACAGTGGTTGGCCCGGCTTTAATCAACTTCACTTTGATATTATGCCATGTGACGCGCACTCATGTTTTTGATCAACAAAAGTAGTGCGGTGTAATTAATCTATATTTGTCAGTTTGGACAGTTAAGTGATGTCTGCATGAGAATTTTTGGTTGAGAGGGGATTGCGTGTTTTAATGGGTTGGCTACAAAACACTAGAGGACAAAATTAACTTAATTTTAAGCATCCATCCACATTACTGGCTGAGTCAGTTTGCCTTTTCTCTACAACTTCCTGCCCTTTGTTACTCTCCTCACTTTCGCCCTGACACTGGCGATATAGAGCCGGATTTTGGGCCCATTTAGTTACATTTCTCAACCGCGGGAAACCCTAACTGCTCCCCTTGGGAAACAAGTGAAGCTTTGTTCTAATTAGGAAGCAAAAGGCTTCAATCCAGACCTCACCCTGTGACACATAAAAAAAAAAATCAAGTCTTTTCCTATCCAGACTTTGATCTAGTGTAGACATATACCAATGTACACATTGCATCCCTACTTCCAAGGATCTTAATTGGATATCATTTCTTTTAAAAGGGCAAAAAGAGGCTTCAAAAAGACAAATGTCTTTTTTTTTTTTTTTTTTACCGTATAGAGTAAATCTATTTTTCCCAATGGAGAAGAAAAAAAAATAAATCTGTACATCCATTTGTTTACTGAGAGGTGAGCCTCTTCACATGAAAACTACAGACACAGTTAACATGCTATTTATCTTCTATTTTTATTGTCACGTTAATTTATCATTTTGGCTCATTTGTGCTGACTTATTTTTAGTGAAGACCTATGAGTCATTTTTTTCCCCAAAAAGTGGCTAATTTCTGAATTTAGGGTGTTAGAATTTTGACTGTTCAGTTTTTGATTATTGTTCGTAGGCTCTTTGTGCGAAAAGAATCGGGTATAGCATTTTATTTTCCTTTTATGTTTTTTCTTTTCATTTTGATTGTTGTTGTGTCTCCTTCTCTAGTGTCACTGGATGTGCAGATCACACCCAGTCATGGTGAAATCAGTCTCGGGGAGTCCAAATTCTTCATGTGTGAAGGTAAGCTTGACAAGTTGTCCCGACACTGTAATTCACACTTCTTTTTGACAATACAATTGAAACATTAACCAAAGGATAAAATGGCTGTTATTGTTCTCTGCACACTCTCCTCCTAGACACTGTGGGAAACGGATCATCCGAGATAATCGCTATATATTGTATCGTGTACTCTTGGTGAAAACACGGTACAATTCTGTGCAACGTACTGTATTGAGTGTAATTACCACCAACGTGTGTAATTCTTATTGTTTGTAAGATTGTGTAATTATCATTCAGCCTCTGTTGCTGAGTCACACGGCCGGCGCTGGTGGAGCGTGAGTTGCGAGACCCATAAAGCAAAGGCTTCTGTGCATAAAAGAGAATGTAACGTCAGCACTATTCGGTCCGGGGGAAGTGATTGACTTTGCTTTACTACTTTGTACATACATACATTATAGATAGACTCATTTTATTTTGGCTGCTGCTCTCCAGTTATCGGCGGGGCAAAGCGCATAGACTGGTTCGGGCCGAGCGGCGAAAGGATAGAACCCAACAGACCAGACATCACGGTGGCCCGAAACGACGAGACGTCCTCCATCCTCACGCTGTACCGAGCTGTGTCGGAGAACGCCGGAACATATAAGTGCGTTGCCACCAATGGAGATCAGCAGGGAGAGTCAACGGTTAACATCAAAATATTCCGTGAGTATTTTCAGCTCAAACGCAAAGCAGAAAAAAAAGAATGCACACTGTTTATTAAACGTGTAGTATTTTATTGACTGCTCTAGGCCAACACATTACTCTTTTGCTTTTTTTTTTTTTTTTGTCAGACGATAGATTTTTCATCAGTTCGATAAATGGTCGGAAGACCATTAGAAGGCTGCTTAATGATGCTGTCTGTTTTGCAGCTTCTGTGATGAATGTCTTTTATTTTCCACGAATGCCGTGCATCAGCACATGTCCATCAGACCAGAGTTTCCTCGCTTTACAACTCTTTCTCTGTTTGTTTTCGATTACATAGAAAGCGGCCAGCCATGCGTATGACAAATAGCAGAAACTATTTACATAGTTTGATGCTTAGATCTTAAACATTTATATTCTTCTTTTTTTTTTTTTTTCCCCAAAAGGAAACCTCTCAGCCGTGTATGAGGAAAGCAGACGTCGTAGCTAGACTGCCTCCTACCACAATGTCACCCCCTTTTCTCCAACCAATTATTACTTCGACCTGTAGGCGCAGACTGTTACAAAGCACACTTTTATCTTTTTAATCTCCGGAATGTCACCAGATAAGATTACAGCTCGATGCGAGTCTGCAACATTTGACCCGGGTCAAGTGTTTTAGGTCACCGTAGTGCTTCAGTGCCACCAGCAAACTCCATCAATCAGTTGGTTAGTTTAGAATGGAAGCCGTTGCAATAAATCTAGTCAGCCAGAGAAACTTGATTAAATTATATGGAAGACGAAAGCTGAGCAAACTAATTTTAAGTGGAGAAAATCCTCCTCAAAGAAGCCGGTAGTCATAAAATGAGTTTAACATTGGCTTGTTTAAACAAAGGGGGGGGGGGATCTACGAGTTGTAATATGATTGGTAAAACAGAAGAACATCATTCATAACATTCTCTAAATTACCATAAGGTCATTCACTAAAAACACAAATAGAAGCTTCATTTTTTCCCCATCAGAAAAAAACACTTTACCTCAGTTCATTGCCCCATTGTCTCCAAATGGATATTAATAGTTAAAACTGTTGTTACCTAAAACATCAGCCCTTACAGCCTGTGCAGTATTAAATATGAGCTCACTTATGTGGAGGCTACATCTGTAATTACTAATGACGATTAACAACAATTAACCAAAACAGCAGCGCCCAGTATACAATTATTAGTTCCATGCACAGAACTAAAAACGGAGACTGCTTTTTTTTTTTACATAATTTCTAAAAAAAATGGTGTGCACATCCATGCTACGCAATCTGCATTTCATTTCTCAATTGTATTCCTTTTTATTTTGATTTAAACTGTAGTTTTGCTCAACAGAAATTGCAAAATTGGTCTAAAACTGCCTTCTACAACCTGCATATATGTTTGCATAAAAACAGTATGCAGTACATCTCACTAAAAAAAATCCTCAACAATGAAACCTGATGAGCATAATTACGCGGCTGTTTGTTTTCAGAGAGAATCACCTTCACGAATGCGCCGTCGCCGCAGGAGTTCACGGAAGGAGACACCGCCGTCATCGTGTGTGATGTCATCAGTTCCCCTCCGCCCACCGTCCTTTGGAAGTACAAAGGAGCAAGAATACAGATGGAAAAAGACGGTAAGATGGCAATCAAATGGACACAAGAATGAGATTGAAATTCAACATCACGCTGCGGGAATGATTACATTTTGAGACCACTAGTTTGACAATTGGAGTGGCGCAAGGATGGAAGCACCTCTCCATTACGCAAAATGAGGATTTGGTCAAATTTGCTTTTAGCCCAACTGGCGATAGACGTCAAGCCTGAAATGAAATATCAATTTCATCAAGCGGTTCATTGTGACTGGAAAATAGGAGTATAATGACTGGGGAGCTAAATTCAAAGACTAATTTGTGTTGTTCTGCTTCACACATTTGTGTACATTCATGAATGGGTGAGAAACTATGCAACATTTTAGCAGCTCCACCATGCAGTTCTAAAAACAAACACATTAAAAAGGCCTTTTTTTAATTGTAGCTGTTCTTCGAATAAAAGGCATATGAAACCTAAAGTGGAATGCAATACAGAAATTATGAACGTTATGATTTAAAAAAAAAAGAAAAAAAAGAAAAGAAATTTGAGTGCCTGGTCAATATACTTGTTCAACCACACAATTATAATGCAAATGTTCTGTTAATGGGTGCCTGGCTGTGCCCGTTTCTCTCACTTTTATTTGCAATGAAAGAAAGGTAAAAATTAATTTGCTTTTGAATGTGAAAATACAATTGACTGTGTTATTCACCCAAGAGCCTGAGCAATATCACAAAATGTATTTTGTGGTAGCGGGCGCCGGGCACATCATAACACAAGCTCGCGCAGGGGTTGTAACAGTGTTTTGAATTAACACGATTGAATTTATTAGGTCAACATTTCATCTAAAACTCTGGTTATCTTCAAGGATATATTTGCGGTATGTACAGTATGTGCTGTATTAATAATGAATAAGCTCCTACAGCAGTGCGTCTGAATAAGGACACAATCAGTTCGGTTGATGTCCATGTTATAATTTCAATATGATGCATCTTTAGGGAGCACAAACAGGAATGGTACAAGCAAGGTTTTTAAGTAATTTTGAGTAATATATTATCATAAAGAAGTAGATAACATAGAAAGCAGATACATACAACGAAAATAAAGTAAAACTACTCATCTTGTTGTGGTTGATAGTAATTGTTAGAATGAATTAAGTGGAGCAACAGCCTGTCTGACTTTAAGTAAGTTTATTGCATGTGCAACACAGTTTGTGGTGCAAATTCATGGTTGTATGGTGATTATCAAAATTTTCCTCATTTCCATCACTATCACAGTAACATCATATGCAAATGTTGCCAGAAAATGCGACTACTTTTGGGATAGTCACCTGTAAAAAATATTCCCATCCAGTTGAGCTTGTGCATTAAAAGTTTCCCTATCTTTATCGAGCCAACAACTCATACCATACTAGCCAAAAAAATTGTGTATACAGTATATAATGATGATCTTGTCTTAATTTAGACTCAAATTTACCTACTCTGTGAATTCTGTGCCTTTCACAAAGCTGTTAATCTGTAGTATGAATAGAAACAGGTGGATACACAAGTCCATTAATTGTACAATATATCACTGACATTGTTAGATAAACATTTTAATAGAAAATAATGGCAATTAAATGGCATTGGTTATTTCCCATAACACACCAGATGATCACTCAAGGCACACTAATGTGCCGCGCTACAGTGGTTAGGAATCCCTGCATTAATGTATGAATAATGCTGAGATTCCAGACCGATAGGCATCAGTGATGGTAGGTCTAATGTATCAGACACCACTTAAACTACTCTGTCTGTGTGGTTCCACTGAGCCACCTTGCAAGGTTTTGTGCCAGTCAATCACAGCTGTTTTGCATGGCTTGACGATGCTTCCCGATGCTTTTATCTTCCCTATCAAGTTCGCTTTAAGGTGCTGAGCAACAACCACCTTCAAATCCGCGGCATAAAGAAGACCGACGAGGGCCCGTACACCTGCGAGGGACGCCTGATGACCCGCGGCGAGATTGATTTACGGGTTATCAAGGTCGTCGTAAACGGTTAGCAAAGCTTTCCCCGCGGCATTGTCGTTTTTCTGTTTGTGTGTTGTTTGAGCGTGCTTATCCCGAGAAGCTCAAGGCATGAATGTGGAAACAGTTGCCCACAGCAACTGGGTAGCATCAAGCGCTCATGCTAATGACGTGCGTCTGCTCCCCAGTTCTGAGCCAAGGGGACGACGTGTGCCTAAAATAAGTGCTCTGTTTTTGATGCTAATTTTGGTTGTGTTTTACATGCTGCTTCTAAGAATAAAGTTACAACATGCGTCTGTGTGTCTCAGTGCTCCCAACCATCAGGGTATGGCAGTCAGAGGTGAACGCCACAGCAGATGTGGGCCAATCTGCCATGTTGACCTGTGCAGTCGATGGCTATCCTGAACCCATGGTCACTTGGACAAGGTAAGAAGCGTTTTCATTCAAATAGAGAGGGAAAAAAATGGCATTAATGAATCTTTTCAGCACTACAAGTTAAATGTTGTGATGAAGATATTGTTGTTCATGCCGGTGCAACTCAATGCTGCAAACTCAGTTTACAAACGCTATTGGTGTAAAAAACAAAAAACAAAAAAAACAAAACAGCTTGTCAGTCGTGCAAACAATGAAAAATGTTTGTGTCATCAAGTGATTCTAAGTAAATCGAATTTTATCCCTACTGTTTTGCCACCTAATGTCATTTGTTACTCAAATACATTTGGTAGGCTAACTGCTTAATTCATTGCAATAGGATACTTATTGACATTATATCAAATGGTAAATTAAGACGGCGAAACCTGAAGTCTGGCGTCCTCAATGGCCACATTGTTCTGTGTGACACCGATAGGCCCTTCCTTTGTTTGACAGGTTGTGTTTATCCTGTTGCCATGGCAGTAGTATCCTTCTACTGTGTGAATTTTAGCACAATGAAAGTGAAATTTGCTTTAGTGTAAAGAATTAGGGAGGTCAGGCAGTAAAAGCACCTGTACATTGCCATTCGTTTTACCATATAATTGTTTGTCAAGAAAAATGTTAGTACACTGTAAAAACAAAAGTTATGAAGATTTTTTTTTTTGTCCCCTTCTGGGATATGTTTTACATATATTTCTCCTGATACCAAACAAGCTTTGATATATTTTTTTTTTGTCTAGCAAGTTGTCTTCTGAGCATTAACTTACTTCCACAAAAGTAATAGGAATGAATAGTTTGTTTATAGGTAATGAGAGGGCAAACACTTATTTTACTCTTGGGGAGAAAAAATGTCCCGTTTGTGCTTTATAAATTTAAGGATCATAAACATTAGCCTTCAAAATACCTGGATGAAAGTTAAACCACACCTCAGCTCTCACAGTCTTTTCTCATGTGGGGTGAGGTGGGCGACCTCTGAAAAATATTTGCAGGTTGGAAAAGTCACGTGAATGGGCACAATATGTTTGGCAACGTTCAGTGCAATCGACTCCGGAATGCCCTTTCACTGGGCTCCTATCTTGTTCAATGAAAAATAATGTGAAAATGATTCTGCTCATGTAGTCTTATCGAGAAGTTGCTAGTTGTGTTCAAAACAAATGAAAAAATATCAAGTTAGGGGGTCAAAAAAAGTGATGAGGCAGTCTTACTTTTCATTCCAACAAAATAAAAGTAACAATTATCCACCAACCACTGGACAAACTGTAATGTCTTGCTTACATTTGCAAAAATAAAGATCTCCTTTTAAATAGACCCCCCCCCCAAGAAATGGATAAAACTAAATCTGCTAGTATTTAACAATCCGGATGAAAGAGTCTGTATAAGACTATGTGACAGTCGCTTCTAGTCCCTTTTTGTGACACAAGGGTGCTTAAAATTTAAGGGAAGGATTAATGGAGTTTGTTATTTTTGTCCTCCAGGAACCAAATCACTCTGGAGGCGGGCGAGAAGTACGGCTTCAATGAGGACGGCTCGGAGATGTCCATCATGGACGTCAGCAAGCTCGATGAGGGCGAGTACACCTGCATCGCCAAAAACAAGGCTGGGAAAACGGAGCAGGAGCTCAGTCTGAGAGTATTTGGTAAGTGGAGAATATTCTTTTGCGATATGTGAGTAAGTGACAACAGACTGTTAAAGCTCAAAGTGTGTGGGAATGAGGTTGAGGAGGGGAGGTGAGGGGAGGCAATAATATGCCACGTGTCTTTCTTATGACAAGGTGTAGTTTTTCCTTCGCACTTGTCCAGTAAAATATAGCTAATAATGCAAAGTCGAAGCGTTTGGCCATATTGTCTCGTGTGTTCTCCTCTGCAGCCTATAAATATCCTCAAATTCAAACACAATTGGCATCTTCAAATCGTTGCTGCGCCAGTGCCAGTACTCGTTGAGCCATTTTTTTCCCTCTGTTCCCACACAAGCACCAATGCTAGTTTGTTGTTCCTTGTAGATTAGTATTATAGTCATTAAAAAAAACAAAAAAAACAAAAAAATCCAAACATTTTATATAATGACATCAGAAACAAGGCAGTTCCTCCTCTGTTCATCAAATAATTACCGGTAGCTATTCATGCAGTTTTAATACTGAGTTGCAAATACGTCTCTGCTGAGTATTATTGTGTGACAGCGTAGGAATGCTACAATGTGTTCATCCTCCGCAGAGTGTGAGGAGGAAAAAAACAACTTCATGCTTCACAAGCAGCGCTTTAATTTACTTTGCGAGCATCACCCTCAAAACTCCTCACCAACATTTTGGTGAAATGTAAACATAAATAGAAGCCAAGCCTTCTAATACAGTCGTAATTGTCACATGAATTAAAGTTTGGATCCTCGCATGGTTATCATATTTTTGCTTCTGCTCGGAATAGACAGCTTATTACGGTTTAGCCTCGACGCCTCCCCCTCGCACGTCAAGCTTCTCATCCTCACTTTGAACTCATCCCAAATCCAGCACTCACTC
This sequence comes from Festucalex cinctus, assembly GCF_051991245.1. Classification (NCBI taxonomy): domain Eukaryota; kingdom Metazoa; phylum Chordata; class Actinopteri; order Syngnathiformes; family Syngnathidae; genus Festucalex; species Festucalex cinctus. Next base: position 6,185,832 of record NC_135423.1, on the reverse strand, counting down.
TCCGCGTTGTGTTTTACAGTCAAACCTAAGATCACTTACATTGTAAACCAAAGCACCTCCGAGATGGAGGAGCAGGTCACGCTAACCTGCGAAGCCTCGGGGGATCCGACGCCCACCATCAGCTGGAGCTATGGCAACCGCGTCTTCACCGACGGCGAGCAGGTAAAGCACAAATGCAACTATTAAATTATCATGCCCGCCAAATTACACTTAGTGGTCTGATTTAGATACTTTATGGGATGACAGATTACTGGAAGCAAATGTTTCAGGTTGCCCGTAAAAAAGATGCCAGCTGTTTTAGGTACGCAAGGGCTTTTTCATGCACATTTTTGTGCCGCTTTATATTGAGCCTATGTAGATCATGTGTTAATGTTATAGATGATAGACTTTTGGAAGTTTGGCTCCAAGGAAGGAGCCAAAATTGGGACTAGAGCTGAAGAAGTTTGGGAAAGACTCTTTGATGACAAAGTTAATTGATCTTTTTAAATCCACTCTGAACTAGTGTGATACAATGAATAATTTGCAGAAAAGGACTATTCTTAACTTGAATATATAATCCTTTGACATGTAACTTTAATAAGGATATATCAGCAAACAACCAAAGCAACAAGTGGCAAAAAGAACATGAGGTGATTAGTCAATAGTCGTCATGAAATTGGGACACCCCGACACAGAAATGACCGACTGCAAGATGCTAGTGGCTTCAGGACAGATAAGTTCTGTACCTCTGACCTGTTTTTCAAGTAATCAAGTGCAGGTATGTGCAGGCAAAGCACTCCGTGAAGTTTGTGCATCGCCCATTAATTCCACCAAATTAAGCGTCTCCTTCGAGATGGCCCACCGGATCTCACGCAATTAGCTCGACAATACTGCATTCAACTGCCGACGTGGAGATTAGATTCTACTTAAACGTTCCCAAATGTCGAGAAAGTCCAGCCGAATTCCTCGCTTCCCCAATGCAATTCAATCCACAGGCCTGTGATTTAACTCCACGTCTGCTTCGTATTGTGTTTGCTACAATGAGCGCTTGAATGATAAAGTGTTCATTTAGCGTTTTCAATCACATTTTGCTCTCCTCATGCTAGTGATTGAAAGGGTTCTACATTTGACGCTTCTAGGTTATAACTGAATGCATTTTTGCAATTTGTTTTCGCACCACACTCATAAAGAGCTAACTTCCATTAATCTTGACCAATATTTTCCCATAATATTTAATGGTCACATCATCAAAAACAATAAACACCTGCCTGTTGTCATCCTCAAAAAGCCCATGCGGCCCGCCTCCTCAAGGGTCTCGCTATGGCTGCGACGTAATGAGGGGGAAAATGTTGAAAGAATGGTGTACTTGGTGGCGGGATTGTGGAGCTGCTCCATTACATGCGCTACATTCTCTCCCTACAGGCACACCTAAACAGGATCTATCAGGTATGAAATCGGCGTGGCACACAAGTGTACTGTGGCAAAGTGCGCCTCCAGATTTCAGCTGAAATCCAGTTATCCCATTTTGCTGGAAGTTCCGAGAAAAACTCGACTGCTTGCATGCGCTCCAAGTGTAGTCCGTCAAATAGTCTTACCGTAGAAGCATGAAATTGCGTGGTTTGTCGTCACGTAACAAAAAAAAAGTGAAACACCATTTTCTCTTGTCTCCTGATCACTCTCAATCTTGTAGCATGAGGTTGCCTCATTCACGGTCATCTCCATACGGTAGTTGTCTAGACCAGCATTTCCAAAACTTCAATTAACTCACTACTCGCAAACATGATCCAAATGCTAATTAAAAGCTACCTCAAGCTGGGCATCCAAAGCTAGCTTCTGTTATTAAATTGTTTCTAATATTTAACAGCATTATAAAAAAAACATACACACAGTGGAAATGAGTAATTATTATTTCATTCCACCATTAATATGTTTGGAAAACTGTCTTTCAAAATTAGAAAGCCTAAAATTCATTTATTAGATGCTTAGTTTTTGTGGAAAAAAAATACAAATAAAAATCACACCTTGGAAATGTGGAACCACCATTACGCTTTTAACCATGTGCACCACCGAGAGGGATACACCACAGTTTTGTAGCCAGTTTTGTAGTTTTTCATCCTTTGTACACTTTTTCATTCACGCACCACCACCACCATCCCGACAAAGATGGCACACCACCTTACCTCCTGCAAATACCCTTAAAAAAACACTCAAAACAAATCCCCTCTTAAAGGCAGGTTTAATCACGCAAAACATGCCCAAAGTAATAAAAAGTGATCCATGAAGTGATTTTTTTTTGTGAAAGTATTTTGAGTTTTGTGATTTCATTACATATCCCGTAAATATTAAGTAAAAACAAATTAAATGTATGTGTCTTTGTTATATCAGAGCCCCCATTTATACATTCTAGTCTTGCACCGCAGTTTGGGAATCCCTGGTCTAGACGGTTTAACATCGTTGTCATGGTCAACACAAATGGACCGTATATAAGTGTCGCTCTTTCCCATCTGTCTTTTGAGAGTCAAACGCTCCTCTTCTTAAATGGCAACATCAGTGGTGGCCTGGAAAGGTGATGTTTTTTTGAAGCTTTCCTTTTTCCAGCTGGTTTCAATGTGTGGACAACAGAAGTACAGTGCTTTTACAGCCACCTGTCAGGCTCACAAGGGCGAGCGTTTGATCATCAAAAATAGATTGCACCGCACTCCAAACGCAAAAAAGAACACTGCCGCCATATGACGCACGTCACGATATGCCTGTTTTCTCTCTGCCCACGGTGCAGAGGCGCACTGTCGCACTTTAACGCTTCACACCTCCCATTTTATCGAGTTAAAGTGACCAGTGTTTAATACCGAATGCGCTGCCAAGATCTCTATTTTATGGCTTTAAAAACATTTACTGCCGCTGCAGAGATTAAATCTAGACGCGGCCCCCGAGGGAATGAATTTTGCAAAACGGAACAGGCAGCGACCAGTTGCAGTCACATGCGGCTGTCGGCGCACAGTGGCGACAGTGTGTTTTGCGCATCTCGAGTACGGCCTCAAAGAAACGATTAGCAGCCCCATCAATGACCCTGTTGTTTAGCTGAGTAGCAGGATTATTTCCGACATGTCTCTTTCGAGTTGGAAATATTTCACAAGGGAGCAGAAAGTGGGGTGAAAAAGACGCACGGAGAAGTGGCTGCTAATTGTTTGGTTGTCTTGTTCTGTTCATCTGATGTCCGTCTGTCACACCATCTGTATTCATCACAACAGCTGTATTTCATCCTGAATGGCTGCATCCAATGAAAGCGCATCCAATTTGGCTGATTTTAGAGCGTGTGGGTTGATTGTACTACGTTGAAAAGCCAGTGCATCTGTGCATTGCATTGAACACTGAAGCTAATTAGCTTCTCGTTTGAAGGAGTTTTCAGTCTCTTTGGAATGACTCACATGGGACGGACAATGTGGTGAACCTCAGATGAGTTCAAGGTCCTACCATTTTGGTTACAATTACCGTTTAGCTTGATAAATAGTGTTGCCGTGATTTGTGCACAAAAAACAAAAAACAAGGCATATATTTAGTTAGCAACATTAACATCAATGATACAAAAATGGCAGATACTGTACGTCCTTCATGGCAAGTGGTTGGGGTTATGGCACATTATTTTTATAGTGGTTTTACCGCAACAACACATTAGTTGAGGGCTAGAGTTAGCTATTTCTAATGCTTTTTTTCCACTGCATGGTATCAATATCAACACAGAGCTTTATTTATACACTTCAGTGACACCTTTCATACTAAAGTGCCTCACTGAACAGGTAACATGAAACTTGCCCTCAGTCTCTAACCCTCCATCCAACATGCCTCGGCCCACGTGCAACAGTGTTGCCAGGTGTATGATAAATATCGTATTTGTACGATAATTTGACCCACTGTACGATGTGCGATCAATAATGCCAAATGTATGATAATTTGACCATTTCGTATTATTGCCGGCAAAACTGAAACTGCCAGTTTTTTTGCGAACCCTGAAGGTATCTGTTCTCATAATGCCAGCCAATTGCGCTTTGCTGAGGATGAGAAACAAATGACGTCCATGCATTGGTTGGCTGGATGGTAAGTGCCCACCCCCAGGAGACGCTCCCAAACGGGCAATATATACAGATCAGTGACGATAACCTGCAACGAAGCCCTGAGTGTCTGTGAGCAGTGAGCACTTTTAAACACAAGAATCACTATATTTGACTGTCGTAAGTATGACATAATAATAATAATAATAATGATAATAATAAGAATAATACATAAGTGTATTTTGGTTATGACGGGTGTACGATAATTTCGATCAAAATACGATAATTTTGAGTCTATGGCAAAGCTGACGTGCAAAAGCCTTATTATAGTTAGCCTAAAAAGGTAAACAGGCTGATAGTACCTACTCGCTAATGCTGTTACAGCAACACACTCCTACATGTATACAGTCTCCACTCTGCTTGCAATGCTGCCCTCAAAAAAAGTCACTCCTGTATCGTTAGTTACTATTCGGATGTGGGAAACCGAACTCCCACAAACTGTGGCAAATCGAGCCACATCAGAACGGCACAATGGAAATGGGGCATACGATTTTGAAGGCAGACGTTTCCAGTCTAAGGTTCGATTGCAACAAGACAACCGTTGTCTGCCCCGCCCTTGAGGAGTCTGCTCATCTCGCAAGCATATCGATTCTCATGTGATGTTTCTCAGACAGACAAATCACAGCAAGATGGACGTTTAACATTTGTCTCGTCAGCAAGAGGTGCTCCAGAGGTCATTTTCCTTCTGGTTAACCCAAGTGACATAAAACATGCCTTTATTCATTCATATGTTCCTAACTCATCTGAATGTGGCGAGTAGAGCATTCCAAGTTAGCAGACGGGAAGTCGTCCCCCCCACATGACCCCCCCCTCAGCAACCCCACAGTGGCTCGGGTTGTAATGCAGCTTTTGTTACAGGACAAAAACTAAAGCAACTCGAGTTACAGCTGCTGCGCTCTGACAGATTCATTGTTTCTCTCGCTTAAAGACGTCTTTGTCTGGCTTCGCTCAACTGTTCTCACGGCAGACCTCCACTGTAAAAGTTAGGGCCCAGAAATCCTTTTTTTTTTTTTTTTTACTAGAGTTGTACACCACGGTATTCAGCGTCGGCATTGTCTGATAACAGATGTGCGAAGCTCGCCCCCTATGAGGATTAGGAGAGAGATTACTAGATCTCACAATGTAAAAGCAGTGATTACGTAAATTAAAATTGTGGAGTAAAACTACTTTGTCCAGACAACCTCAGCAGGAGTCTTATCGATGAGATAGTTATGCTGTTTATTCGTACAGCTATTAGCACTTTGTTTTGATTATTTGAAAACAGATTAAACAAGCACAGTTGGATAACGTTCTGGAAAATTAATTTGTCGTCAGTTGATGGTTTTTCATTTTCTTTTTTTCCCCCCCAGGTACTAAATTCCTATTGTAGCATAGTGGTTCTTAATCTTGTTGGAGGTGCTGAAACCCACCAGTTGTGTGCATTCACAAAACCCTTCTTTATTATTTTTATTTCTTCCACATTCAAGGCATGGGTATACTGGTGAACAAAATGAACAGAGAGAGTAGCCTTTTCATCGAACCAGGCTCTCTTCACCTTGAATTCAGAAAGCGTGTTCTTGTATTCCCCGTCTCCATGCAGTTGAAGGAAATGTTCCTTTAGTTTTACTCGATAAGTTGTGCTGGGTGAAAATTGCTCAACTTGACATTGCAAATCATGCAGTTAGGATGTTGGCTCCCACCACTCAACTATAATTATGGAGCACTTTAAAACAACCACTGCAGTTTTCTTTTAAGAACCCAGTCTTGATCTCCACTGAACCCTTCAGACTGACTCACCGAACACCTCAGGTTCAATCGAACCCAGGTTAAGAACGACTATTCTAGTACAAAGTGATGGAAAATTTGAGTATTAATGAACACGTTTAGCCTCATTTCCACATAGACGCACACACATATATTCCTATCTGGTTTCTCCAACATCCAGATCGCTAATTAAACAGCACGTAGACGGGAAGAAAAGGAATTGTTTGATTGCTAATGAAAGGCTAAAGCCCATTAATGTGGCAGCAGTTTCAGAAGGACTTCAGAGGCAAGCTCCGATTGTGCAATTGTTGTCTTCTCTGGAAACAAAAGGCTCCCGCGGGCCCGAATGCTCGGTAACGTCGCGATGCAAGGTTGTTGCTCCTTAACGACAGCACTCATAACGGTCTGTGGCAGTCAGGGGGCCTTGAAACGCGGTCAGGGTTTTGCACATTTATGAGGGTTTGTTGTAGGGTTGCCGTCTTCACGTCACAACAACACAAGATAATTCTCAATGGGGGAGGAGAACAAGAGAGTCCCGGCAGAGCCGTCGCAATGATTTTTTTCCCGTAGAATTATCACATCTTTGTTTTGTTTGTTTTTGTTCGTCCCCATCTGCTGCTGTTCATTTTGTCTTAAACAAACATGCGTCACACATACAGTATGACAGTGATGCAGTGCTTCTGCAGTGCAGCGCCGGCGCCTCGCGCGCGGACGAGGTGCTGATGTTCCACGCTATTAGGCCGCCTGGCAGATTAGGGCCATAGCTCTTCTGCAGCGCGGCGGTGACAACGCGGCTAACTGCTGTTTGCGCTAATGTGCAAGGTTTCACTGCGATGTTACAGGACAGACTCTGCCTGCTGCCAATAACTCTGTCGTAGCTCGACAACGCACTACATACAACCTGCTGCATGAGGCCACCATTCCATTTGGGGTTTAAGCAATGCTATAGTGAGCAAATTGTATCATTTTTGACATAATGCAGTGGTTCTATTTCTATTCTCTCAAGAAAGAAGTAAATATTTAGCACCCCCAACTTTTCGCCATGAGTATAAGAATATCAATTGTCTATAAAAAATCGTTCTATATACACCCCTGCAGAGAAGCTAATACTTTCTGTGCACTCTAAAACAATCTGTCACTGCCACCTACTGTAGTGGATGTGCAATTACACTATTCTAATATGGCAACAAAAAAAAGAACTGAAAAAAAAATGTCTATAATTTGTCAATCTGTCTAATAAGATTTGTGATTTTTTTTATGAAATGGTGATATACACTCTTGTCATCATACAGTGATGTAAATAATTAATTTTTGTGTCTTTATTAGATTACCAACACAGTTTACAAGACAAAAGTGGCAGATATTTACTACGACCTTCCCTTCTACTTGGGGACTAGCAGGGAGCTGCCTCTCTTAAAGCTAAATGGAATGGAACCCTAATTAATGTCATTGTAAACACCTCCATCTGTCCTCCTTTTTTTTTTTTTGCTAATTTAATATGTCAGAGTGATGGCTGTGGAAAACGTAGTTAAAGCAAGAAAGTAGTAGCTAGTGGTGGTGCAAGACTTTTGCACAGTGACGGGTATCGATTTTTCATTGCAGTTTATTTACAAGTTAGAAAATCCCGCTGACCCACAACGTTAAACACTTCATTAATTAGACTTACAGATATATTTGTGTGGCAGTTCAGATATATTAGTTTTGAGTTGAAGGACTTAATTAAAGAGTGCAGTTTACCCGGCCTCGGTGGACTGCATTTATAACGTGCGACTAATGAAGGTGGGACTCAGGCTGTGAGTTCATTGATAGTTTTATTCGCTTTTTTTTTTTTTTTTTTTTTTGGGATGACAATTATTCCAGCAAATTGCGTTCACGCCAGAAGTTTCCTCGCCGTTTCACCTGATGAAAGAGCTGTTTGCCATTCTCCTTGTTACACGAGCCATCGCACCTCATCTTCACGCTTTAACACGTTCTCCTCCGAGCATGCCTTCTGCAAAGCTTCTCGTCTTATTTAGCTGTGTATTTGTGTCATTTCAAATGGACGTAGCATGTTGTCCTGAGGTAGCGCATAAGCCTTTCTTCTCAGCGGGTTGCAAAATATGGATACTCGCATTGCAGTCTCTTCCATAGTCATTTTCATAATGTACCGTATTTCTGGTCTCCGGTTCGAGTCCAGGCTCGGACCTTCCTGGGTGGAGTTTGCATGTTCTCCCCGTGCCCGCGTGGGTCTTCTCCGGGTACTCCGGTCTCCTCCCACATTCCAAAGACATGCATGGCAGGTTAATTGGGCGCTCCGAATTGTCCCTAGGTGTGCGTGTGAGTGTGGATGGTTGTTCGTCTCTGTGTGCCCTGCGATTGGTTGGCAACCAGTCCAGGGTGTCCCCCGCCTACTGCCCAGAGCCAGCTGAGATAGGCGCCAGCAGCCCCCGCGACCCTTGTGAGGAATAAGCGGTCAAGAAAATGGATGGATGGTACCGTATTTCTGCAAATATTGACGTTGTGCCCCAATTGCCAAGTCATACCCTTGTGAAAAATAGCCATCAAAAAGATGCTTTCATTTTCCCCTCAGAAAACAAACAAAAAATAGGTAAGAGCTTCAATCACCTCACTTGGGCAATGTAATTGTTAACACAAGAGTCAGCGGCTGAACTAATTTGAACCATGTTGCTAACAAAGTAATTTTCTCAGATGAAATCAAGTGTGGACTTTTAACAAGCCCCGAAAATTAGCGTTCCAGTCAACTGACAGGTGCTCGCTCCACGATATTTTGTGTCTTTATTTCAAACTCCTGGACATGTCTGCTAAAACAAACTGCAGCTATTGTTTAATATTTATAGTATAAAAAGTGTGTTTCTATCACTAAAGACCTCCCCTTTGGCACTATTTGCGGAATTACTGTATTTTTTTTTTCTTGAAAAAAAATAATAAACACTTGTAAATTCAAATGCAAATCATTTACTTTTCAATATGATGGCTACTAAATTATCCAGCATGTTCTTGTAATGAAATGTCGACAGAATACATAACTGCATGACTGGACAATAAACACCAACATAATAATACTCCTGTCGACATAATAGGGAGAGTTAATGTGTGGCGTAAACATTGTTGCAATCCTCTTACAATTCACAATGTATACAGCATTCAGACTTTGAATACAATCCTTAGCTGCCAGGATTAGCTCAAGTAATGACCAACATTTAATGGTTGTAGAAAATAACAAAATGGGCCCCAAGGGCTAGTTTAAGAGGCTGGATATTACCTGTTCAGTTTCACGTATTCTTTAAAATAAAAAAAAATGTCGCTGTGAATGGTTTAAAAAGCAAATGTAGCACATCTTTCTTTATCTGATGACGAAAGCTGCAAGAAAACGGATGGCGAATCGATCATTGACACCACTTTTTTTAACGCTGCCTCCCGATAAACTGAAGACCTTTTTAATCTTATCTTTGAAAGCATTTGTGCTATCGTGTCACCGGTAGACGTGCTTCTTAAAGGAGCTTAGACGCAGTGTTGTTCCAAAGAGGACATACTAAGGGATTACGGAAAATATTTCAAATCCAAGCCTTTGCTGTCACACAATAGTTGACATAAAGCATCGAACTGCACCACGGCTGTGCTAGTCTGTTTTAGCCAAATCCAGCATTCAAGCTCAGGTATTAAAGATGGAAAGAAAAGAAAAAAAAACACACTCACACACATAGCACTTAATGCTTATATGACGTTTGCAGTACAAAGCTATTTTTTCTTTTTTTTAACCCGCACGAGGATTGCCTTCTAAGAATTACTGTGCTTCTTTTTTGTTGTTGTTGTTTGTTGTTCTCTCTGTCCTCTACAGGCATCATGGACTCGTCCTGAGCAGCACAAGGTATTCTAAATGCATGACTTTTTTTTTTTTTTCCTCTCCTCCTTACACTCATCCATCTCCCACGTCAGGGGAGTCGAATGCGATTATGGATGGATGCAGATGAAAATCCTTCAAATAAAAGTCGGGAAGAAGAGTAGGAACACAATGGGGGCGGCGTAACTTTTTCGCTGTGTATGAGGCCGTTTCACTTTGATTTATAGAGTGGACCCTCATTTTTCATGATGAATCCATTCTAGACAGTCCGACTAAAATTGAATCATACAAAAATCAAAGCAACATTTCTCATAGGATAATAACAATAATAATTTACATCATTATCTTTGCTAGGAGTCTTTTCTTGAATTCCATCACGTTTCTCACCTTCATCATATTGCTTAGCACTGAACTGAATGTTTTGTTGTGATGTCTGAAAAGGGGTTTGTCAGACAACAAACCGAGTCTGCTCAGCAAGACCTGGGTGTAAAACATCCTGTCAAAAGTCAATCTTTCAAAATAAACATGCACTTTAGCCCACATGGCGGCTGTTGCACTCCATTTTGGTGCTCGTTTATTGTGTCACTATTAAATAAGCCATCATGGGGCCAATTGAGGTAAAACTGTTACTGTACTGCATGCTTTTACTTTGAAGGTTTGACTCTTGACAGGATGTGTTGCAGAGCAGACCAGGAGGGTTCTTGCATTGAGTTTACAAAAGCTTGCGTTGTGGAAGTACATTTTTTTTTTTTTTTTTTTTTGGAAAACGTAAGTATGGTAGAAACTTCGTGTGCGTTCTTCATCTTACAGTAGCTCATTACATGCTATTGGTGACCTCAAAAGCGCATGCGACGTAACCATCATAAACCGAGGATCCCCTGTATAAGTACTCAGAGTGCTTTAGTAAATAAAACATGATGCATCACACAACTTTGAATTGTGCTTTTTTTGCACATCAGTTTTCATTTTTTAGTTACCATTACACTTGGGAGCTATTCAAAAAAGACTTGATTTGTTTTGCTGTTTCTCATTTTTACCCCAGATAAGCAGCCCTTTTTATCGCTTACGTTATCCTTCAATCTTTCAAACGTTACCGCGACTACATCTCATTTCTCCTATCAGTGGTGTTGCGCCACCTTTTGCAGAATCTATTAAATGGGCAGCAAGTTGAGTTTACTAAGAAAAGTCCAACGTTGGCACGTTGTCCTATCTCCCCCAGTGCTGTGCCAATATCTTTTCCATCGCGTTATGTCTGCCTCGATGCATCACAGCCAGCGACTGTTGGTGAAAGAAATAAAAATGCCAAAAGGAAAATCTGCCAGCAACTTGCTTGATCTAATGATTTCTGCATGGGGTAAATAGAAGTACAGAACATATTTATTTATGTGGTAAACTGAACACAGAATCAAGATGTGGTTCACTAATTTGGTTGAATATTAAAACAGAATTCTCTCATTTTGTTTTAATATTCAACCAAAGTAGTGGCGATGAACTCACTGCTATGTTTACGTCAACATCAAATATTGATTTTATGTAGGCCAGAGGCAGAAGCGAAATGAGTGGATGCTTGGGGCACCCCAAAAAAAGCACGGCCATTTTTTTTTGTGTGCGTGTGTGGAAGGACATTCATTCAGTAATGATCACGTGGTGCCCAAAGATCACCTGCAGTTGTGTCTGAGACTAGCGGCGAGGAGGGAACGTTTTGTCATCAAGCGCGGCGATAATCACAAGGTTTGTGTAAACACTTGGCCCGTGTTGCTATTGAAGTCACAAACCGATGGAGGTTTGCTTTCTTTCTGCCAAGGAGTGCTTGAGAGGTGTGAATTTACCCAATGTTATATCGACAAGACCGTGATTGCTTTACATGAAGGGGTGGGCAAAATGAAAGTCATCAGACATAGAATGACATAATGTTCTAGTGCACCTACACCGTGCGTGTGCGTGTAGACATCCCATAATAGAAGGCAGGCGGTGGGGGAGAAGAGTTATGGGCACGGAACAGTGTTGTGTGCGTGCAGAGCATGTTAGCGGCAAATGCGTCACGCTGCAGACGGGAGCGCGTTTCCTTCTTCCATACGCCGGGCGGGCCAGTTAAGGTTTGGTGACACGTGAAGTTAACGTGTCCCGTAGTGGATTCACGATTTCACGCTCCGACGTTCCCGGAGTGTCTCTGCCTGCTACGCAGTTAAAGCAAAAGAAAACGTGCTGTGGCTTTTGCTTATTTGTTGGAGGTGCTAATAGTCTTGATGTTGCTTTAAACCGGAGTGTGGATGCCATGTCCCAGTGAATAAACACCACACCTCAGATAAAGGCCTCCTTTATTCAGTAAAGCTGCATTTTTTTTTTTTACTTTAATTTAAAGCAAAATTGCTTATTACGGGGGGAATTAATCAGTTAACCAAGTAATTGTTTTTTTGTAAATTGCATGAGGTAAATAGATAAGGACTTTTTTTTAGACCGATACCAGTATGGGTTTTCAACGAGTACTCATGATAACAAGTACTGATACCACTAGTACTTTTAATACATAATATTAAAAGACAATTTTAAAGAAAGACCTATTTAATCATAATAAGTTTTTTCCTTTATAATTTCATACAATTAATGGCAATTTTCTATTCTTCTAAATTTGAATTTCTAGTTCCTGAAGGTAAAACAGCCACAAGAGGGCGGCCAATACTGGTATTGGCTTCCGTCATGAGTACGATTCCTTGAAATAAGGCCGAGTATCAGCCCGTACTTGCCCATCGCTATTTGAAAGTATTACTCTCAGAATATTCTCAACTCCTGTTTGGATGCCAGTAACGTATTGATAGGAATGATGCTGCATGGATGCAGTCATGAGATTGATTAAACAAACAATTACCTTGACATCCCTAATATTGATTGGGATAGTTTCGGGAGGTAGCATTATAAAATAGGCATTTGTTTAAATAAATGCTGCTGAAACAGAAGCTTGGGTTTCAGTAGTTGAATAGATTTGTCCCCTTTCCGCTATATCAGGACGTACCTGCGTGATTTCTAGTCCTACATAGAGCTTCAACAAGACGTTTCTAATAGGAAAATGAGAAAAAAAATGTTGCTCAAAACAAATAATCAATATTTACTAAATGACTGCCAGATTTAGACTTGTGCATCGGGCCGCGTAGCATTGCCAAATTGCGCCGTTCGACGGAGAATGTTTTCTGCACCGGGGTCAGAAGAAAAGGCCTTTGTGTTATATAAGCGTTGCTCCAGTCCCTTCTTCCCGCGATGCATAATGAATGCTGCAGACATGCGTAGCCTATTCAATTGGAATACAAACTAGCAGAGTCTCTCTTTACATGGCCGCCCAGGCTGCCTCCTCAATCAGTATGTGGAAAAGCATCCGTGGCATTGTTTTGCCTGCAGCTTGGACCGGAGTCATTCACAAAAATTTTAAATAAATAAATAAAGGAGCTGGAAATGAGCTGCTTGGGGTGGTTTGCTGCTGTCGCACCTTGTAAAATGAACAATCCACCAAAAAAATAAATACATCAACGTTGCGTCCCAAATCCATTAATTAAATGCAACAATACGGATTGGCAGCTTAAGGTTCGCCAAGCGCGGCGATCAGACAAAAGGCAGCACCTCAGACAATTCATCATCTGTCATTTGCAGCTCGATAAAATGAAACGAACGCGGGCAAAGTCATAAAACGACAATTATCAGGACTGGTGGGAGGCAATTATTTGCCGTCTTAACTGCAGAGAAACAGTTGTTACAGGCATTACTGTTATCATTAGGCTGGTGTCACAAACTGTAGTCCGATCTTGTGAGGGGCGTTTTGAAGTGGCGCTTGTTGACCCCGAAGGTGGGGAAGCTGCTTCAAGTCAGGTGTCGATGAAAGAAGATAGCATCTCTCGAGTGGGGAAGTCATTTACATAACTCATTAGCCAGCTGCCTGTTGTCATTTCCCTGGCTCGGAATGCAACGCGCTCTTCTCCCTCGCTGAATTTGACACACATTTTGGAAAGCGTTGGCTGCCAAATCAGTGCCGAGGTGATCATGACAAGCGATCGCGATCGAAATCATCAAATCAAATGACCCTGAACGAAAGCAACGTAAAAGCTGGCTTAAGGTGAAGCGGCGCTGTCACAAGTTGCTAAGCACTGCGAGTGGAAAGCTCCGCATGGTTCCCCGTCATGAATTATTGATCAGCTCCCCGCTACCGTCAACTGTGCTCTTGTGTTTCCACATCTGTTGCCTTTTTTTCTGTAATCAAATGTCTCCTCGACATTACGGGCCATATGAATAAGGCATGTGACTGATGGATGTGGCGTCTCCTTAAGCGGGCTGTTGTTTGCTTCTGTTCAGAGTGAGGATGGGAACGTGGTGGTGCGCAGCGACGCTCGCGTCTCCTCCCTCACGCTAAAGTACGTCAAGTACACCGACGCCGGGCAGTACCTGTGTTCGGCGCGCAGTGCCATCGGGGAAGATGACCAGGTGGCATATCTGGAGGTCCGCTGTAAGTATTCATTGTATTGATCTCACGTCAACATACTGACATGGCACCAAGTTTATTTTATTTAATTTATTAGTAGTAAATATTTGAATTAAAATTGAGTCTAGGTGAAACAATGAAATTAAAAATTTTTTACTAATTTGCTCCCAAAGACCTATAAATATGTTCTATTTTAAATGCTACCAGTGTCCCAAAGAAGTATTTATACGTTTACATAATACAGGAGGCTTTGATGCAGGCTCTGAACTGAAGAGAATGGCTGAAGCAATGGTAGTTATTACAAAAACGGCCAGCAGGGGGCAGCAGAGTATAAGACATCAACCATGGCCATTTTGCAACAGCTGTTTTCCCCCACAGTTTTAAACAGAATAATGATGAAACTACATTCTCATGCTAATTGCTGCAAAACAGAAACAGAAATGAACTTTTTTTCCTGATGTAAGAAGAGACTCTAAACTTTCTTTTGCGTCAGTGAAAATGGCTGCCAGTCAATGAGTTCAGTATCAGGGGAACTGAGCATGTCTTCTTGTGCAATGTGTTCTTGCGTTGCTGCAAAACTACTGTAGTTAATTGCGCGCCTGAAGAAAAAAAAAAAAGGGCGGTCCAACAAACCAATGAGTTACTTCCAATATCATGAAGATGTTGGATTCCCAGCTGCTTTGATTTGACCTGAAGTTTTTGGGTGGTAGCAGAACCGTAATCCCGTTTTTTCTGTCAGCACATGACATGAATTTGCAAAATCGGCAGCGTGCTGTCGAAAGTGATGCTAACCTGGCGGAGGGGCTTGAGATATGCAGCCTGTCGCCCAGAGCTCTTCATCCGACAGCTGGCTGTGTGGCGGCTCCTTGCTTCCATTACGCCCTGACATTTCTCAACCCCTTCCTCTCGCAAAAAGGGGGGGGGGGGGGGGGATGAAAATGTCGATGTGTTCGCTTAACGATGGAAGTGCAACCCCCCATGCATTATCCCAAGGCCCTTCTGCCTCTGAAAGATGACATTTTTACTGCTTTTCTTCCATCTTACTATTCCACGTAAAAAGTCGAACAGTTTTACATTGTCTGACTCGCATCTGTAATGCAAAATTGTACATGTGGTATTTCTCAGCCTGTGCCTTTCACGCAGACCGCAACAGAGCGGGAAATTACTGTGTGCACACTTTCACACAGCGACAAGTCCTGCAATATGATATTTACACGCATTATGATGAAATAAAGGACTTGACGGGGGAAAAAAAAAAAAATCGCTTTTAACACAAAAGCGCAGTAGATATGACTTTTTCAACACAGCTGCCGCCCCGCTATTCCCAACTTGGAAGATGAGAAAGTATAACCACAACTATGTAAAAGGCATCCTTTGCAGAAATCTGTGTAAAATGAAGGTTTTGATGTGAATAGTTCCTAAGAAGAAACTGTTTGAGGGATCAAAAACAGTGAAAATGCTTTAAAACCCTTCATAATTTAGCAATGCAGTGTGCGTCAGTGCATGTTAAAAAAAAATAATAAAAAAAAATAAAAAAATAAAAAAACACCTTATTTCTCTGTGTATGGCTTTGATGCATCACTGTGATTCAAAAGCATGCTTTGAATGCTGGTCTCAGTTTGATGATTAGAGGACCTGGGTTGACAATTTATGCATTTTGCATCAAAGATAACTTCAGCGCTATAGGCTGCCTTACAAACACGCTGAATGTGATTAGCCCATTCAATCAAGCCAACCCATTTGGAAACGCAGTCACTGGAAATGTTTGCAATAACCGAAATCATTTTCATCTGGTGTTTTTGTCATTATTTCACCATTCCGAGTGTATAGTATTAGTGTGACAATACACCGTGGCGTCTATATTCCTATCTTATAAAAGTGCACGGATGCATTTTTCATTTCAAGCGTCGTTACACCCTCGAGATTAGGAGCGTAACAATCGGACATATTTCTCCCCAGACGCCCCTAAGATCCACGGCGAAGTGGCGGTGTACACCTGGGAGGGCAACGCCGTCAACATCAGCTGTGAGGTGCAGGCTCACCCCAGCCAGGTCACCGTAGCCTGGCTGCGGGACGGACTGACGCTGCCCAACGCTAACACGAGCAACATTAAGATCTTCAGATCGCCCTCCGCCAGCTACCTCCAGGTAAGACCGGGGCGCGCTCTTCAATGGCGCCTCTTTACGTCATCAGGATTTCATGAGCTTTTCTTTCAGACTCTGTACAGTGAATAATTCACCAGCGGGAAATCCACAGCAACTAATAAAAATAGAATACGGTGAACCCCTGTTCATCACTGGGGAATATCTTGCAGACCCTCACTCTTTAAACATTTAAACTTATTGTGTAACATCAATTCAAATATTTGTCTTAAAATGCGTACTCAAGTTTGAAGATAATTGCAAGTGCAGACGCATAATAGAGTAAGAATTATCGAGTATGTAATAGTGTAGATGTAGCATTAATTAATGAATTAAGCTGTCTTGCATGCCTTCATTTGCATCAGTCATTAGTATCCAATGTTGCCTGGATGCCACAAGTAGCAGCTCAGTTTAATTTTTATTCTCAAACAATGGCAATAGTCTCGGACGGCTGTTAGCTTGGGAGCTAGCGTGTCTTGTTGTGGCGCGGAAAGCCCCACGACAACATGGTGGGATTTATTTCAGCCACCGGAGGCAATAATTGGATATATTTTCATGGCTCAAACAAGCATGTAGGATTGAGTAGGCATGGAAAAAAAAAATTCTTCGATGAAGTAGCATCCATTTTGCAGCAGGGCCATGTTTCACATGCCCACAGCATTTAATTTTTCACAATTTTGAAGCCTTCATTTTTATACTTGCCGATGCAATTAAAATTTGGCAGTATTTGGTCTAGTACATCAGCAAAAAAACAACAACACAACAACACTATAACGAACACTGAACACAATCCTGTATTTGGGATGGACGACTGCAATTTGCCCCTCTGCAGGTGACGCCGGCATCTGAGAATGACTTTGGGAGTTACAACTGCACCGCTTCCAATGAGATGGGCACAGAGGCCAAAGAGTTTGTCCTCGTTCAAGCCGGTCAGTCCCAGAAAAGGAAAAATCCAATCTAGCTTGCTCCTCTCTTCTTCACCTCACTTCCTGTCCTCCATTTGACCACAGAGGTGCCATCATCTCCATTCATCAATGAGGTGTCACCTTTCTCCACCACCGCGCTGGTTCAGTTCGAGGAGCCCGAGTCCACCGGTGGCGTCCCCGTGCTCAAGTATAAAGCAGCGTGGAGGATGCAAGGCAGAAGCAGCTGGTCGCAGAGAATCTATGAGCTCAAAGATGGTATGATGAAGTGGATTTTTTTTCCTCCCGCTCCATCTGGCCGCGTGTACAATTAGCAGGTGGTGTTGCTGCTGTTGTCCTTTGGTTTGTTCTCTTTCGTCTCTCTGTCTGCCCTCTTGCCCACACCCGCTCTGGTGGCATTCCAAATCAATTCCGACAGAAAAAAATACAAATAAACTATGTCTTGAAATGTATAAAACCTTGGAACTGAACCATATGAACTGAACCGCCATGGTAGACTTCAAGTCAGTAAACATTTAAAGGGGGTTTGGCGCTTTCTTCCATGATCTCAAGTACAACCATGAGATATTTCTACTCTGAGACCAAAATTTACCCTCTGCCCTGCTGACCATGAACTTTGACACCGTCAGGCTCCTTCGGTGAGGTGACCATAACTGACCTGAGACCAGACGCCAAATATGAAGTCAAGATGTCTGCCATCAACGGCAAAGGGGAAGGCGAAAGCTGCCCCGTGGAGACCTTCAAGACGGAGCCAGTCCGTAAGTTCCTCACCTGACAAACATCGACCTGACAAATAGACAGTTTACTATCTGGACTAAGACAAACATCAAAACACAGCTGTCAAACAGCAATGTTGCAAAGTAAAGAAATGACAGAAAACGTGAAACAATCAGGCGTTACCACCTTTTGAGGGGAAAAAAAACAAAACAAACCTTCATTACAATACATCACAGCTAAAGGTCATCATGGTTATTGTTGCTCTAATAAACTCTCAACTCGTACCGGCCCCTTTTCACCACCACTTTGTAGACACAACCACACTCCATTTTGAATTAACATTTGCATTTCATTAGGCTCACGCAATGAATGTGACTTGGTCCATATCAATTACAACACAAGAAGAAATGCACTGTCAATATAGATGCTATTATTTAGCCATTAGCACCCTCTGGTGGCAGGAGAAGACACTAAACCAAACAGTTGACTCATCAACGCAATTAGGGATTGTTTTGTTTTAGACACTCATGCGGTTTAAGTGCTTACTAAAGCCAAATTGACAAGTGTTTTCCTTCACATTTGCAATGGATGTGAATAGTGTTTGAGTAACATTAGGTTATATTTCAAGCGTTTTTCATGAGAAGTGCAACTCAACCTCATCTTGACCTTGACTGCCTCATTAAGTCTAATAGGAAGTGCAGATGATTAATTACCATTGTGTCTTTTTCCCTTGTCTTAAGATGACGATTTTGGTTTATTCTCAGGAGACACAGGTTTGTTCTGTAGTGTGGATGATTAGAGTAGCTTGTGCAGATTAGTTTCTATCAAATGTACAAATTAGCCAAGTGTATTAGTTTTTTGGTAAGACGTAGATTTAAAGCCCCCTTTTACAACATGGATGCCACATATGTGTTACAGGCTCACCACTCACAGGTAATATGTATTTTTATACATCTGATTTGGCAACGGCATCATCCAATTAACTGATTGGGGATGCGGTGTTGTTATGTGAAAGTACACTGTTGCGACAAAATCCCGCCTGGATAAATGCCAGATCTTTTGATGCGGCCGTTTTGTGAGATCTCTTTGTAAAAGGAGGCTGCATTGACGACATAGTATGACATTCATCCCCCCACCCAAAATGTATCCCAATGGGAATAGTAATGAGCATCCGATTAGCACTGTGTGAATTACTAAACATCAGAGTGATGAATTAAAACAAAGTGTTCCATTTCAAAAGGCAAACATCGCTCTTCTGGGTTCAGCTGCGTGCCGCCGACTGTTTGGATTGTTCCCCTCAGCGGTGACTCATCAGTTGCTCTGAAGTGCACTTTAAGACGTCTGATGCCCTTTTCACACACGCTCGAGACCCTTCCTATCCCACCTAGTTTTAGCATGCTAGTCATGTGTCCTATGCTCTATTCTTCACGCCTCTTGTCGTCCCCCCCTTCCCCTTACATGCGCAATTCATGTGACTGTTATTCTGCTTGCATGGCACCGTGACGACCGCCCCCCCCTGCGCTCTGCAGAAGGTAAACTTGACGTTGAGACTGATTACTTTAATCGGTGTACGGCGCTATTAAACACCGCATTAATTGCTTCTAAGCGGACACGTAGCAAAGTTGGAACTAAACGCCATTAATCAAATCGAGTAGGCGTCCGTCTTGGCGGGATTAATGAGAGCCAGAGCCGGTTACCTTGGCGATGTTTATCAGCGTCGCTTGAAATTGTTATTGAGGGATGCACCGCTATTAAGCTCATCTGGAGGAAATGTTGCAGCAGAACGTCCAAAGTCAAATAGTGTTCTAATAACAAAAAATAGTTTTCCCTAATTGCAACGTCAAGTAAAGTAATGAGTTCCAGACAGCTACCATCTTAAAGGGATACTTGACTTAGTCAGCAATTTTCTGCAGTAAAAAGTTCATATTTTGTCCAGAATGAATTTGCTAACTTCCCTTAAGAACAAATATTCCCACTTGCTCTCGACTGAAGAAGACATCACCTGTGCTGAGGAAGTAGGTAACGGCCAATCACTGCTTACCTGTTTTCTGGGTTTGGACCAGCAAACTGAATTATGATTGGTTGTAACCTTCCTCAGCATCTGTGATGTCATCTTAAGTCGACAGCAAGTGGGGAAAAAAAAAATAATAATAATTTTTAAGGTATTAATTGTACATGAATAATTAAGTTATCAAATTCATTCTGGGAAAAATATGAACTGCAGAAAATGGCTCGATGGGTCTATCCATTTAAAACCTAAATGTACTGCACTGGCAATGTTAATAAACAATCTCTTCCTTAGTTGTACAACAATATAAAATGCAAATAAAGTGAATCCATTCATATGTAATTGTACTGCAAAGCCAGATGCTTTCCTAGATCCCAGTACATTTCAGAATAGAAAAAGAAATGCAGCTTTGTTTGACTTTTGAGGTATAGTTTTTCCAGGGGAGAAAAACACTTTTGGGGGGTCATTCCACTATAATTAAAGCTCTCCCTACAAAAACGTGACTCCCTTTTCCACAGTTTGCTCTGGTTCTCAAATCAGAAGCTTTTAGTATTCATGCCGAGAGCGTTTCCTAACAAACTCATTGCCTCACCGTCGCTTGCAGCTTGGACTGAGTGTGAATATCAAGTCTAACCACACCTTCTTCTATTTGTCTTTTAACTCCGATGACAAACTTTTGCAAGCTTGTTAGTAATCTGAGTGCTGCATTTAACCTTTGTTTACCGAAATCTTGACGCGCACCGAGGCGAAGTAGCATAAACATGTCATCCAGTGCTAATTTGTTGTGCTGTAAACATTGCAGTCAATGAGTAAAAAGCTCTGGAGGCTTGGAATGTTTGTGTGTGTGCGTGTTGGGGCGTCCTTATATCAGTCAGTCATCTGGATTCCGTTTGAGTGCCACTCAGACTGAATTAGAAGATCACGCACCCGTGTGTCATTTCGTAATGAGTGTGACTCCACCATCTGGAGGCAAAGCTTCTAAGGAAGGGCCAATGACCTGAAAAGGAACACGACAACAAAGAGAGCGGACGCTTTGTGAAACTTTCCACCGTCATCTTAACTTCTAAAGACCAAACGCTTAACCTTCCTGAATAACCCATCTCACTGGTCGGGAATATTTTATTTATTTGTTTTCTCTTTCTGTGAAATGTTCACATCGCCGTTGCTCCCTGCCTGTAGGAAATCCGAGTCCTCCCAAGCTGGAAGGGGCGCTTCAGCCAATAGGCAACTCCCTGAAAGTCAGCTGGATCAAGCAGGACGACGGCGGATTGCCCATCCTCCATTACCTCGTCCGCTTCAAGCCGGTGAGTATGAGGCAAGGGCAGCATCGTGGATATCAAGCTTGCATGCGCTGTGGTCTTCACCACAAAAACAGTACAAGTGTCAGGAAGTGACAAGTGAGGACAAATATGAAGTTGCTTGCGGGTAGTACACCAACAAGATATTGGAGTGTTTGAAATCATCACTGACAACCCTAATGCCAGCTTCAGTTCAAAGCCTGAGTTTGGCAACAGTCTTGAAAGCCAAAAACTCTTAACCACGGTTAGAATCCCTAACCCAGGTTTTAGAGCCTATTTTGAAACCCTGACCTGTAGACAATCCCCAATGTGAGACTATAACCTTTCAATTTTAAAACCAAGCCATGGATTGAAACCGTATCTCTGATCTAAAAGCCTAAATTGAAAATCCAACACAAGATTGAAAATCATACTCCTCAATTGAAACTCTAAATCTGAATCCCTAAAACTTGGCTTCAACCACGATTGAAAACCCCAAACGTGTTGCGTGCGCCTTCAGATTCAGTCGGCGCAGTGGAAACCCGAAATCCGCATGCCCAGCGACAGCGACTACGTGATCCTGAGCGGGCTGGAGTGGGACACGGATTACGACATCTCGGTGGTGGCCGAGAACCAGAAGGGCAAGTCGCAGCGGGCGAGCATGGCCATCAGGACGTCGGTCCAGCCGGCCGTCATGCCAGGTAGGGGCTTTCCATTCGTCCTGCCCGCCCGCTCGCTCGCTCGCTCGCTCACACTTTAACACCGCAACTAAACACAAACACACCGAGGAGCACCACTCAAAGCTCACCTTCTATTTTTGCCCTGAAAGGTAAAAATGACGACTCAATAAATCTACAGGGCTGGAAAAAATAGATTTCCTCTGACAGCGGCGAGGCTAAAAAGTGCTTTTCCGGCAGAATTCTCCCCACTGGAAGCTTTGACAGCCATCGCTAAATGAGCTTGAGTTTGCTCCTGCACAACTGGGCCAGGCTACTTAACCCCCCCCCCCCACCAATAACCGGCATCGTCTTCAGTCTAACGGTGGAAGGAGGGCAGATAGTTTGTGCTAATTAACAGCTGACTAATCAGGTGTCCGTGCCCCTCCGACACCATCTTGTCCATTCATCAGACATCTTCCCGCTTTGTGCTTTTCACTTCAATTTGTTGCCCTCCCCTTTCTTTTCTTTGTTTTCACCTCTTTTTTTTTCAGTCGACATATTTTCACTCTCTCTTCCTGTTTTTCCCCCCATCCCTTCTCTTTTTCTCCCCTCATCCTTTTTTTTCCTCCCCCCCTCCCACCGTTCCTGATCTCCGACCCGCTTCCGGACTTTTGTCATCGCAGCCACTCAGGGCTCGCCGTCCGTGACGTGCTGTGTGGTCTCGCTCATCCTGTCCGTCATCACCGCATTGCTGCTCTCGTAGTTTTGGCGGCGACTTCCCGTGAAACCGCGTGAGAGTGGCCCGGCTGTCTCCGCGCACACTTGTCTTTAAAAAAAAAAAGAAACAAAAAAAAAAGCAGACTGTGACAGACGCGTGTATGTGTGCGTGCATGGTGTGGTCTTCGCAACAGAACTGAACCAAAGGCAGTGGAACATAAACCCCCCCTCAAATCCTGCACATGTTGGCAGTGAGGCGCCGCGTGTAGATGAGTGACAGTTGGCAGCAACAAACTAGAGCAGCTTCTCAACAACTAGAGTGTTTTTATTATTATTATTAAAAAAACGGGAGTGACTGCTCAACTGTATTGCTCACTGAAGTGTGATGTACATTATTGTAAAGAGCGACTTAACTTTTACAGCAACAAAAACAGCTAACAGGAACAAGCCTAATTATATATGACTAGTGTATATGCTGTATGTGCTTTAATGTGACATTTCTCCTGCATGTCAAAATGTTTGGGAATACCTAACCATGTTTTCTACAATGTTAACTTAAGGGTGCTTTTTTTTTTTTCACACGGAGCTGCACGCCTGTCTTAAGAGTGTCATTTGTGTTCAAACGGTATTTTACTCAAGTGTTTCCCATCGTTTATTTAGCCAAGGCACATCCTTGAAATTAGAAAATTCTCACGGCACATTACCGACACAAAGAGTATATATTCTGAATTTTGTAACGATATCAACTTCATACAATTTATGAACATGTTCACACATTGACCACCTTTACATACAGTCAATAATATCCTTTTAAAACCTGAATATTGTCAATATTCAGATTTTGAAAGGCCATGTAAACACGCACAAAAACCTGAATATGTTATTTGGGTTGGAATATGACCCCTCGATGACCTCTTTCAAACTCGCATATTTGGTCATTAAATGTGATCGTCGTACCTCCTTTGATCAAAAGTTTGATTTGTCTTCTGTGCATGCTCAATTCTCAAGAAATACATATCTCGATCTTTTGACAACAGGAACTATGTGCATGTGCCACCATCTTATGTTGCCACTCGCTTAAGGGGTCTAACCTGAATACATAAATATCTCATGTTTGTTTCTGTCAACAGTGAAAATGCCACATTGTGTATAACATGGCGGAATTTATGTATAGCACAGAACATCCCTTTTGGAGCGGAGGAGGAAACAAATTCAAATTGCCGTTTATACGGGAGTAACTCCGTTATCCCAAATGTTTCAGAACCCGTCATTTCAACCTTAACATGAATATTGGCGGCATGCAAACGTAGTCAGCGTGTGGGTACCATCACTCACTTTGCTGTATAAACGGCAACGTGGATAACGAGGTTACTTATGTAAATTTTGCCATGAAGTGGAAGAGCCTGTCACTAGACGTTGATGGCAACCAAGATACTTTATTAGTCAACAAATGTTTTTTGGGGGGACCAATTATCACTGTGTGACGACTTACGGCATGGTTGGGAATCACTGTTTACATTAACGTGTCTGCAAACAAAATGCCTGAGATAAATATTTGACGATCTCACATCTAACAGCAAATAAATACATTATGTTGAAAACATGTGATTAATTGAGAGCCCTTTTGCATCCCGCATGTTTAAAACACTGCATCGGCGGCAGGTGAGTCGTTTCTTCTTTGAAGCAATTAGCAGATGTGTTTATGCATGTCTGGCTTAACGCACTGTGTGTTCCGTCCTGTGGTGTCCTTACCGTTTGTCGGTGTCAGATTTGGACGAAGAGGCGGCGTTCCCGGTGGGCATCATGCTGTGGGCGGGCATCCTGGTGGTGGCGTTCGTCCTGCTTCTCCTGGCCGTGGACGTCACGTGCTACTTTGTCAACAAGTGCGGCCTCATCATGTGCCTGTGCGGCAAGTCGGCGTCCGGCGCCAAAGGCAAAGACCTGGAGGAGGGCAAAGCCGCATTCATGTAAGTGGGCGCCACACAATTGTAGTTGCAATAAATACTCAAGCATGAGTAAATGAAAGAGCGTCAGTTACAATAATTCGAAACTCAACCTTGTTGTTCATTTCATATGCAGTACATCTTAAATTCTTTTTTTTTTTTGCTTGTGACTCAAGCTGGTACTGGATTTTCCTATTCTTGTTTTAGTTGTGTTTCTGTGCTGCCCCCAAGTGGCCATGCCATGAAAAAAAAATAAAAAATATCATAGCACGCCAAACAAAAGTTACAAAAGTCGAAATGCTTGAAAAATTGATGATCGCGTCTCATTTTACTCAAAAATTGCTTTAGTGTATAAGCTGAGCACAAAGCTGATAAAACCACAAGAAAACGGGACTTACTCGGTTGTACTCGGCATGAAGTACAGTTGGATACGCACATTATTTAATTGTACCTTCTACCATCTAATAACTGCTTGTTACTATATAGATAGGCGGACAAATATAGATCTATAACCAATAAAGAGTAATTTTATTACAGTGAAATTTTAAAAAGAAAAAAAAAATACAGTGTTCCCTCATTTTCCGCTGGGGTTAGGTTCCAAAAAATACCCGCAATAAATGAAATCCGCTAAGTAGTTAGCTTTATGTTTTACATTTATTATAAATGTTTTAAGGCTCTAAAACCCCTCACCACGCAGTTTATACACTTTTCTCATCGAGGCATTTACATTTTCTCTCTTGTTTAAACACTCAATGTTCAAACCTTCATAAATTTGATAAAATAGGTACATTACTGTAAAAAAATAATTGTACCAAAAAAAAAAAACGCGAAACAGTGAGGCCGCGAAAAGTGAACAACTGTATCCGAAAAATGTGACAGGGTTTGTGTCGCCCCTATTTTAAGTTAGGAAGAAGTGTGCTTTGAACCATCAACAAACGTTCATCATGTCCGTCAAAACACTGAAAAACGGTCTATGTGAATGACGGACGTGGTTACATCACATCCAAATGATCAGTGGCCTAACATGTACTTTGATGCAAATGAGTGGTTAACAGTTTTTGCACATCTGTGACCAAAAGATAGCAGCGATTTGTTTTCCATTCCATGTAAGTCGCTCTATTGACAAGGATGTTGTCGTGTATGTGTCCACAGGAAAGACGAGTCCAAAGAACCCATCGTGGAAGTCAGAATGGAAGATGAGTGCACAGCCAATCACAACGCAGCAGGCCCCACAGAACCCAACGAAACCACGCCCCTCACAGAGCCAGAGTGAGTAGAACTGACAGCCGCACAAACCTTTTTTTTTTTTTTTTTTTTTTTTTTTTCCTTTTTCTTCTTCATTTGCTGCTCTTAAACATTCTTATCAGTTGTTGTACTTTGCACTCCACTTCCAAGAATTCACTTTTATCGCCCCCCCACCACCAGGACAAAAATTGACCCGCTTTCATGCACTTCTTTCGGACAAGTTCTGGTCATTCTTGAGTGGAGTCCATTGAGAGCGTGTGGTTTGTTTTACTGTGTGATCATCCAATGTTGAAGCAATACCAGTAAAAGTCACGCAAAGACGAAGAAGGCCAGTAAAGCCGACACAACATTGTCACTGGTACTCGTTCTGCGTGGGTGGTTAGTTCTCTGCTGGATTTCCAGCCTTGCCAGGCAGTTCTCTTTCATGTCGCTGTGTGTATGGGATGCAAACCCCGCCCCCTTTAATGTCCAACTCACAGCATGACTTTTTGTTTCTCAATAATAGTTGCTTCTTCTTTTCTGTTTTTTTGTCGTCGTCCTTGACTTTTAGTTGCTTTTGTGTCGTTTGTGAGGCCGACTAATCCTCTCGCATGCCGCACGCTCGCTCGGTGCCACCCTTCCCGTGTCGCAGTCACCCTGGTGTCTAGTTTGTGCGTCTGCTCTCTCCCTGCTCTCTCAGGCTGGCGGCTTTCACCGCCGCCCTGGCACTGGACACGCTCTCCTCCGACACGGCCACGCCCACCATTGACCCCGCTCAGGACAGCCCCTCCAGCGAGACCACCACGCTCACGTGCAGCCTGTCCACCCCGGCCAACGAGCCCTCGCCCGCGCCGCCGACTCCGCCCCTCGAGGCCAAGACGCCGCCGCCAGTCCGGCGGAGGGGAGCCGAGCAGGCGGCGGACGAAGAGGAGACGGAGATGAAGATGAGCGCCGGCCCGCCGGCCACCCCCGAGCGGACTCAGAAACCCGGGACGCCCGTCCCGCCCAAACGGAGGCACTCGCCAAAACTCGCCGCGCTAAAGGCGAAAGCTAGCCCGCCCGTCTCCCCGTTAGCCGCAGAGCCTCCTCTCACCCCGGTCACCCAGCACGCAGCTCCCGGCCCGCCGCTCATTCCCAAAGACCCCGATTCCGATTGCACCTCTGACCCCCACCCTAACCCGCCGCCTTCAGCCATCCGTGGCGCTCCCACCGCGCCGGATGCTGAAGAATCCCCCCTGGTCCGAGACGTCCCTACCCCCGTGTCGCCCACTAATGAGCTCCTGGCATCGCCAGCGCACATGTACGACTTACTCGCCCGCGACATGGGCCTCAATAACGCCACGTTCGACTTGGAGCTGAGTAACGGCACCGAGGAGAGACCCTCGGCTGTCCCCGACGATCTCATTAGCTTAGAGAGCCCGCCCCCTGCCCCTTCTCTGCCCAATGGAGACGGAGCAGACGTCCCCCCCTCAGTGGACGCGTCGGAGACTCTGGCCAAGAGCGCTCCTCCTGTCAACGATGAGTACGGCTCCCTCTAGAGGTTTATCTGTGTGTGCGTGCGTGCGTAACTTGTGCGTTCATTCATTCATTCATTCATTCATTCACCACCACATGTCGCCATTGACCACACCTTTATTTACAAGTAAACAAGGCTGGTATGAAGTTAACTGATGGTGACTGCGGAGTGAGGTCCCGAGCTGACATATTGCTCGTGTTGGGCGCAATCCTCAAAACGATTCAGGAAAAACTAAATGTGTTTGTTTTCAATATTAAAGAGGAGTCCATTTATGAAAACAACTGAGCCATTGTGTAGGAGTGTAAAAAAAAAAATGAAATAAAAAATGAAATTGATCATATTTGGACACAGGAGGTTTCGGCCCGATGCCAGCAATGCGTGAGTTCAAATGAGCACAAAGGAAGCCTCTTTCAGACAGCACAATTGTAGTTAATGTTTTTATAATATCATACTTAAACACACCTGAAGATACAGTGTAGTTAGAGCTATCATTTTAAAATATTAATTAAAAAAGGCAATTGAGCCATCCCCCATTTGGTTCCCCAAACCCCAATCAGTCATTTTGGTTAGAGATAGACCGATTTGCGCTGATATACAAAGAAATGTGAAAGTTTTAAGATTTTGGGAAAAAGTATTTACCTCTAGAAAACTATAGAGCGACATGTTTATGTACTTGCAGAGGAAGTTCTGGCTGGATTTGTGCCCAAAATTGGCATTTGTATTTTAAAAAAAGGTTGACACCAAAATAGCCCCCGCCCCCCAAAAAAATAAAAAATAAAATAAAAACATTAAAACGTATTGGTCTATCTCTAATTTTGGTACGCGCAACTGTTCTGCTTGGTACAAACTGATGCCTGATTTCTGGCGAATGGTGGCTTAGTAAATGGTGAGTTAATGGGCCGAGCTAGTGACGTTAAAACTGACGTCATAATATAATATTCACATTTTGCAGAAGGGTACATTCAATAGAGGCGTACAGAGTGTGTAGCACGCACATTTACTTATTGAACAACATGCAACATGCTTCTGACAGCAAGTCAAAACTGAATTTCATTGCAACATTTTTAATAAATACATGAATAAAACTTTAAATGCACCTCCCTGACAATGTTATGGTAAGTTTACACTTTTCAGTCAACAGTTGAAAACCGGTTCCACAAAAGCACAGCTTCGTTGTACCAGTCTGCCATCTAGTGGAAGTAGATTGTTCTGCATGTCGCTACATGTCTGATATAAATTGATAGATGAACCAATGTAAATAATAATTCATACTAATAAACTGAGTTTGGATCATTTCGTATGGGTGGGGAAAAAAAAATGACGTTCCTCGTCTGAAAGGGGCTTGATGTGAAAACGGCGTCGACACCCGAAATGACGCCATTCGCTAATCCTCGCTTCCGATTGTCATCCTAACATTTTGTTGACGTGCTTTTTTTTTTTTTTTGGTTGAGGGAGGCCCGCGTGATACCGCCCGGGTCACGACCTTTCCCTGACTGTTGTAAATGGTGGTGAAGGAATATGTAAGCAGACGGTGCCAGCGCACGGGATCTTCTTACATATAACGTCGAAGACGTAATTTTCAGGTTCAGTGTTCGCACGCGTCAACGTTTCAACGTTTCTAACATTTTTCCTCTTCCGTTTTCTCCCTCCCGCCCATTTTCAGGAGCATTTTTTCCGACGGGAAGGGCAAACTGGAGGAGGAGATGTCCAACGCCCTGACGGAGACGCCCGGCGAGCGCAACAGTGTCATACACACAAAAGCCACGCAGAGCAAAGCATGAAAAAAATATATAAAAAAAAAAAAAAAAGGAAAAGAAACCATCTTAAACATTGTGCAGCTGCGGGAATTTTCATTTCTAGTGCCCTTAAGTACATGCAATCAAACACACACATACACAAAACACACACACTTTCACCTCGAGGAGTTTATCTTGCAGTCACCAGATTTTTATTTTTTTAATTTTATTTAACAGGACTATATCGAGACTCACACAAGCATTCGATTATCATGAGAACTTACAAAAAAAAAAATAAGAATTTGTCTTGTGCGCGCAATCTTGTTTTGTTTTCGTGCGCCCGTCGTCCCGTTAGCTTGTTTGTGCATGTTTGGCCTGCAGATGGTTGCTAAAAGCTTTATTGGTTTCGCTTCACCAATTGGACCACACGCGCACGCACACGCACACGCACGGATGTCACCGGATCGGGCCCGTTTGGCCATCGCACGCACCGTCACTGCCACGCCAGCGTTTGTTCAACAGACACGCTCGTAAAAGACAGAGAGAACAACCAAACATGAATACGATTCATTTGGCTCGTTTCGTCCCGTACGAAGCAAAAAAAATAATAATAATTTTTTGGGGGTACTATTTAAGACTTCCATCCCTGCCTGCAAGCTTGTGCACTGTGCCTGTGTGTGCGTGCGCGAGTGCGCGTGCGTGTCAGTAGAACGTCCTGTCATCGGTTTCTATGATAATCTGCTTTGTTGTGAGAGATCTAGCGTCTTGTTTTATATATATATATATGTAAAAATATACTGTATATTAAAATGTACTATTATTAATGTTAGAAGAAGAAAGGTGTGCTCAATGGACTAACGTGGTCATAATAATAATAACAACAACAGGTGTAGTGTTATTAAAGCGTCGGGCCTCACACACACACACAAACACACACACCCCACACACACACAGCATCAAGTCTTATCAGTGGTTGTCGTGAAGGAAGGCATGAAATCATAACTACTAACGAGCAGGCGCGTCGTTTGGGACGTAAAATGGCTCATTTTGGCTTCATGAGTGTTGTTATCGCCCGTTTTGTTTACTTTCTCCTTCAAGTGTCCTGTAATGTGATTCCTCCCCCCCCCCCCCCCCCCACTCAATTCTCCTTCGTCTTTTGTACAAATTGCTCGTCAGGAAGCGGGGTGGTCGCTCGCTCGTTTCCACGACGGCAAACACAACTTGAAAGTCAACCAGAAGGATCGTATTTCCTCAAAAATAATAGCCATGATATTATATCATGACAATAAATGTTTTGCGTCATCTTAGCTCGCAGATGCAATCGTTTGCAAGTGAAAGTGTTGAGCCCCAGTTGAACTCTGTTGCTAACCAAAACAGCAGCACCTACCGAGGCACCAAAACAGCCTGGAATGAATGAAAGAAGGAGTGCAACACTTTATGGTTTCTTCAATGCCTAGTGTTCGACGAGACCGACAAGTCAATTTGGGAAAAATAAACAGCTCTCTGAAATAAACGCCACTTCAGCCATTTAAAGTAAATCGTGCATCTACTGAGGTGGAAAATAGCCTCTTCGATGAGTTACAAGTATGGAGACTTGCAGTGTTTCCTGTGTGAACGACTGTCTTTGATGACCATTAGTACTATTGTACACCAACTTGGAAAAAAAATAAACACCTCATTTGTCCCCATCAATAAAATAATGTCGTCGAGATTCCAAGATACTATCAACTGTGAGCCCATCTGAACTAACCAAAAAAAAAGAAGCATCTATCTCTCCCGCCATTAAGACAATAAATAAATATCTCCCTCAAATAAACACCTGTTTTCATATCAGGAAGAAAATATGGTGAATATAATCTAAATGCTCGTGTTCACACAGTTTTAGAAGCGTTAACTACAGAACCCATATATGAACTCTATTGCTAACCAAATCAGCAGCACCTACCAAGGCACTTTGAACAAAAAACAAACCCCTCAAATAAACACCCCACATTTCCAGTCAGAAGTTCAAAACCTCCCTGAAAGAAACATTCCTTTCAAATGAAAGTAGCCCTTTTTATATGTAGATTTCACTTGGCATAATATGCTCAAGGTTTTTCCATATTGTTCCAAGAATGAGTACAAATAAAATGTCGCCCCTAATAAACACCCTGGTGGTTACTTATTTGAGGAAATACGGTCCCGTTGAAGAAAACCCCTCAAATGTCCCCAGACGCTTTACTGACCATCTCGCTTCCTCGTTTCGATCTTACGGGGTGCAACGACTCGGTAAATATCTGCTGTGTATAGTCTTGAGTGCTAACCCATTTTTTCAAATAAAAAAAAAAAACATTTGTTTCTCAGTCTCACTTAGTTTTGTGATTGATTCATTTGATGAAAAATAAAATTGAAATGCATGTAGTGGCACATGTTGGCCGCCAGATGGGAGCAGAGGCGCGCACTGAAAGGCTGCGAGCACAAGTTTTGCTTGGTCATGGATGCATGGACGACTGACTGGCTGTTCAACACGTCCACTGTGCAAACAGGTTGCACTGGCCGGGAAATTCCGTCATCTACTTGCTCTAATGGTAAACACTTGTTGCATAATGTTTGTTGATTACACACACACGCACAAAAAAAAAAAAAAAGTAAACAGCTCCAGAGTCTGATATAACAACACTCCCTCCCTTGGCCAAAGCAGGGATGTTTCCCAAATGAGTCATGAAGCCGCAAAACTGCCGCTGAACGAGTTTGGATATGCTCGCTCTCTGTCGTTTTGTCGCCTCAAAGAGCGCAAGTACACATATTTTACTCAACACAATTATAAACAAATTATATTCTGAGCTTGTTGTCAAGTCAGTCACAGCCGGACACTGGCAGCGCGAGCCTGGAAAGAGGACGACTATATTTAGCAAGTTAGCAGCAGTAAGCCACTAACATACCGGAAGTTAGTCATCACGCTTTCACAGTATAAACTACCGTCCACACCGCTAAATTTAACTAAGTGGTTTTGGGAAAAATACATTGAAATAATATTAAAAGAAGAAAATGGAGGAAATGAGAGAAGGTAAATGCCATTCAATACAATGTAGATAAAATAATTCCTTAATTCTTTAGTAAAAAAATAATTTTAAAACAAGAACTCAATATATCCTTTTCCCTTAAAAATGTCATCGAATTAATAGCAATTTTTCTATACTTCTAATTTCTAGTAACTGAGCAAAAAACCTTGAGCACTATCATGGAAATCAGTCCAATTACCCTAAAAACATTAATTCCATTATAATGTAATAAGTAAATAAAAGTTATTTAAATATTCAAATCTACGAAATATACTCCCTAACTTGCAGATTTAATTCAGTAATTTCTTTACATTCCATGAGTAAGGAGCCCTACCTGTGGTATTCCTACCACACTTTTCTTTTTTCAAATTATTGTTAGTACAATGTAATATGATGTTTTGTTTTTTGTTTTTACTAGCAGTAACTTGAGACAATTAGGATACTCACTAAAAAAAAATTAACACAAAATATTAAACTGTTGTAAATGTACTAAAGAATAATAATAATAATAATAATAATAATAATAATACAATGTAAACCGCAAAAACTAAATTGAAATTGCATGCCTTTATTTTGACAGCTCAAAGCGGAAGCGGCCGTTGCGTCTTCCGTTGCTTGACTCGTCTACTTGGACGCCGGAGCGAGTTTTTGGAGCGGGCACTGTGAAATGTGGCAGCATGATGCTGCCTGGATAATCAGCGGATAGCAGCAGCAGCGCAGGCGGAGACGACAAGAGGGGTAAGACGACCACTTGACACCAACTAGTTTACCATTTACTGCGGATATGGCATTTAAAACGAAATGACATGCTTTGCTTCGGGGCTCTTTATTATCCCACCCCAAGTTTCCCTGAAGCGGATTTTTTTTTTTTGCACACAACTACAAGTGGAGTTATTTATTTTTTCCCACACTGTGAGGCTTTTTATGTGAATTGCTCGTGTGCACCTGATGCGCTCCAAGTGTTGCGGGCATCCATCGGAAGGTGACACGATCAATAAATAAAAAGCATCGTTTATCTTCGCCGTCGTCAACCTCGCACACAGACAAACGCGCGCGCGCGCGCGCGCATTGTGCATGCAGGGCGGCGCACCGTTTCCGAGCGTTCATCCATCTTAATAGTTTGATAACTTATTGATCGGGCGGCTTAATTGTCTGGGGCGCCTCTAATTACGAACGTGCGCTGCCTTAATGGACTAATCAGCTTGTTGTCGTCTACCTGTTGAGGGGCGTCTGCGTGCGCGCGCCGACGCGTGCGTAGCTTGATAAATGGCCACCGTCACCTCTCTCAGTATGCAGACGTTATTACGGCGACGTGCCCGCTTGCAGACTAATCAGCCGGCAACAAGCAAACTGTTGCCGCACGCGCGCCTCCAATCGACCCGTTGTCTGCTTTTTGGAGACTTAACACCCCCTAAAAATGTGGGGGGGGGAAACTCAATTCAAATCTTCAGACTGTTTGGAGACTGACTTTGCCCCATTATTGGGTATAAATGCCCCCCCCCCCCCCCCCCAGCTATCAAAGTCAGCAGAAGCCGATTATCAAATGTCTCAATCAACAATCGTCAACACCAAGATAATCATTTCTTCTAATACGGCTGAATGAGGACTTTTCCTCCCTTGAGATCAAAGTCATTCAAGGCACCATTATGATAATCTTGACCGATTATCATGTGGTGCGGACCTACTGTATGGACTCAATAGAATCGAAAAAAAATTATGATAAACTGAAGGAATTAGGCCCAAAAAATATATAAAAGAAGAATAGAATACAATACATTCAATTAATATCAAATTATCGCTAATCGGGCCCAATGTGAGCACTATCCCTCCCCCTTGGTATCAAAGTCAGATCATCAGATATCGCTAAAAGATTAGCCAGCGTTGTGACTAAGACTGATATTTTTTTTTTTCTCCCTGATCTGCTTGGGACCGTCGTAATCAATCGTAATTGTTAAACCTGTTCAACATTTACGATGGGAACTCAAAACGTGTGGTCAACATCGAGACATTTCAGATTAAAAATTGCAGCACCACAAAGCGAGGATCAAGCTGCTGGAGTGATTGTTTGTAGGGTGAGCTAACTGTTAGCTTAGCTTCCTCTATTATCATTTCTTCTTCTCTGTATTGTCCATCAGTCTGGATGCCCTTGCCTGCCTCTCACAGGTCAGTCTTGGTACTACAACAGCCATCTGGTCCGCGACTATCAGGGAAGATATTTTTTTTAGTGGCGTATACGTTGGTTGTCTAGTACCCAAACTACAATAAGAAGAGTCAACCAAACATATCACGTTTTCACATTTGAAAACTGTAAGAGCCTGTACCCAAACCTGCCACGACTAACGAGCCTCTCCACCCTAAAGTTCACAGACCCAAGCTGAAGGAGGGCCAACCGCCCGATGCGCGGCCGCAGCCAAGGTCCGAGCGGGTTCTGACGAATCATGGGCGTGCTCCAGCTCCACAACCCGGCTCACCCCGACACGCTACTGCAGCGGGCCAACCAGATGCGGCTGGCGGGCACCCTGTGCGACGTCATCATCACGGTGGACGGCCACGAGTTCCCGGCGCACCGCGCCGTCTTGGCGTGCACCAGCAAGATGTTTGAGATCCTGTTCCACCGCAGCAGCCTGCGCTACGCCCTGGACTTCCTGTCGCCCAAGACCTTCCAGCAGATCCTGGAGTACGCGTACACCGCCTCGCTGCAGGCCACGGCCGAGGACCTGGACGACCTGCTGTACGCCGCCGAGATCCTGGAGATCGAGTTCCTGGAGGAGCAGTGCCTGAAGGTGCTGGAGACTATCCAGGCTGAGGAGAGCGAGGAGGCCCTGGTGCGGAACCACCTCGCCGCAGACCACGCCGGAGACCACGCTCGCGCCAGACACTGGCGCCACCTGATGTCCAAGAAGCATTCCATCCCGGACGGGGCCCCGCGCACCGCCCCCACTGCCCTGCACCACCTGACCTTGTTCCACATGGCGGAGAGGAGCCCGCCGGGGACGGACCCCGACGCCCCCCCGCAACTGAGCCCCAAGCTGGACGCGAGCGAGGAGCAGCTGCTGCAGCAGGGCGGCGGCGAGGCCCCGACCCTGGAACCCATGGAGGGCATCAAGTCGGAGAACATGCAGGTGGACGAAGCCGACTGCTATGAGGGCCGCTCGTCCGGAAGCTGCGCCTCGGACCCAGGCCGGGACGAGGGCCCGGGGACGCCGCTGAGAAGCAGTGTGATCACCAGCACCCGCGAGCTGCACCCGGGCCCCGAGGAGGGCGTGGTGGGGAGCTCACTGGATGGGTTCCCCGGGATGGCCGACAGGCACCTGGCGTCAGTTTACTCCGTGGGCCCCAACCGCGGCGGGGAAGCCGTAACCCAGGTGTCCGTGTCGCTGGCCCCATCCCTGGGCCTGCCGCCGCTGGACCCGCGGGCCTACGGCGGTCTCTTGCACCAGGGTCTCCTGCACCGGGAGCTCCTGAGCAGGCTGGGACAGTTTGCGGCGGGAATGAGGCACAAGGGCCCCGTTCAGGGACCGCAGTGCTGCGGCCAGTGCGGGCTGCAGCTACACAGCCGGCAGGCCATGGAGCAGCACAGGTAACGACAACGACACGCACTTCAATCGCGCCAACTGGTAGAGAACTCCGCCAAGGGCAACAACCAAAAAAAAAAAAAAATTATATATATATATATATATATATATATATATATATATATAATTTGTTTTACAATAAGTTCTATGTAGCCCCCCACTAGTTTAAATACGGTAATCTGATTAATATTGTGTTATAATGGAATATGAGTTAAGGAGCAAAATCCAGCAGTTTTTATCAATATCAGAAGTCGGCCATTTTGCCACTTGCTGTCGAGTGAAAATTACATCACAGTTTCTCTAACCAATCACAGATCAGCTTCAGACAACAGGCGAGCTGTGATTGGTCGTTTCCTGAGCGACTGTGATGTCATCTTCAGTCGACAGCAAGTGGCAAAATGGCCGCCCCGAGATGGATTAAAAACAGCTAGATTTTGCTGCATAACTCTTATTCCACAAATGTAATATTAATCAGAATGTCATGTTTAGAATAGTGAGGTCACAAACAACCAAGGTTATTTTAGTTAACTAAAATAAAAAAAACTAAAAAAAAACTAAACTAAAGCTAAATTTAAAAAACAATTTCGTTAACAAAATAAAATAAAACAAAAAATGCTTTTTTAAAAAAAACAAAAACAAACTATGTTTTATGTTAACTATATATAAACTATAATTATAGCAATAATCACTTTCGTTTAAGTGTTTGGTAATTAACTTGATGCATGAGCCTTTGGGGATGATTTTAAATGTGATTAAAAGTAGATTTATTTTAATATTAACCGGAATGAGGACGATTGAAAGTGTGTCACACACGAGTGATGTCATCGAGCAGCAGCCAATAGAAAAGCACTTTCAGATGGCATCGCTCCAATGGTGTTTTTTGAATATTGTGCACAAGTAATACAAAAAATAAATAAATAATACTGAAACAAACTAAAACTAAACATTTATTAAATAACTAAAACTAATAAAAACTAACAAAACTAAATAAAATAAAAAAAATGAATAAAATGGAAAAATAACTAAAATTAAAAATTCCAAAACTATAATAACCCTGCCTGCATACAATATATTGTCAAGAAATGTTTAAGGTTGACTCCCCTTTAAAACAGACATCGGTATTTTCATAACCTAAAATAGTACCTGCATATTTTAATAACATTTCCAAACAAAAACATTTCTGATGCCTTAGGTTGAAGTTTCGGTCCTTACTTTATGCAAATGAGCCACTGCT
Source organism: Festucalex cinctus (assembly GCF_051991245.1). Lineage (NCBI taxonomy): Eukaryota > Metazoa > Chordata > Actinopteri > Syngnathiformes > Syngnathidae > Festucalex > Festucalex cinctus. The sequence goes on along the minus strand of NC_135423.1, from coordinate 6,148,990 downwards.
CAGCCTCCACCCTCTGCGGCGGAGCCAATGCCAAGTATGGCTTTTGTTACCACGACGATTGGGGCGGAGCAAGAGCATTGCAAAAGGGATGAGCTTCTTCTATTAGCTTGTGCACCGAAATAAAATTAAAAAAAAACTAAAAAAAAAAAACTAGCATACATTAAGATCGCAAAAGTATGAGTTGTATTTTCACTGTTGCTGGCAGCACTTCACCACTATGCCGCCACACAAATTTAGTGTGGATCCGTTAATCGGAAATTTTAAATGTGAGCGGGCCTAAAGACAGTAAGAGCACGGATTGTATTTTCACTCGTGGAGGCAGCACTTCACACTGTGCGGAAACGTCGCGGGGGAAGATTTTGTAAATAAGGAAGAATTCTCGCTTGTGTTTGTTAAAAAATAAAAATAAAAAAATAAAAACAAAACAGAAAAAAAAATAATCACATATTAAATTTTAACATTCAAAGGGCGTGTTTGATACCTCGATAAGTTGCTCTATTTTGATCCTTTGATGACGAGCTTGTCATCTCCCGTATGATCTTTGCGCACGTTCACGATTGTCAAAGCGAGACAAAAAGTCGTCAACCCTGGCACGCAGCAACCTCGCAACCGGCCGCTGACATTTTATTTGGTCCCCCCCCCCCCCCCCCCCCGTTGCCACTCCGCCATCCCGTAGGACGTTTGGTGACGTGCCGTCGTCTTACTCAGCGAGACGGACGTGCGCATGTCTGCGGGCCGACGAGCTGAGATGCAGCGGCGGTTTGCGGCGGAGTGAAGTTGCAGTAGGTCCGGAACCAGGTCACTGAGCATGCACCTGCTTCGCCGATTGACATTTGGTAGTGCTTTGCTGACAGAATTTCTCCGCGAGCGCTTTTAGCTGGAGAGGAAAAATAAAATAAAATAAAAAAATAAAACGAATTTGGACTTCTCAGAGGACTGCTGCTTGTGAAATGGGAGATTACGGCTTTTTAGAGTCTTTGCACAAGTTTAAAGAGATACTTCACTTATTTAGCCCATTATAGCAATAAAAAGTTAATACTTTGGCTATAATAAATTTGATATTTTCATCATTTTTCGCATACAATTAGTACCTTTAAAAACACATTTTGCAAATTGCTGTCGACTGAAAATGACGAAAATGAGGAAAACAAATATATTGTCCAATCATGTCTATTTTGATATTCCCCAATCTTTGTGAAGTAACTGGAATACTGCAAAAGAATTTTTGAAAAAAAGTTCAATAAAGAGTGTTATACACTTTTCCTCTTCCCAAAAAGGTGCTTACAATGAGGGAAGCCATTTTCTTTTATGATGCAATCAAAGGTAGCAAAGCCCCACCCCTTCACATTTGGTATCACTGGAAAGCTCTGAATGTCCTCTATAGAGTACAAAAGTATGAGTTCAATCGTATGCAGTGGGTGGGAGATATTCAGGTTTTAAAAGGTCCACTACAGAGGACAAATTTGAATTGCTGGTAGTCAGACAGATATATCAGCTGTGGTAGGAGAAGGAAAAACATGCAAAACCTGCAGGACTCCGGCCCTTCTCGAGGACTGAGATTGCCCGGCACTCTAGCAATAATAAAAAAAACAAACATATTAATACGTCTTTGGGACACCTTTTAGATTTAAAATAGAATAGAACATTTATATGTTTTTGGGAGCAAATGAATTAATTGATTATTATGCCTATTAAGTAAAAAAAAAAAAATTGTGTCAGCAGGCAGATATTTTTCTGTGGTCCATTTAATTTGTAATAATTACAAATGATCATTATTTTCCATCTTAAGTTGATGTTCTAAAAATAGATTATATAGCGAGTGGGAAGGAAAGTTCTAATCAAGCTGGAAAAAGTTTGGCTTGAAATGAATGAAGTCGTGATTTTTCACACATTTAGCAAGATTCAAATTGATTTTTCAGGCACTTTTTTTTTTTTTTTTTTTTTTTTAATCATAAAATGACAGGGAGGGGAAATTTGCAGTCATAAAACAACAACAACAAGAGACATCATTGTCCTTGCCTTTAACTGCCGGGCATTCCAAAGTAAGTTTTTAAAGACCATGTCGCATCATTTAATCTGTTGAGGATCTTTTAGACTGTAGAGGACAGTTTTAGCAGGAGTCAAATGAATCCATGCTATAAATGTGTTGTTTTGTTTGGTGTTTTTTTGTTTTTTTTGCCCAACAGTTTCACAATGGCCTCTTTTGGAGGCAACTCAGGGTGATGTGAGGATGAAGAGTGCAGATGCCTCGCACGCTCAGATGTGTGTGTGTGATATGATATGATGGGCTCGAGCCGGCGGCTGCCCTTCGTCTTTTCATCCCTTCTCATCGCGGTTGCATGAGGAAATGTGTGTCCAGTGTCTTGCAGCGCCGGCGGGTGGAGGCCCGCGTGCCGTCTGCGCTCTGAAATTAGCCAAGATATTCCCATTGTCTGCTTGTGTTCTCGCCGCGTTCACGCGCTTTGTGATTCACAAACTCCGAGGGGCCTCTCGCGCTAATGATTGCTGCATTCAGACGGGGCCCCGACTCTTGCTGGAATACAAAAAAAAAAAAAGAAAAAGATATGGCTCTTCTAATTAGGAAGCACAATGGTGTATTTGAAGAGGAAGGGTGAAAAAAAAACAGCTCAACAAAACACTTGTGCTAATGCGCCGCCTTCGTGTCGCTCTGTTTCTTTTTTTTTTTTTGGTCGCACAGGAGGCTGCATGACGACGAGAAGGGCCACGGCTGCGAGTTCTGCGGCAAACACTTCCAGGACAGCATGCGGCTGCGCATGCACATGCTATCTCACACAGGTACAGTACACGACGGGAGAAGTTTTCACCTTACGAGCGCTCACTTGGTTTATTTTTTCATTTATTTTTTTAACTTTGTCTGAGTCTGCTAGCTTAATGATAACACGTAATGCAAAACACCATAGACAGGCTAACAAAACTAGCACCAACGGGACTGGAATAGACAAGAGTTGAACTACCGTCGTAGAAACATAGCGTAAGTCATAGAGGAGAAAGAGATACAGTTGCGAAACGTACGACATGGACGGTGATGAGGTGAGACGCGCATTTAGACAAAAGTAGTACTTTGCTACCGTCTTACATTTTTGGTGCCATGGAACTATGTTGAGGTGAAATCGTACCAGCTTGTGACATTTTCGTGGCATGGAACTGTGTCTAAGTGAGTTGAAGTGCTTCATTTTAGGTTTAAGTAGTGTTTTTCCATCATCTTCTGCCATCTCTGTACCATGGCACCATGTTAAAATTCATTTAAAAAAAAAAAATATATATATATATATATATATATATACACACACACACACACACAACTCATTGTTGGCTATTTTGGTATTGAGGAACAAAACTGCCAAACTAAAAAGTAAGTAAAAGTGAAAATAAAAAGATATTTAAAAAAAAAAAAAAAAAAAAAAATAATACAAAAAAATAATATAAATGGGAATAAAAACAGAAAAAATATTAACAAAATACGAATAAATTACAAAAATAAATACATAAATAAGTGACAATGCATGTTGAAATCCATATTAAGCAAGCTTTTATAGCTCAAACTTGTGTGCAAGATTTATTTTTATTTTTTTAAATTAGAATCAAAAATAAGTTTAGGGACACAAAAGCCATCTCTGATTAAAATTTGCTATTTACCAGTGTAATTTATAAGAGTAAATGTCTTCACTTATCATTGTCACTCAGTTTCAAACCAACTTTTGTGGATTCATATCAGAATTACTTGTAGGGCCGTATAGAAGAAAGGTTGAACAGGTTGCTGGGGAATTCTCGTGTACAAATTACAAATAGTATATCGTCACCCTTTTAAAATAATTGCCTTTAAATATTTTTTTTTTTCCAAAAAATATATTTTTGCCTAAATCATGCCTCATGATACAAATGGTTCAATTTTTTTTCCTGTTTCCTGAAAAATCAGAAAAAATAACATGCAATTATTTTAAGATGGTGTCGATGTAATCTTGTAATGTTGAACGATGTTAAATAATTCTAAAACTAATTTAAAAAAAAAAAACAACTAATAGTATCTGAATTTAAAAAACAAAAACCAGGATTTAAAAAAAAAAAAAAAAAAATGCCAAATTTAAAATAACCAAGCCTCCGCCACTGTTCTTCTGCCCCCCCTTTCAGCTGCACCTGTTCCCCGTCGTCCTCCTCCTCTTCCTTTACCTCTCAACCAACCAGCCCCTCCCCTCTGCCCACCCCAGCAGAGTCCCTTCCGTGTTTTTAGCCCTCTCGCCAGCTCTGACCCACCCCCCTCCCTCTTTTTTTTTCTTTTTTTCTCCGGAGTGATGACATCATCAGCTCGCTGCCGGCAGGCCTGGGTGTTCTGCCAGTGTTCCGAAGCGTGTGTGATGGCTCGCTCGCAGATGTGTGTCCAGGAACACACTGTACCCAAATGCAGACTTAATCAGACCTGACTGCTCTCCCAGCTACTTTATCCAAAATAGAGAGCGAGGAGCAGAAGGGGGCGGGGGGTGTATAATCAGGGACTGAAAATGCAACTAAAACACAATGCTCAGCTGTGCACAGACATGTTTCCGCGCACGCTGACATCTTTGTGACAGCTGAGAGATCTTGAAACTTTCCCTGAGCCGAGTCGTCCCTTTTTATTGTCACACACGCACGCGTCACTTTTTTTTGAATTTTTTTTTTTTGTTCCCCCTTTTTGTCTGCAGCACCTTTAACCCGAGAGTTTCCCCGACCCCCGTTAACGCGACATGAAAAACAAACAAAAAGGGATGCGGATCTCATTTGTGCGTGGCGGCGTATTTGGGTAGAGAGCAGCCTCAGATCCCGCCGGTTGCTAAGGAGCGAGCGCTCCGCCGCTCTAATGGGCTGATTTGGTATGCAGCTCGACGCCGGCTCTTATTTTGGTATGCCAGACAAAGTGTTTTGATGGAGGACGATTGCAGCCGCGTCTGGAGACGGTTTGATGGTTTATGGATGAGAGCACACTCCGTGCCTTTGACTGCACAAGACAATGCACTATGTTTTCTCCCCCGCCCGCTTTTATTTTTATTTTTTTCCCCCCCTTTTATCACACGAATCGCACACGGCGCAAACAACACAACACGGCGAGCTGGACGGCGTCACACAACATTAGGATCTACAGTCGCTCTAGTGTGTAACACTATTTGCTCCGTGCAAACTATAAAGGATGAACAGATTGGAGCTTTTTTTTTTTTTTTTTGGTGGTGGTGTTTTTGTTTCGGCAATGGTGGCACCGTGTGTGTGTGTGTGTTTGCACAGAGTTGAAAGAGGACCACATTTAGGGCTGCGGCGTTGTGAGTTCCCAAAGCTTGTGGGTGTTTTAATGAGTCATTTTAACTTCATTTAAAGCCAGCTGAGCAGAAAATAGATCAGTGAATGAGCCCAGGGCCAGTATGGATCTGCAACCGATTTACATCTCTGCGAGAGCCAACCCACATCCAAACAGCTGTGTGTGCGTGCGTGTCTGTGGGCATAGAGCGGAACCTCCAAAGTGGAACACAATCGGTTTCAAAGTTGTAGTTGAATAAAAATGTTTTAAAATTGCATCTATTCGTAGTTTAAATCAGTGGCTCTCAATTGCGCAGGGTTTGGAATACAAATCAAATACAACATTTAAAACAGGTAAAAAAAAAAATAGTACAACAACTGCATACGCTTAGTTTCAAGTTCGGAACGATAGCGGCCTTATGTTGCGTTCGAGGATGGTGGGAAGTCGGACGTATCGCACTTGGAATCCCCCATTTTCGATCTCAAAGCGTTCGAAGCTAATGTAAACAACAAAAGGTGGCTGATTCCGATAAATAGTTTGTTGTTCTGGTCAACCACAGTCAACGGAAATCACGGCAAGTTACGGAAAGTTACATTTTCGAATAACTAAATTCATTTTAGAATAAATAAATAGATAAGTATGTTTATTATCGTGTAAATTATGTTTTGCCATTGTCGTGTGACGTCAGATTTGATTTTTTATTTTCCCGACTTCGCAACTTGGATTTCCGAGTTCAAAGGTGCAAACAAAACAAAACAAGCTTTTTATGAAAAGCTGCTTGTGAATTTTTTGGCAACAGCTTTTGCTTTAGTGATGCCTCAAACATCTCAACAGTCCTTTTCTTTTATAAAATGCCATCAACAATTATGAAAACTAATAATGGTGACAAAAAAATGCATTTTCAAAACCGTCACCAGCATACGGGTTTTACATTTGACAAACTTTAGCAACGTCATGATTTTACTTGACGAGTTTTCTCGTCAGTGGGATGGAAAGTTATGATCATGCATGATCACTTTGTGCATTTATGGGGTTTATATCAGTGCTTCGTGTTTTTTGATTTGAACCATTTTCCTCCAAAATTTGCATTGAATTCGTACTTTTGGAAGATTCGACTTCGTGCTGCTGTCGATGCAATTTGGGTGCGCTAAAAAAAAAGAAAAGAAAAAAAAAGGCCAAAGCATTTCTGACATGGCGTACACACCTTCATCCGTCTCTTTGATCGCAACAGACAGACAAGTGCGTTGCGTAGGTGAGCTGGGAAGTGTAGTTACAGTGCATGTGATGGGATTTGGGGTGTTGACTCTGAAGTGTTTTTTTTGTTGTTGTTGTTGTTGGTTGGTTTTTCTAACCGATAAAAGGGCCGTGCCGCAGGCGGTAAGCGTCTGCTTGTTGAGAGAGAACACCCAGTCCTTCTGTGGCCTCTCAGGCAGACAGTCTGCTCGCTGTTCAGAAGCTGATAACAGGGGCACGGTAAATAAAACTCTTCAGCTTGGCGAGAAGGGCCGTTGCACCCTGTCTGACGTTTGTCCCTTTGGTGCTTTTCGGTGCTGTGCGTGCACCTGAAAAGTGTACAGCAAAGAAAAGAAAAAAAGAAAATCCCGAGATGAAGATGTGACTCACTGTGCTAAATCACACGTGTTTTTTTTTTTTTTGTGTGTGTTGACCACAACGCTGTCTTTTTTTTTTTCCCCAAATGTGTCCCCAGCTCCCGCCGAGGCTTTGGTGTGCGACCAGTGCGGAGCCACCTTCTCCTCGGAGGAGGCCCTGGACGCCCACCGGCTCACGCACACAGGTTAGTCGCGCACACAACCGAAAACACACGCTCGAGTTACTCCCGTGACTTTGCGACAGAGTTTTGCTGGTCATGCTGGCCGGTTTCAACTGTTCCTGTCATGATGCTCCATAATTTATCGAGAGTGATGTGGGAGGCCCTCTCACATGTCGGCTGCTAATATCTCTCAGTATCCAGATCCACCGCGTGCTACTTGCACACAAACCGCAGCTTTGTAAAATAACACTTGGCATTACACTAGCAAACACACACAATGTGTACTTTACGATTTCAGGTCAACAGCATACAAAACTTTTTCATCCTCTGGAAAAAAATGGGACTAGTGTATTCAGTCACCATAACATTATTCCATACAAAAACTCAGACTTTGCTACCGTAACTGCATAAAATATCTCAAAATACTTAAATTCTTAGTATTATTATTATTAGTTTAAAACTATATTGGGCAGTGGATGACATTAAAATGACATTCGAATCCATCCATTATCTAAACCACTTATCCTCACACTACTGTAAATATAATTTATCGCTTTCATGCTGTATTATACTGTAGTGCAAGGATCGACAACTTATATGCTGCTGAGGGCCACAATTTTTCAACAGTGCTACCGGGGGGCCACATAGGATCACACTCTTCATAACTAAGTGTATGACCAGAAAAATAAAAAATAAAAAAATAAATAAATAAATAAATATATATATATATATATATATATATATATATATATATATATATATATATAAAACAAACACTATCCTAACCCAACAACAACAGATAAAATAAAATAACCACATGCTGTATTTTTTTTGTTTTTTCTTGCATAATAAATATTCAAGGATGGCACAAAACTGCTAAACAAGAAACCAGCATTAAGTGCAGAAAAAAAATATCATCTCACTCAACATTTTTTAATATGACGGAGGTATTACAGTAAAAAAAGTTGTTGGGACAAAAGTAACCCAGTTTGGGGGAAGAATGCACCAATCCACTGTTATTTTGTACGAAACAAGTCTGTATATACAAAACTACCTAATTTATTTATTCATTTATATATAACCCAAATTGGGCTATTTTTAACTCAAGTAGAGTATATGTCCAAATCCACAAAAAATATTTGGCCTACTCGCGTGTAAGTGCAACTAAGACATGTCTGCCATCTAGTGACGAATGGTGATATCACAACTGAAAACAACAGGTGACCCCTGCATATCCACAGTTCGGCACCCACCTATTTGCATATCTGAAAACTGTCTTTTTTTTTTCTTTTTTTTTTGTACATTTTTTGTAATTTTTCCACAGGATAACTAAATATACATTAATCAGATTTTTGTTTGGTTGTTGGGTGGTGGTGAGGATTTCTCACCCATGTAACCCTTAATGCTGTTTGGACACTGATTTAGCAGTCTTCTCATACTGCTTACTGTCACACCTTATATTTATTAACTGCCCCCCCCCAAAAAAAAAAGTCAGTCATTCTTTTGATTGGAAAATATCTGACCAATAGTGTTGCATGTACAACACAATTTCAGCGCAGGTACCAGTTGCAGTACTATGATTCTTGTGGGGCCAGGCTTAACGCTCCCGACAAAAATGACTTCCATGTTAAGAAAACTCACATCTGCCGTGCTGCTATGATGTAACACTTGGGAAATGATGTAATTGTACCTACATAGCCCACAGTAAAAAAAAAAGAAAAAGAAAAAAAAAAAGACAGGTTTACTGTACCGTGGTGACCTCAAGTGAACTTAGCGCTTGGTTGACTCAAGATGACATAGATGCTACTCTGGATTCAGTTCAGCCTAAAGCTAAGGCTCATTCTCATTTTATGAGTAATTTCTTCAGGGAATCAAGTGTTTCCCCCTAAAAAAAATTAAAAAAAGGGGTTCTAAATACAGCATCTGCCCACAATTCAATTAAAAGTCACGCTAAAGCAACATCATCTCAAGCCAAAGTGTCCTGGAGGCAAATCAAGTCAACAAGAAGGAACAATGGAATTGATTTCTGCTGTCTTATTCCTTTCTTGTTTGCCATTTTGTGAATCTTTCCAAGCGCACCCGGACAAGGAGCTAGCAAATGTGAGTGACATAATTCACTATTAGCGTGCTGGCTAACCTGATACCCGTCAAAACATCATGTGAAATATGCAGAGGCAGCTGAACCTTGTTTGTTTCCGTTAAGGCAACAGCGTGTCGTAATCGTATCCTAGAAATAAAAGCTTCAGTCATTTCGGCCTGTAATGAGATCAAAAAATAGACCCCTGGATGGTTTGGGATGTATCTTGTGTTAGCATCAAACACTTCACAACTGGATGCAGTGCTTGATGTTCGGCCTTACGAGTTGCATTCCCACATATGTTATTGTGATTTTTATTCTCCACACTTTTTTGCCGCGTAACAACTCTCACATAATACTTCCAATTTACACCGTTCAAATTTCGACTTGCTTCAAAAATTCACGCCATCTTGGGCATTTATTGCCTGATTCCACATTACTTACAGTATTCGCACAATTTAATGTTAAATATAAACTTTACCCCATTCATTTTCAATGGGACAGACGAACTTTTTCCAAGTATCACTTTCCACGCCCACTTCCATACGTATAACTTATCATTACCAGGTGTCTGATACTGCTTGGTGGCACCAGGAGGTTATAATTTCACAATTTATCTCTCAATTTCCTTCATAAGCATCCCACATGCATTCAAATCTTAGCATTCAGCATTCCCATGCAATTTTTCCAGAAATTGCACTTAGTCTAGTCCTACCTAACAATATGTATCACAATACGATAAATGTCACGATATGAACCTCACCATAAAATAATTATCGCTATATTGTGGGGGGGATTGGTAAAAAAAAATAAAAAATAAAAAATAAAAAATAAAAAAAATAAAAAAACGACGCTAACAATACTCTCTAAAATCTCATGATATTCTTTCAAAAAAAAAAAAAAAAGTCAAGTTATTGTCGTGCTCATGCTGGCTGAGCGGCACAAAGTATCATGTCTATGTAATTCACAATGCTGTGTTAGGCTGAAGCGGGTGAAGTAATGTTTTTTGACGGAGATGTTGTAAAATATTTGCTGTTATGACTGATTTATGGGCGTGATAACTGCCGCAGAGGCCAAAACATTCCTGATTAAAATTACACTGCACTATTAAATTAAACACCAGAGGGTGCTAGAACTGAGCAAGTGGAATACAACCTTGCCTCTTTAACAGATGTGCTTGCTTTCAATATTGTGACATGACGATGCCGATATCGTGGCAATTTTAATATCGCGATATGACAATACTGCCAATATCGTTACATCCCTACAATCTAGCGGAGGAAATGTAGTATGTGGGCGGATACTTGAAGCTTTATGTTTGATTTGACAAAATGAAGGTAAGTATCCCTAGTCAATAAATCTGCCATTTAGCTACCAAAATAAATGTCCATTGTGCTGAACTAGCAAAGAAGAAAACAAAAAGGCCCCTCCCTCGATGCCTGAAACGATTTTAAAGTCGTTTTTTCAGTTTCAAACTTTTGCCCCATGCCATGAATTCATAAAGTGCAACTTATATTAGCAAGTTGAGTTATAGCGATTTAAACTACATGTTTATTAGTATTTTTATCTGTTTCTGGATACAGTAAGAACATGTCCCAGGTCAGAATGACCCCATGAACTTTATTGCTGTTTCTGTGAGGAAAAAAATAAATAAATAGAAAGGAGGGTTCAGTCGATTTTTATGTTTATTTTGTTTCGTTGCGCGTAGATAAGGACTGGATTGATAAATGCTGCTAGCTGCAAACATTTGACAGTGATGAAAAATATTTACACAGACTTTTTTTAATTCGCTGAATTGAGAGGTCATAAACTTCAATTTGGCTACGCTAAACCTGCGGCTAACCTGATTATCCACCTTAAATTTGTCAAAATTGGAGATACTTTAAAAAAAAAAAAAAAAGTAATCCAGAGATCAAGTATTCTTAAAGTTTTTCTCATTTGTCACCAAAATCGTCGAAACAAACAAGTGTCCTCTCAGATTGTCTCCACATATGTCCGAACCCGCATATTTTTTGTTGCCACTGTCAGAGAAAGGTGATCGCCCTCTTAGGCGTGTTGGCATGTAACTGTAACTCCAGGTGGCACACACAGTATGAATAGTTAATGCCAACGAGGGCTGTGGTCCATGGCCAGACGTTTCTACCCTCGTCACCCCCCGAGTTGTAAACATCCCCAGGTCCGTTTCAAGCTTGGCGCGCTGTCAAGAGCAGAGTACAGCGGGGCATTACTCTCTCATTTTGTCATGAGCTCACCTCGGCCCGGCGTGACGCACGAGCCCAGTCTGTTCTTTCTTTTTTTTTTTTTTTTTTTTTTTTTTTTTTTTTTCTTGTGACACAAGCTACAGGTAATCTAATTGAGTTTGAGTAAATCACACATAGTGCGCTTTTTAATTTTCCCCAAATGAGTTTGGTCTTGGTGGATTAATACTTGTCAGAGCAGCTGTCTCATATGAGACTAGTTAAGAGTTTTCACAGGTCTCGCTGGCGTTTTGATATGTCAGAGGTGAACGTCCGAGGGTTGCTGCGATCAAAGAGCAAGTGGTGGGGTTGGTGGGTGGAGGGTTGTACTGTGGGAAAGGAAGAGGGGTAGGAGAAGGGCTACATGAGGACTTCCTAAAGGGGTGGGAAGGATTGCTGCTGCGGGTGCCAGCATTGAGAGGGAGAAAAACAACATCATGTGCTACTGTTTACTCCTCAACACAGCACTGTCATAGTCTCCTGACCTACTTGTCAGAGCCCAAAATAAAAGAATGGATCCGTCTCCGAATCGCTCGCACAACAAAGGCGTTTGTTCCGTCGGAGCTGGTGAAAACAAACCAAACAAGAAGGGCTCTGGGGCTGTCGTGATTTTTGGAGATTGTATCATATCTGTGGCGAAATTGGACTGCGCTGGAAATCGGGCTGGTTGTCACCTTGCCTTCAAGGCTCGGGACTTGAGTGCTGGCTTTGTGTACTCACAAGCAGCGGCACTGTGACCACCTCCCGCCCCGGCCGGCCCTTGTAATTAAACGGCACTGAAACTCCATTCAGTTTTGTCAAGGCGCAGACCTTTTTAGCTCGTCCCAGTGCGTCCGGCGTCAACGCTGCAGCTTCCCCCTACATGCCATTCACGCACGCCGTCCAGTGACGAAAAATTTGTCACAATTCCCCCCCCCCCGACGAAAATGAAACGGAAACTAAAATAGAAGCCATTTAATGAGACTACAACAATAACTAAAATTGACTGACAATTTCGTCAAATGACAAACAAAAATGAAAACAGCACAGTGACGAACATTCGCACAATCCAATCAGAAGGAATGAAACGCGGGTGGGAGAAAAGAACCACTCAAGAAACTGTTCAATGCACTTTATGTTCAATCATGTTTACATTCATTGTGCAGCTGTAAGATTAATCTCAAGCAATTATGCACTTTTTTTTTTTTTAACGTCATCTGAAGGTGCTTTTCTATTGGCTTCTGACACAAGGCATCACTCGCGTGCGACACTTTGAAATGTCCTTATTCTGTTTAACATAGAAATAAATATACTTAAAATCACAATTAAAATAATCCCAAAGGCTCACGTATTAAATTATTAAAGATAAAAACAAAGGACATTTTCGCTATGCAGTAATTATAGTTACCATAGATTTAGTTACATAAAATGTAGTTTGTTAGATTTTTTTTAAATGAAAATGTTTTTTTGAATTTTTGTTTGTTATTTTGTTAGTTTTTGTTAACTGAAATAACCTTGGTGCAAAGACACAACAGAGTACAAATTGTTCTTCAAATCTCATAATTTCATATTTCCACTACGGAGAATGTGTTGAGCACTGGGTGCTGCTGCTATTATTTATTATGCTCTATATCTTTTTATTTTTGTTTTTGATTAAAGAGACACTGTAGAAATTAGTGCCATCTAGTGGTGAACTAATAAATGCAACAACCTAAAGATTGCGACGACCTATGTAATGTAACTAGCGATTAAGTTATAAAAAACAAAAAAAACAAAAAAACACGCTTGATGCAATAGAACAATGAATCAAAGAACATTGGGAAATTAAAAAGTACTACTCAATTTTCCTTCAAGCTGATCACCTGCTGTAATATTACTGGCATCGTGTCAAAACCTCAAAGTCAATGGTTGGCAAAATGGTATTTGGGGGGTGGGGGCGTGCCTTTAATGTGTCTGAATACCCCTCAGAAAGTAGGTAGTTGCACCCCTGGTTATATTATTGTCAGTTCAACATGTTTCATTGAAACAATTAATAAAGACACGGTTGTACGAAATGCGTCTTGCGTTTTAAACTCGAGTTACAAATAGCCGTGTTATATTGTCTGTATAAAAGTTGAAATGTATGCTGTAGTTAAAGGAAAATATCGACTAAACTTTAATTTAGTTGACTAAAATTGCTCTTCTTTTCGTCGCCTAAAATTGGATTAAAACTAAAATACAACCAGATGACTAAATGATGACAAAAACTTTCATTAATTTTAGTCAAAAGACGAACTCAAACTAAATTGAAATTTCTCGTCAAAATTCACACCGCCGTCCACCAGACTCAACTGTGCCCTCCTTGGCCCGGAACGTATTTGCTCTGTGATGATACACAAGCACCCCCGTGGCCCGCTCGATTTCTATTACGTGAAAATTATTTAGATGGAGAGAGTAAAGCACAAACATTCCAGGAACGGCGGCGGTTGGTAGGCGAGCGGCGACCTGAGTGAACCGCTCCGCCGAACGGTTAAGAAAAAAAGAAAAAAAAAGAAAATGGGAGCGACGGAGCCTTGGTTGTATTAATTATTGAGTCGGGTTGTTGGTACGTCGGGTAGATTAGCAGTCGACTGATGAGAGCTCGGGGTTGTTTGAGGTACTGGAGCATGTGTGTGCGTGTAAGAGTGGCCTCCTCGGCGGGGAGCCGTGTGCATGAGCACATACAGTAAGCGGAGTGACTTGAATGCCGACGGGGGTCATGCGAGGTGCGTAGCCTCAACTGAGCCGAGAGGCTTCACCTCGCGCACACGCAGGAGCGCAGCCCGGGGACAGAGTCGCTCTCCCCTGCTATGTGACGACACCAACTGGTGAGCGTGATGTAATATTGTAAACTGTTGAATTCATTTCCCCCCTTACATGGAGGGAGGAGGTGGGTAATTAAAGTGGAAACCGGTAAATTAAATGACTTTGGTGAGAACCAGTGATCATTTTGTCAAAAAATTTTGGTCATTTTTTTGTCACATTTTTGTCCCCTCTCAGACGAAAATGCAAGGAAAACTAAAGTAGAACATGCACAGAAATGACGACAACGACAATAAGTGAAAATGTGGGTTGTGTTTTAATCGTTTGAGTTGATTTGTTTCTATGCTAATCTATCGCATTGTCTTTATTTGAAACCGATCCGTGGCGCAATAAAAGGTTGGTAACTATTAGGGATGTAACGATACCGGCAATATCGTGATATTAAAACTGCCACAATATCATCGTCGTCATGTTCACAATATTTAAAAGCTTCACATCTGTTAAAAAAAAAAAAAAAAAAGTCAGGTTGATTTCAATTTGTGCAGTTATAGCACCCTCTGGTGGCTAGTTTTTTTTTAGTGCAGTTTAATTCTCATGAGGTATGTTTTGGCCCTTGGCCCGTGACATTCACAAGCTGAGCCCTTGCCATTTTCAGCGGACTGCAAGTGACAAAATGGCCGCCTCCCTGAGATTAAAAAAAAAACAAAAAGACAAAAAACAAACAAAAAAAAAACCGGGTGGATTTTGTAATTCACATTTCACAAATATATGAATCAGAATACTGTGTTTAGACTAAAGTTTTGACTTGAATACTTCTTTATTCAAACTAACATGCACACCTACAGGCAATTTAGAGTCCTTCATAAATTTAACGTAAGCGTTTTTTGATGCTCAACTGAGCTGCTGTGGCGTTCAACTTTGGAAGTTCTAAAGTAATCTTCAAGATCACCCTTTAATGATTGAACGAAAAGATGAAAAAATATTTTGTGTTTCAAAAAAAATAAAAAAAAAAAATAAAAATAAAAAATCAAACCTCGTGACTGCAAAGAAGAGACAAAGACGAAAAAACTCATCCGCATCCGGGCAGTCAATGAATACAATCTCTTGTTCAATTTGCAGTGGAGTTTACTCCCAGATCCTCGGGGTGGGAAAACTTTTGTTTGCGGTGTGAAAAGAAACAGGCTGCGCTTATTTGTGAATGAAGGGATTAGCTTCAACACTTCACCCTGACACGGAGCGTGATCCTATCTGGTTGCCTGGACACGTGCTTTGGTCTCTCTTTTTTTTTTTTTTTTTTGGGGCAGCGTGAGAGCCCGAGCTGACTCGCCGCTATCGGAGGGGCAAGATGCTCCAAGACGCTGGTCACGTGAGCGTACGTCGGCATGGCGGCGGCGGATGTGCCGAAATAGCATCCCCACCTCGGCCCATTCTGAATTATTAACCTACTTTTGTGCAGTGTTTCGCACGGGGTTAAATGCAAAGCTGGCGAGTAAATCATTCCTGCCATTCCTCAAGACACAATGGTCAGTCAACTGCGGCCTTAGAGGGAATACCGCTGGTTATATGCTATTGACCCTATTGAGAGCCATGGGTCAGGGGGTCATACCGTGCCTTAAAACCCAAATTCCGAGCCTATTGTCCGGTTAAGGGTGAGAGCGCAGGGGGGGGGTAATGACAGCCAACTTTAGGGCTTATTCTCAGCAAAAACAAGCTCTTCTGCACTTATTGCCTAAAGTCTACTAGTAAAAATCAATTTATTTATTTATTTTATTTATTTATTTATTTATTTAAAGGGATACTTGACTCATTGAGCCATTTTCAACAATAAGAAAATATTTTGTGTATAATTAATTGTATTGTTTTTCATGAACAATGAATACATTTAAAAACGAATTTTGCCACTTGCTGTCAACGGCCAATCAAGGAAAACAAAAAAAAACAAAAAATGCACTGAGCTATCACCAGCTTCTTACAAATGCAATTATGCCATCTAGTGGCAGAAAAATGACCTACCTTTTTTTTTTCTTAAATTTTTTTTTATTTATTTATTTTTATTCTAGCTGAATTTTATGAATCTTTATTAAATTACTCTATCAGTGACTAAAACATGCAGTCATATTTTTTTTGTTTTATTTTTTATGTTCACAACAGTATGAAAACTAAGGATTGAAGTCATGCAATTAATGGCGTATATGCCACAGAAGAGGCGGGACGTGATTTTGCACATCAGTTTGGTTCCAGTCCGCGTTGCGAACGTGCAGCCGAGGGGCACAAAGTCGGATGCACGAGTATTTTGACGCAGCCCACACGTCGTAAACCAAACCGGAACCAAACTAATGTGCAAAAACAGTTGAAATGGCTCAATGAGTCAAGTATCTCTTTAACAGAGTGTGGCGCGACAAAACGCCGCCACCAAGATGACACGCGATACACAACGGCTGCCTGGGAAAGTTGACTTTGCTGTGAAGTTATTTTTGAACGAAGCGGAAACTGCCATCACCAGAATTCAAGAGCGGGCTTTTATTTTGCCACACAAAAATGTCAAACTGAGCAGATGGAAAAAAAAATGTTTTTAGTCAAACATGTGGACGGATGATAATTAAAGTGGCTTTGACGTATTTAAATATTTAAATATGCGGATTATGTGTTATTCAACTGGTCTGGGCTGACCAGACTGGAACACATTGGAGCAGAAAGCACGCCCCCTGCTGGATAAAACAAACACGAGGAAAAGAAACAGATCAAGTTTCCAGATGCCGATGGATCTCAAACGAGTCGTACAGAAAGTAAATCCGGTTAAACGGTAAAGGATTCACGGTAGGGCGGATTGAGAGCGGTGACCCGGTTGTCTTTCAACTCAAATATTGTGATACGTGGGTGAGAAAGGGCCCGGGTCATTAGTGGCCAACATAAAGAGTGAGCGGGTGAGGTTGGGGGTACATTGGAAGCTTATGACTAATGGGCTCGGTCAATGAGGGTCTGAACCTCATTGTGTGCTCTTTGTGCGGCCCGTAGCCCCGAAGCCTGTAACAGGTGCAGCTCAATCCAGAGGATGGCCTCCCTGCGCCATTGTTAAGACCAGGGAATGCCTTTCATCCCGTCCTCTTGCTGTTAATGATTACAGACGAGCCGCATCAAGTTGCGTTTTTTTTTTTTTTTTTTTTTTTACAGAAAAACACACGCTTGAGAAGTCATCCATCTTCTTCGCGATTGCGCAAAATCCTCAAATAAACGACAACAATGCCCGGTGAATGTTTTCTGGCTTGATTTGTTTCTTTTGTCTCTCGTCCGTTAACTTGATTGAACCCAAAAGCGGGGAGCCGACTGACACTCTTCCCTCTTTAGTATGAGCGCCCTGCATCCCTTTCCCCCCCTGCGTTAATTCCAATTTAATTGCCAGTTGCCTCAAGGCACTTCAATAACAGTAACAAATGATTTGATTTAGTGGACCTCATCAGACTGCATTTTAAATGTGACACAGCAACCCCACTTGAATTCCAATGAAGTGCTGGCACAGTCCTGTGTTTACTAATGATCCTCGGCTGGAGATGTCTGATTGAATCTCAGTTCAGGAGCGATGGGCGCAGCGAGCATTGCGAGAGGATGTGAAACCTGAGCAGACCAGACAAATAAGGACCCTCATAATCTCATATGAATGGCCGACTGTCTAGAGAGGCACATTTTTTTTATTTATTTTTTTTGTCTCTAAAGCCGCAGATTAGTCAGCTCCTCTGCATTATCGTACATATTATTTATTTTATTTTTTTTGTGCGAATTGCCAGATTGGATTTGGAGTGGCGGCGTCCACAGCTCGTAGATGAATCGGCGAGCTGTATGACAGCCAAAGGATGCACGTCTCGTAGCCATTTTGACTTAAACGAGCCTGCCGGCGGCCGCCCCATCTGTATTCCTCGCCGCACTCGGCGCAACAGGAAAGCAGCCCCAAAGAGATGCCAGGTCACACACAGGATTAAACTGGATTGTGTTTTTTTTTTTCCTTGCAGTCCTGCCTTTAATGGCTTGATATCACTACTTAACATTCTGCACAGGGCGCACGGTGTAGGCATCATTTAGGGCGGAGCCACTATCAGCCGCTCTTTCAGCGCCGAGGACTTCACAGGCTGCGGCTGACTCCTGATGGGGAGCGAAGAGAATAATTACACATCTAACATAGCACGAAGGAGCCATTGATTGTGTGATTGGCATGCGCTACGTTGGGTGGGAAATTCTTCAGGAAAACAATGACTTTCATGGTTGAAAATAGAACGTATGAAAGGCTCACCGCCGAAAGCGCCCGCGGGCTTTTAGGGGAGTTGGTTTAGGTAGAGACACTTGCTCTTTGAAAGAAGCTTTTCCCTCCGAGGACTCACACAAAGTTGAAGTGACCCAGTTTCCCCCACTTAAGGCCCCGTGTCTGCGCGCCGTACTGAAATAACCGCGCGCCTCCGTCTCTTCCTTTTGTGCCTTCTCCAGGGACTGACATGGCGGTGTTCTGTCTGCTGTGCGCAAAGCGCTTCCAGACCCAGAAGGGCCTGCAGCAGCACATGGAGGTCCACGCCGGCATGCACAGCTACATCTGCAGCCACTGCGAGCGCCCGTTCCCCAGCCACACCACCCTCAAAAGACACTTGCGCTCGCACTCGGGTAAGAACAGACGCCGCCTTGCTGCCTGTGCGCCTTCACTGCTTGCCTATACAGGAAGTGGCTGTCTAAAGGCTCGCGTTGCGTTAAATAACCTCACCAAAATATTAGGCACGGCAAGTTGCACGTCACCATAAGTAATTTGATATTTTCATTATTGTTCATGTACAATTAATACGTTTAAAAACACCTTTTTGCAACTTGCTGTCGACTGAAAATGACAGGGGCTCACGTAACCACTCACAGATCACCTGTTTTCTAGGTTTGGTCAGGTGACATTCACAAGCTGAGTTGTGATTGGTTACCTGAGCCCTTGTGATGTCATTTTCAGTCGACGGCAAGTTGCAAAATGTGTTTTTAAAGGTGCCAATTGTACATGAAAAATAATGAAAGTATTAAATTGATTATAGGCAAAATATTGTTTGACTGCCAAAAATGGCTAAATAAGTAAAGTATCCCTTTAAGAAACAAAAACAAGACATCTAAAAATGATTGTGCACAACACGACAAATCGGAAAACATTAACTGTTGAGGAACTTAAATTCCGAGCATTTGGACAAATTTTAAACTAACAAAATATCTTAAAAAAAAATAAAAATAAAATAAAAATAAAAAATCTGAACAGAAATAATTACACATTAATTTGATATAATTGATTAGTTGTCGATTCATTTTTTAACATCCAGAATATTGTAAACTGAATAACTACCAGCCAATGTTAAAACAACATTCAGCATTCCAAGTATAAAAAGCAACAGACTATATAATGGCACTAAAATTGAGTAAAGCTACTCACACTTTTAAGACGATGGCCTCATTGTGCCGTTCTGGACATTTTCATGCTAGTAATCATGTTCTCAACTTGAGGTGTTTTAAACCGATAAGAATTAATTTAACTTTTTAACTTAATTTTAATTAAAAAACAAACAAACGGATCGAATCAAACCGAATTGTTCCACTTTAAAATGTACTGCCCTTGAATCATATTGCACCCTTGGCATCTAGATGCATATCAAATTATCTATTACTGGAGATATGCACACCCCTCATATATTACTCTTTTTGTCAGATGGTTGTTCCCTTAAAACCGATTTGAAATGTAATCGGGCAGAAAACTGATTGGTGCACCCCATATTGGACAAAAACTGATTTTGATTTGATACATGTGACGTGATTTATTTTTATTTTTTTTTGGTGCTGTTAAGGCATACACACACACACACGCGCGCAAAAAGAACGAGATGAATATCGTGAGATATTTCCTCCATGCAATCACTGGCACCATTCATTCCAAAGAAACCCAAAAAGGTCAACAAGGGTTTGAACTTGAAGTTGTCTTGTACTTTCCAAGACATATCATTCCAGGGCATTTTAGGCGAACTTCAAAATGTTATCACTGACATTCAAGTCCCATTAACTCTAAATAGCTCTCTATCAAAATGACTTTTAGCAAGACAGACTTTGCAGTCAACAGTGTGTTCCGAGACACAGGCAGCCGCGCTGATTCTTTGTATATGACTCAATTTCTTCCGTTAATTGATTAGCACGCATCATCTCCTGGCCCCGCTTCTGCATCAGATGACTCACCTCTGCTGTGACAGCACTGTACCGTTACGGCCGGTGCTTATTTTGGGCAATTTCATCGTGTTTATATTTTGGGCTTCTTAGACAGCCGTCGGGGGCTTGTGCAAATTCACGGCTGTCAGTTCCAGTGTGGTTCACGCGAGGCGATAGAGGGAACCCAAATAAATATTGAAGGAAAAGCAAATGGAAATGACTTGTCTTGTGCGTCGCGGCCAGGGTTGAGTTTTAGTGCCGCGAGAAAGGCGGCGATATTTGCCGAGGAGATGTCCCCCCTCTTTCTTCTCTTACCTTAAATAACACTCTCAGCTGTCAGGACGGCTTGATGTCTAGACGGGAGAAATACATAATTGATGTGAAGAGACAGAAGTGAGGGGAGTTTTTGGCCGTGACAGCGCAGCTTGTTTGTATGCCATTCTGCTTGGAAGTAACATTTTGTAAATGTCAGTGGTGGATGGGTGGGGAGGGGGCGGTAGGGGGGGTGTATATTGGGGGAGAATTGGCTTGTAATGAGGAGAGCCATGTATCCTGGGCCTTGGTTGTTGCTGTGGCCACTGAGATAATGAGGCACATAGGTCATTGGAGATGAGTCAAGGCATCGGCCGAGGAGAGAAATAGATTAACTACAGTATCGAAGCGAGAGCAGCGCACGTCCGCGGGGCTTTTATTAGCCATTAGCCGAGAGGAGTGTCCTCGCGTCGCAACATTAGCGACGTGCGACGGCACACGCGCCTGTTTTTCGGACTCTGACATGGGCTCCATATGCAACGCGGCGTGTCGTGCCAAGGATAAAGCTAGCCTGACGAGATAAATGTGCCGCCGAGGCCGTTGTTTGACACGGCATGAGTTTCCGTGCGTCGCTGTGATTTTTTTTTTTTTTTTTTTTTTTTTTTTCCCAGGCGATCACCCGTTCGAGTGCGAGTTCTGCGGGAGCTGCTTCCGAGACGACGGCACCCTGAGGGGCCACAAGCGCATCCACACGGGAGAGAAGCCTTACGAATGCAACAGCTGCGGGAAGCGCTTCAGCCTCAAACACCAGCTGGAGACGCACTACCGCGTGCACACAGGTGAGAGCCAAGATGGCCGCTCACGCCTCCGTTTAAGGACGTTTGCACTACACAGTTGCACTAGCACCCCCGTGGGTGTATTCATCCACATGTGAAACAACACAAACATGCACGTTATACTTGATATGTCAAGAAGTCCGAACTCAAAGTATGGATGAGCAAGTATTGATATCTTTTTTTTAAGTATCGAGTATTCATGAAGGCTGCCGAGAATTAACTCTGACTGCCAAACGTTATCCAAAAAACAACCCTGACAGCGCCAGATGATTTTGAGCATTTCCACTGATCTTTCAAGGCAAACAATATTTTGCACTATGACTACATAAATATGGTGGATACCAGAAGAAAGATTGGATTCCATTCTTTCATTAGAAAAAAGTACGTCTCTACCTTATTCCGTTCTTTAGTAATCACCATTTGAAAATAAGTCATTTGAGTGACATAAGTGAGAATTGAAAACGACTTTGTGAAAAGATACATTTTGTGCACAACACTATTTTTTGTTGAGTGACGCTCTGCAAATTAGATATAAAATTGAATTAGATTCATTATGGTTTCATTGTAATTTCATACACCTTGAGCCCATTGAAAAGCGATACAACGCTACCATCAGCTGCGCTCCACAAGACCATTGATTTAAAAAAAAACGAAAAAAAAAACCAAAAAACATTTGACGTCAATTAACGTTTATGGCGGCCTTCATTAGGATTTTAGCATACGTCATTAAACGTTTTTGGCGGTCAAATAGTTAAGACAGTATGAAGGTAGGAGCATCATGCAAATAACGTAGTATACTCTGATCTTTAAAAAAAAAAAAAAAAAAGTTAAATTTGATTTTAGAAATCAAAATTAAGGGCTACGGTTAAAAATGGCACAAATTCACAAGTTAAAAAAACCCCAAAGCTTTGTAAATAGACACATTTCTCATACATTTTTGCATTTTTGCAAAACAGCTAAATTTGATGTTTTTGTTTTTACATATTTCATTATATTTGTAATATTTTTAATGTAATTAAACACGCTGTAATGTGTGTGTATTTTTTTTATGTTTTTTTTCCCTCGATTTTAATAAAGCTAATAGCAGCCTATTAAATCAGCAGACTAATTAATAGGTCAGCTCTCATCTGTTTATTTTTTAATTTTTTTACTATTTTACAATACAGTGGAATGCTATTTTCTTATTTAAAAACACGTTACGTTAATTTTTTTTGTATTTTTTGGGTTGCGGAACGGATTAATGTCATTTCCATTAAGATTAATTGATATACAAGTGTTGAGTTTTGACCTTAGCCACGGAATAAATTAAACTCGTAAGTCGGGCTGTTCTGATCAGGGTTTCATACTGCCGATTCCAATACCGATTATCCATGAGTGAGATTGGCTGATAACGGCCACATAGATTAGCTGCACAATCTTACCTCGTTTACCTCGTCACACATGCCCATTCACACGAGACAGAAATACGCACGATTATTCACTTGGCTCAACTTCAAACTAATGTCTCATTTAAAAAAAAAAAAAATGTTTTCCAGGTGAGAAGCCATTTGAGTGTAAGCTTTGTCACCAACGGTCCAGAGACTACTCGGCGATGATCAAACACCTGCGCACGCACAATGGCGCGTCTCCGTACCAGTGCACCATCTGCCAGGACTTCTGCCCCAGCCTGGCCGCCATGCAGAAGCACATGAAAGGCCACAAACCGGAGGAGGTGCCGGCAGACTGGAGGATAGAAAAGACTTATCTGTACGTCTGTTACGTCTGAGCAGGTCCGTGCAGACGCAAAGTAGTGGGTAGGGGGCGGGGCGTACAATCGCTGAGTTGATAGTGCCGGGTTAAATATCAAAATGCGAAGTTCGAGAGTTGTCTTTCTGGGAGAGGCTGAAACGATCGCATACTTTGAATTATGACATCATTTTTGTGCCATTCAATAATAAAAAAAAATCGCTTGGTGAAAGACACCCGGTCTTTCAAACACGAGCTCAAAAATGTGTTCAAACTGTGAAAAAAGTTCAAAGATGAAGAAAGTGGACTACATCGGCCATCACCTGCTGACCGACTGTGTTCAATTGAGACCCAAAGAGTCTTTTGTGAGAGTATTCCATTTCCTCGTGGGATTCCACACCAAAAGTGGCAACCGAGGAC
Organism: Festucalex cinctus; assembly: GCF_051991245.1. Classification (NCBI taxonomy): domain Eukaryota; kingdom Metazoa; phylum Chordata; class Actinopteri; order Syngnathiformes; family Syngnathidae; genus Festucalex; species Festucalex cinctus. Next base: position 6,125,433 of record NC_135423.1, on the reverse strand, counting down.
ACGTTTACATGAAAACAATCTGGTCAAAATGGGGAGTTTGGTTTCTTTACAAGGACTTTTTTTTGTTGTTGTTTTTTTTCCTTTTCAAGATGTCAAGTCACAGTCCGCTGCAAAAGACGTCTGAAGACGCAGAGAGATTTTCAGTTTAATGTGTCTGCTGGTCAAAAACTTCCACTTTGTTTTCATTTTTTGCTCTTGAAAATGCTGTGACTGACAATTTCAGACCCTATATGAGAATTTAGACATTTGACGTCCAGTTGACAGTTGCTTTGCCATCCACATAACAAAAAAAAATAAAATAATTATGGTAGTGAAAAAGGTACTCTGGCCACTCTCTGTTTTTGAGATTGTTAAAAGGTCACCTTTGACTATCACTCAGTTTGATAGTAACCATGTCTGGGCTTGGTGATCTGTCTGAGTGGCTCCCTTGATTCTGTTGTTAAAAAATCTTGAAGATAGGAAGTTCCTGTGCATGTTTATTTGAACGGATTTTTGGCCTTCTCACTGAAGAAACAGTTGGGTCAAAAATAACCCAAACTTGGGTAAAGAAAAAAAGGGGACTTTTTGGGTTATTCATTTAACCCAAAAAGTTGGGTCAAATGAATAACATACAAAACACCCCCCCCCCCCCCCCCAAAAAAAAAGGGTTGTTTTGTACAACCCACACCACAAAAATGGGTTGCTCGAACAACCCCCAGCATAACCCACAACACAACCCCCAAAAATGGTGCTGTATTGCAGGTGATTCATTTCAACTTTTTGGGTTAAATAAATAATTCAAAAAGTTGGTTCTGTATCCCCCCCTTTTTTTTTTCTTTTTTTTTTTTCTTTTTTTTTTCCTACCCAATTTGGGTTATTTTTGACCCAACTGTTTTTTTTTTTTTGAGTGCTCAACGTGTCATCTCTTAATCGTCTGGTGGCGGATGGAGTCATGGGTTCCGAGGTAGCAGGCTTCTATTTCATTCAGTGTAATTGTTTTTGCTATTTATATGTCGTTTCATGTTTGTTACCAAATATGTGCTGATTACCACCATCAGGCGGGACTTGTTACAATTTTGTTTGTTGGCAAACGGTGTTAATCCGTCTGTGGGTTTCATTTCCTAAAAAAAAATAAATAGCCGTCACAATTTAAATGGTCAAACAGTGTATACGAAAAAAAATGTAAAGAGCCTCAACATGGCTTTGATGTGTTTTTTTTTTTTAATCACCGTCTATAATTAGATGTTTTATAAATCACAGAACTGATAAAAATAGAACATGAAAAGCAAAGTGTTTTTTGTTTGTTTGTTTGCTTTGTTATTTTTAAAGAAAATCCAGACACTGGCGGTTCGTGTCAGTTGTGGTGTATGTGTCATGTACAAGGACGTCCTGTGTTGTTGTTCCCTGTGTGAGCCTAACACAGGCCCTTAGACAGTTAAACGTTGTATTTTTGTATCACAGTAATTTGCTGTCTTGTTTACATTTGGTATCATTTGAGAAGCATCTTTAACGTGTGCGTTTTCTACGTCTCCAATTAAAAAAAACAAACAAAAAAAAACAGGAAAGGAAAAAAAAATAAGGCCCCTCTCCCTTGTGCCTCTTTTTCTAAGTAGAGCGTTGACATGTTTGAGTACGTGGGTCTGTGCTGTTGGTGTTTTTTTTTTTTTTTTTTGGTTTCTAGCTCCCAAATTCGAGATGAGATCCACGTCTCGGAACATTGCAACTGGAAGCAACATACTGTGATTGTGACGCTGACGCTCTGATGCAAGTTGCCAGCAAGGGCGATGTAAAAAGCGCTCAAATTGCGTTCCCGTCTCGACTTAAAGTTAACTGTGAGGTGAAAACGCAGTGTACAGCACATCCTGGCAACTTGATGCCATGACACACATTCACTGTATCTATTCTATACATGAACATGCACTATAACCAGTTTAGTCGGTGGACCAAAAGAAATAGAGCACTTTTGTTTGAATTTTTTTTTTTTTTTTAAATCTTTGTATGTTGTGATAATGCAAATGTCCTTTTATTTGGTGTGTCCTTAGAAGGCTGTGATTCGCATCGTTTAGATATGTCGATGTCTGTCTACCTCAGGGCCAGGTCAAAGCTCGAGCTGGTGTCCAATCAGGGTTGTTCTTCTTGCCATGTGTGCGGTAAAGTCCCTCCTCATTGCAGCTTTTTAAAACACCCGTGTGTGAAAGTGTTCTCTCAGTGTGGATTCAGGCACAACTCTGTACGCGTCAATGTTCGATGGCATGGTAAAAAAAAAAAAAAAAGAGAAAAAAAAAAAGAAAATTAAAACAATTTATTATTCTATGCATTCCGTCTCTTCTGTCTGCTGTTTGATCACAAAATCGAAGTGAATTGAAGTTGGATTATAAATCAGTTCAAATGTCATTAAAATACAATTTTGAATTTTTGGAACTGGACCTGAGTGTTCCTAATGTTAAGTTGCAACCTACTTTAATATATGCTAAAAACAATACAGAAAAAAATAAATAAAAATAAAAATAAAAAAAGTCTTTCAAAACATTCATTTTCATGTACAAAATGCGCGTTCGCAACCCGGACCGGAATCAAAGCTCATGTGCAAAATCACGGAAGTCCCGCCTCTTCCGTGGCATATACCCCATTTTTTTTAATTTGATGTATCAAAGTGCTATTGGTATCAGTACTTTGAATCTGTAACTACTCAAACGTTGAGCACTCATACTGATATTGGTCTAAAAGTATTAAACATCTTGAAACAGACTGACTGATATCAATAAACATGATTCTAATTCTATTACAATAATCAAAAGCATCAATTTGCTCCTCCAAAGTCATAAATTCAGCCTTGCATCTATCTACTTTAGATGTTTAGCTGAACATTCATTCCAGATTGCAACCAATGTGTGGATGCAGTGAGTAAAACTGCTATGTCCGCCACTGCATCAGTGGTGCTAATTCAGCTCCAGCATTGGGACTCTCACATCTTTCGCCATCATCCCGGCAGACAATCCCGCTGATCCTCCTCCCTCCGCTCAACACTTGATTGGCTCAAACCTTCGCGGTGGCTTATTTGTGTCATGTAGTAGGCCACGTGCAAACAGCTGGAGTCACTCCAGGCTCTGTGCTGACCCCTGATGGCACCGTGCCGCAGCCGCAGCTGGCCTGCGTCTTAATCCAGATGTGGAAGGAGCTCAAAAATCAGTGTGGCGGGACTCCCAAAGCTCCATGTGCGGCACGGTGAGAGTGGCAAAGCTCAGTCAGACCTCTTAATTACAAGCGCTGGCAGCAATTTCGCTATGTTTCCCCCACTTACTCCCTCCAGTATGGTTGCCTAATACTTTTAAGACTGTGCCATGATGTCCTTTAGTCACCTTCTCCATCACCAAGTGTTCTCATAAAAGTTCAGCCACGAAACAAGAGCATAATCCACTTTCCCACAAAAAAAACTGCAAACACGACCCAGAATGCCATGTTTGCAGTTTTGCTCCAATAATCACCATCCTGCTTTATAATGCTATAATGTGTATTTTGCCCAGGGGCATCATTTCAAGACACATTTGTTATCATTACTGTCCCTAAACACGCTGCACAAGAACATTGTGTAAAAGTTACAGAGTAATATTAGTGAGATTTTTTGTTTGACGGCGGCAGAGATTTTGAGCAGGACTCCAAAACAAAGTTTGGAAAATGAGTGCTGTGTTTTTGTCACACAATTAAAATGCAACATTGTTGGAATCAATGGATCATTTCATTACCCATCAGTAACAATTTATTTTTCAGTCCACTAGATGGTAGTGACTTCACACACAAAGATGGCAACATCCTCACAAAAAGCTATTAAATGCTAAAGGGAAAATTACCAGGGAAAACTGTTTAATTGAAAAGGAGTAATTTGACAAATTTGCTGACAAAGCTTTCTTTGCTCACATGCACTTTAACAAAAACAACTAAAACTTTGTACAACAATTTAATACAATCTTATGGTGATGTGTTTTTCGGTACACTTTGATGATAATATATGTTATTGTGAGTCCCAAATATAGATCCTTATCCTCAAGATAGGCAGTTGGTATGGTTATGTATCCAATAGGGCACACGTGTCAAACTCATGTCAACTCACTTATGTGGGTTATATATTTGACCCAATTTTTTAGGTTAAAAAATAAACTAAATAACTCAAAAAGTTGGGTCTATCCCCTTCTTGACCCAATTTGGGTTATTTTTTGACACAACAGTTTTTAGAGTGCGTCGAAAAATCTTTGGTTGCGATTGAGAAGTTGATCACCTCTGCCACTTGATTCACCTCTGTCACCGGCCCAAGGACATATGCCGGGTACAAGTGCAGATTGAGCAAGAGCCAGGGCTAGTGTAATCTCCTCTGTTTAATTAGAGCGAGCGTGGTGGGCAGCAAAAAAAAAGAAAAAGAAAAGAAAAAAAAAAAAAAAAACTCACATATTATACCCGCCATCTGGTGTGGGAGAAGGCCCACTCCTGCCGGCTTCACCCATCATTAGACCCATACAAACGCATACATGACAGCAATTTATGCAACCTGCCACGTTCAATACAGACACAGCGGATTATTGTTGAGCTGTGTTATGACGGGGGGGCAACGCTCGCCCTTCGACTTGTCACCGTTGCGCTGTCGTGTCATCGTAATAATGCCCAGGATACAAATGTCCACACTCAGGTAGCGCTCACTAAACTATGCAGTGAGATGTTTTCTCGCCAGACGGTAATCATATATGGCTTTTAATGATAACCACAAGATAATTAACACAACACATTCTATTCCAGTCTATTCAGCTTCAACTGCAAGGTCACTCATACTAAAGAGAGTGTCATCAAACATACCACAGGGTGGCAGTCTAACCAAAGGATTCACTACAATTCTGCCCATTGCCATCCTGACTGCCTCTGCTGCATTTGCACACAGGTACACAGCATGATACTACACAGAGAACCTCAGCTGCACTTTTGGACAATCTGTCAATTTTAGCACCAAAAGGCAATAAATGTACATTCACATAATAGAAGACATTCACATTCCGGGAAAAAAAAAAAAAAGCCTGTACTTTATTACTTTGGCTATAGATCTAGACACGCCTCTAGGGCAGCTTGTGACATGCGGTGGTTTTCCGTCCGAACATTTCATCATCAAAGGCGGCGCCAGTGGCCTTCCATCTCCAACAATCTATCAACAACTTACTTCCATCTATAATTGATTGATGGAAGCGACGATTGCGTGGCGGTGTAATAAATATTATCCGGAAGACAGGATGGCACGTGAAATTGTGCCAACTACTTTTGACATTCAATGTTTTATTAGGTGTGGCGTTTGCCATCAAATGCTTCTAGACTGGCCAAAGTAATCAACCCGCAATTGATGTTTAAGCTTCTTCAGGTTTTGATGACATGGCTGGTCAGAACAATCCAATTATTGCAAAGAGTGCTGTTGATTTGTGGGAAATTGCTTGTTGATCAACTGGAGTAGTGTGTGTGATGCTGTTGATTCCGTTTTTGTTTAAGGAAGCACAACATTAAAGCTACTATATGGAACCTTTTTTCCCCCGCAAAAAAAAAAAAATCTTTACAACAGCCTTTTTAATTGACCAGATATGACAAACATCTTCTAATTAGTAGATTAACACCTTAAGCTGTTCACAATGGGTACTCCTGCTGCAAGCCTCTGGCCAATAGTTCTCAGACTGGATTCGGGTTTGAATTTCCCGCCCTCTGTCTAAAGATGTGACGGCTATGTACACGTTGGGTATGTGAAGAAGGGTGTGTGCAGTTTCATTTTTCATCAACAGGTGGCAGTAGCGATTCGAAATTGAATATTCTACGTACAAGACTTGCATTGAAAAGAGAGTTTAGCACATTCAAAGAGCTTCTCACATCCAGTGAAAAATGACATTCAATAAATAACTTAATCAAGGAAATTTTGCGTGATTCCAATGCCGGACATAAATATTGCAAATTTAAGTGCAATGATTAATGCAGTAACTGATAGGCTTGAAGAATTTACTGTAATGCCACTAGAGGGATGAACATTCCTGAGTTTCCTTCAGAATCAATAAAGTATAGCTACCTATTTGAATACTTTCAACTCAAGAAAAAACGTGGCTGCTTAACACACTGAAAATCTAACGCGACTGCACTGCAGATTGAAGTTGCTTTTCATTACTTTGATTCACCAGATGACCTTCACGCTCTTTCCGGAAGTAACTCGCCATCTCATTCTCCCAAATGCTCATTAAAACTATAAAAAAAAATAAAAAAATCCATACACTTACAGTATTAATAGAAATGGATGTATCTCAAAACCTTGATAAATGTAAGAGCTTCGTGACAGTGCATCATCTCCAGCTTGGTAGTTTATTCACAATCCACCTGATACCTAACCTTACTCTCACAAGATGAATTCTCGCGCTATTTGTGAGTTTACAAACTCCGGAGAATACATCTTGTACCGCTCCCCCAGATATCCGTCATTCCCAAACCACTGGTGGTTCGGACCAATCACAGAGCGAGCGTGATTGGTTAAAACAAACGTGTACAATGCTGCATCGTCCAATCAGCTCGAATTATTGTACAGAATGTCCCGCCTTTCCCGAGCAAATTACCGTGGAGAGGTACCACATGGATATTGCGCTCCGCAATATCAATCTGGCTATTGCCAGGTTACCTAATACCTCCATGGGAAAGAAAAAAAAAAAACCTCCACAACAATGCATCTGTGATCAGGCCAACCTCTAACAGTCACCTTTACTAAGGGGTCACGGTCAACGGGATCATGAAATATAGCAGCAGGGTCTCTGTGGACTTGAACAACGGCAGGCAAGCATATGTCATCCAAGCAGCCTTTAAAAGCAGCTTTCCCATTTCCTGTTGTGTCAGACCCTTACGTGGGGGATTTGCGAGCAGGGACCCGGAGACTGTGACTGATGTTCAAAAGTTTGGATATGGAAAAAGGCACGAACAGTAATGGTTTGAGATGAGAGCACAGCAGATCTCGGCACGCTGAGTGGGGAAAATGCTTCCACCGAATAGATGTGGCTCCAAACTGGGAGCCAGCCAGCCAGCCTGCTCTCTGTTGAAGCTTGAGTGAGGTACACAAATGGAATGATTGGTTGGATTCGGCCCACGGCGAGACCCAAAGTGGACTGCTATTGTTCTAGTCGCCATTGGAAGGACTTACTTCTGAAACTAAATTCAGTGATGGGAAGATCACAAGGCCAAATTGTCTGGTCACATTCTGTCCCAGATCGTATTATGTTCACTTCATAAAACGCCATTCTGACATATTTGCTAAAAAGAAGGCTATCTGGAGTAGTGATGGAAAGACCATGAATGAAATGGGTAGCATTTTCATTGATTAGTCAATCAAACCCAATGACAAGGTTAGGCAATTTAAAGCGATACAAGACCTATAACTTGTTTTCCAGTATTGTATCCCGTGCGTAACCGGAAGCCGTCTTCGCCCATTTCAATTGAAATTTGCTGACATAATGGGCAAGAAAAAGATGTCTTTGATCGCAAATACTTCGGCAATTCTGTTCAGCGTAAAGTCCTCAACACGTCTAGTTTCATGTCATTCCGTGTTGGGGTGGTGCGGTCGCTCCTAATGTGGACTAAAGTGTGCTTAGCACACGACATGTAACTTAGCAGAGTAAAAGTCACCCGGATGTTTACCGTCCACTTCGACTCGCCAGTGGCTGGATGTGCCAGTTCGGCTTTCGGTTGGAAACAAATCTTTGGCGAGTCCTCCGTGGCTGTACTGCTTTTGAAGAAGTGCTTCTTTGATGGAAGGCGTAACCCCACTGTTGATGTCCGCCGTGGGACGTAATAATTGCTCGTGAGTTCTTTGCCGTCACTGGCAGCAATGTGTATTTTACGCACGAGATATGTCACAATGCTCACGTGATTATCCAAAACGCCCGATACAGTATTTAACGCAAAAATATTCATACAAAAGTGCTATTAAATCATAATCGGACAACATAAATTGACAATTTTTTTCAGGGAAGACTTTAAATTAAGCATTTCACAGAATAGCTGGTGAGTTTTTCGCAAGTCTTGTGTTCCTTTAAACTCTCAGCACTGGGGAGAATATTTGAATAATTCAGTTTTTGATTCCCCCATCTGGTACAGACACTCACTGCTGTGGTGGGCGAAAGGCAGATTTAGATATTTTTGTGAAACAGCCGACGAGCAGTGGTCATGATTCACTTATAGAAGACATGACCACACAAACATTTATTTGCCAGGATCAAATAAATCCCTTCTCTGTAAAATTTAGAATTCAAAATCTTTCCCAATAGCAACACTCTAAAATTGTTGAAGTGGCGTAGTATGTGAAAAAGAACTCACCGGTGCTTATCAGCCCACTGGAACACTGCGCTCTCAGAATTGAGGCCTACTTGTGATTCTCAGAGTGTTTCAAAAGGCAGAATGGGAGGCAGAGGCTTCAAGCTATCAGCCGCGTCTGTTGTGAGACCATCTTATTTATTCAGTCTGAGGGGGCAGTCAGTCTCTTTGTATTCCAGAAAAAAGCTGTCCGAATCACGTCGCCGTGAATCATCCCTTGGTTTTTGATGGCATTGACCGACCGTACGCACGCTGATCGCTATCACTACTTGCGCGGTTTTCTCAGCCTACCTCTCATTCCCGCCTCTCTTTCAACCAACCAACTTGGCCGACTGGCAGACTTGCAGTCATGCTCCTGGAACATTCCTCTTCTCTAAAAATTGTTTCTCCACATGCATGGAATTTTCCTTCTGACATTGATATTGGTTACCTGGCTGTATCCACAGACATAGCAGACCTAATAACCCTCAAATTAATCATTTCTTGATTTCTCTCCAATGAAACCTCAAAAAAGCAGAGGGACAAGCTTTGATCTCACACCACCTTCCCAAGTGTCAACATCTTCTGCATCTCATCTGCTAATTATTATCATCGATCCACTTTTGAAACACTCAGACTTGATATGAAATAGACCTGGCTTGAGCTTGGCTGCTTTTTGAAAGCGAGATAATTGAAAGTCTTATCTGTCATCAGCCAGATGGGAGCACACTTCATTTTGCTCGCGAGTGTTGAGAGACAGTGGCTTTGGATTCCAAACCATTCAACACGGACGTGGGAAGAGACTTTTCAACAATCTCCAATCACGACCTTTTCTCACTACCTACAAACTTGTCAGCTCATGGCAAGTTCTGAGTAAACACTCCCTGGCAGAGGTAAACCCAGCAGGCTAGTGTCATCTTTGCACCTGGCTTGGAGATGCCCCAACCCGTGCAATACCTGACAAAGACCAGGTTGAGTTTTGTCTCCGAGGCCTGGTGACCCTCCCCTTGGATGGACAAACAACAGCCTCATTCACTGCACCTCTGCTGACCTCATTGTCTCTTTGTGAAGGGAAAATCCACAGTTGCATTCTGTTAAATGGTCCAGCGCCGGACGCCCGCCTGACAGTCCTCTGTAGCTCGGCCACAGTCTCCAGATGAGCTTGCAAACAAAATGGTAAGAAAAAGAGACTCGCTCGTACTTTTTGCTCATGCACGTGAAATGTTGCTTTAGCTCATCTCGCATGTTTGACTTGCATGTGTAATTCCCTAATGCTAAACTATGTGTAGTTATTTCAGTGGCGACAATAACGTGTTAGCAAAACGGGATGTAATGATATCCAAACATCATGATACGATATCACAATATGAAGCTCACGATAGTGGGGAGGTTCACAACATTAAAAAACAAAAAACGTCACAATATTGTACAAAAAAAAAAAAGCTCAGAAAAAGAGTACAGTATTGTGCTTTTGTACATTACAGCAATGCATATAAACCACCTACAATCTCTAATAATAATATTGAGGCGCTTACTTGTTAATGCACACACACATTGAGTTCCTCCACATATTTACTTGGTTCACAGGCATATTTGCGTTCCCCTTCATCTGACAATTAGCGTAGATTTTAAACATAGAAGGGTCAAAACATCCTGAATGAAAATTAAATTGCACTAAAAAAAAAAAAAACTAGCCACCAGAGGGTGCTAGAACTGCACAAATGGAAATCAACCTGACTTGTTTTAACAAATGTGTTACTTTTAAATATTGTGAACATGACGACGACAATATTGTGGCAGTTTTAATATCACAATATTGCCCTTATCGCTCCATCCCTACTATTATCACAAAGGCGCAGATGATGATGGCTATATAGCTTTCCTACCGTACTATCAACAAGCTGCAAACAATTGAGAAGCAGAGCTATAAATGAAACACCACAACCTGATGGCTACTAAGGACATTACAAACAGGAACGGTGACAGTTGGTTGAGACACAGGCGGCCTGTAACATGCTTAATATTCTGATAGAGTCCTGATGGAGACGCATTATCGGTCATTGAGAACCCGGTGGCCGTCAGTCATCCCTTTCCCGTCGAGAAGGCAACGGTAGTCAAACAAAGCGAAGGAGTGCGGAGCTGCTTGAGAAGGTTTCACAACGCAACGCATGGTAAGCGTCTGTCCCAACGCCTGATCACCATCTAACAGCTAAAACTTAAATCTAGGTGGCACTGCCAAACTGTAAAGACACTCTTAACGGCAGTTCAGCTTTTGCATCGAGTAAACAGTGAGGAAATAAATTGATAAAGCAGTGTAGATAACTCTTTGCTTGTCAAGTCAAGTCACCTTTATTTCTATTACGCTTTCAAACAGCCTTAGATGTCACAAAGCGCTTTACAGAAACACAACAAAACTAACATTCGAGTAAACGTTTGGAGCCATTGTTGAATTTAAAATTGTCCAAATCCTCTGATTTCAGAATATCAACAGTAATTGTTCACCAATTTCTATAGTCCTTCATGAAAGACGACTGATTATCATCTGGATTTAATCAAAATGAGACATTTGCAAACATATGTTTTTACGACAAATGGCCTAACCGGTAACGTAGTACGACGTCAATCCCCACCTTTTTTTTTGTTTTTTGTTAAATCACTACAAATAAAGTATGAAATAAACACAGATCATTGGTTAAGAAACAGTAATCCGAGGAAAAAAAATGCTTTTGTACTACACTTCAATGCGAAATTAAAATGAATCTGATTAGTCGATTAATCAGTTGAATAATAGATTAAATCGATTCGATAGTAACAGCACTAACCAAAACTCATCTTTGCTTTGATGGACTGTCACAGGTATATAGCTTTTTGATCTATTAAAATTGAGCGCTATTTTCATGTAAAATTGGATACAGCTTTTATTGGAGTTCAGAGTGAGGCAGGTGTTGTAGCGCAACAAAAGCACGCTCACTAATAACAGCAAAATGACACTGCTTAATGACTTTTTGGGTTATTTAATAATTTGGATTTAATATTTCTAAATTGCTTGTAATGTTAAGTAGGGGAACTCTGCGTTTCCGAGAGTGAAGCAGCACAAAAGTTTATGAAATGCCAACTGGTGATGACATGCAAGCGGAGAGAGTGCTTGTAATTTGTGCCTAGTGAGCGATGGCATGCATATTCCAAGGCAGCCAAAATGTATCAATTTGTCGCTGTAGCTCACAGGATGGTGAGGCTGCTGGCAGCCGTGTGTGCACTTGGACTCTTGGGAGGATTGGCTGTCGGTGTCTGGTTCCTAGGTGAGCAATGCGTGTATGATAAATAAGCACCAAGTTATGTAACGTCTATCTGGATTTAGCTCATCCCACTCGAGTATGTGATACAAAAAGAGTCTTAAATTCATCAACATAACCAAGTGTCATTGTTCTGCTTGATTATTGATTGCAATATAATAATACATGGGTGGTTATTGTTGACAAAGTGATAGTAATATTACTACTAAATAAATGTGACCATTTATTTTAATTGCAATATTGACAATGGCTGTATGATTTTCCCACTGTTTTTCTTCATGTCATTGTTGTGTATAAATGGCACCAAATCGTACTGAAGTCACCTGAGCTATGTTTTCACATTCTGGGGGAGTGGCAGAGCTGCCGAATCCTGCTTTACTGGATTCTGTGCAAAAGCCATAGGCGTTAAAAATTATATATTTTAAGTTTCTGTGATTCTACAGGATTTCTGTAGAAAAGTGGCTTTAATGTTAAGTGATTAAATGACGGAAGGGGCCACAATTTTTCATCAGTGCTACCCTGGGGCCACATAGAACCAAGCATGTGCTAGCTAACATAATATCGAAGAAAAAAAAACAAACAAAAAAAACATGCATATGAGCAAAATGCGTGTGCTTCATAATATATATTCAATTCATAAATAGATCCAGCCTTCAACAACAAAGGGTTTGAACAACCAAAAAAAGAAAAATATTTTCGCCAGTGCAAAGGGATCTTGTGCATTTAAAAAAAAAAATAATACCACCATTCATGGTGGCACAAAACAGAGCAGCAGAGGAGAAAAGATTTTTAATACGATTTGTTTTGTTATTTTTTTGTTTTGTCTATTTTTGACTCCGTGTGGCTTCGGGCCGCACCAGTTACCCTGCTCTCTATGATAATTTTAGCCACTAAAACCTCACATGCGGAATGAGTGCTCTTTGTAGAGTTTTCGTAGACTAAAACAATGATGGCTTTTTAGACTGACAGTTTTATTAATTAACGACATCATGTTTTACCACTCAGTCAAATTTCTCCTGAGGCCGTCGTCCTCTCACAGTGCAGTGGGACTGGGGGACACAAAGGAGACGTCTTTTTGCAATGTGACAGAGGACATTTCCATCGCCGACCCCAGGAAAGGTCTGTAGCAATTCCTTTTTTTTTTCTCTCTCTCTCTCTTTCTCTCCCGCTGCTAATTGGAGGCAAGATTCTACTCCACTCTTAATGAAGGAAGAAAGAGATAGTTGAAGTTGCTTATTGTTATTCATCGTAGTGGAGGGCACAGTTCAACTCTGAAGTGAATTTGAGCAGAAAATTACCATTCAAAAGCTGATTCTTTGTTTTCTTTTTACTCTCGAGACTTGCCCATTGACTGGCATGAAAAGACAGTGTAATTATCTGTGCTTATTTGACTACATTAGCATAGACACTTTTTTTTTGTTTGTTTTTTTGTTTTCCACAATCAGTTCTCATTGTCGGACGGTTAATTAAATGCTGGCCGCGAGCCTGCCTCTGCAGGGATTTTCAATCAATCAGGTTCAGTGTTTTACAGGATCAGTCCCGAGAACTCTCTGATGGAGATCCAGCTAGGAAAGCTGCCCACCTGGCTGCCGGTGTGCTACGAGCGATGGAACTCGTCACTGGGAACGCTGGTCTGCAGGCAGCTGGGTTATCTGAGGTTTGCTTGGCTGCAGACAACTCCGTCGTGCACAGGCTCACTAATTTAACCGTACAAACCTGAAGCTGCCCGAAGACGTTATTACGATCTTGCAATTCAATTGATTGAGTATAAAGATCATACAAAAAGATTATACGCACTACAGTATATATCACATTTGGACTAGGCAATTTCCTGGCAGCACTGAGTTTCACTTACTACTGCATCCACAAATTCTGAAAGTATTTATTGTACTGCCATGGAGCCTCTGAGGTGAGACACGTTCTTTTCCGAAACACTGATAAAACCTCCAATTTCAGCGTTTGAATTTTCTTTCCTCCACATATGTGCACTGGGAATAGTAGGGCTGGGTTTAAACATGAAATAAAATAAAAATCGAACAATCAATATCAAATCAATTTTCCTTTTCAAGCCCGATAGATTTATAGAACCAGGAATCGATTCTTTTATATATCTATTTCCCATAAATTTTTAAGAAAATAGAATTTTAAAAGCCATTTTTTTGTATCTTACTGTTCACTTGAAATGTATTTCTTATATTTATGAAAGACCTGACTTGTTGCATTTTAAGACAATTTAGCCTCTTTGTAATTCATATTGACAATTATTGAATTAGATTATGAAAATATTTTCTTCTCATCCTTGCTGATGTCAAAGTTTGATTATAACGTGTTACTTTCATTAATAAATTAAATCATTTGACAAGTTGCTGCCTCCACAAAGTTTACTTTGGAATTGAATATTCGTGGAGTTTTTAAATCATGTCCTTGACATTTAAGAAGAATTGATGTGCCATAATTAATCAATATTTGATTGAATTGAAGTGAATCAAATTGAATCGGGGAAAAAACCCAACATTGAATCAACCTTAACTCTTGTGAATCGAATCGATTGACGAAATTAGAATCGATACAAAGTCCCAAGGAATAGTAATAATCTGTGTAAGGGTCAAACAGAAAATTTAAGCAAGAAACTATCTGCCATGCATGTTTTAAACTTAAGCAAAAAATAAAGAATGTGATTTTTTTATTTAAAAAAAAAAAAAAAAAAAAAAAAAGTAAAGGCAAAAGGTAAAAGGAAAGTCTAAAGTATTGTAAGAAGCATACTTTTCCAGAATTTGTTGGCTGACATGCCAGAAAAACGTGTTTGCGCCTGGAGCGTCCTGGGTCATCAGCATGTGTTTAGCTAAACTAAAAACTGAGCAAGTTAGTAGTTCCCTAAAGTTTTCTACTGTAAATAGTCTTCTAAAATGTCAACATTTCTTAATATTATTTTCAGAATAAAAAGTGTAGGGAGTTCTCAATGTCTGCATAATTTTTTATAAAAGGGGAAATTTGAATAAATCCATAAATGAAAAGTTCCCAGTGTCTCACTGAGCGACAAATCCATGTGAATATAGGTAATTTGGGTTTATCAGGGTTTGTAAACACGTTTCAGAAGATCTTCGCAGACAGTGAGAAATTGTATGAATAAGTTAGAAATGTCTTTGCGACAAGTAAAAACTGTGTGAACGTCTTACAAATCCTGATTAAATACCCTAAATTCGCGACATTCGCAAGCATTAACCGCTCAGTGAGATGCCAGTGTGATACGCTTTAAGATTCGTGAAAAGGCTGATGACGATATTTGTCAAAATTCCAAATATAGGCACCAATAATCAACCCCGCCGATAATCTGTCTATCCCTAGTATTTACATAAAATGTAATTTCAGACTGACCAAGCACAAAGGCGTGAATCTGACTGACATCGGGCCCAATTACACGGAGGGCTTTCTGCAGATTACCTCTGAACAACGGGGAACTCTGGAAAATATCTGGCAGTTCAGGTAACCTCCATTGGACATTTTAGCCCAGATTGTGGTTGCTTATTTCAAACATTACCGGTTTTGGTTTCATTTAGGCGGAGCTGCATCACTGAGAAGGTTATCGCCTTGCAATGTTTTGGTGAGGCAATCACAAATATGGGGGGAGAAAAAAAATAAAAATAAATCCGATTCACGTCGGACATTTGTTTTGTGTTCCATTCCTTCCAAGAGTGTGGCACGCGAGCCAAGCTGCCCAGAATAATCGGGGGAGTGGAGGCCACGCTGGGAAGGTGGCCCTGGCAGGTCAGCCTCTACTACAGCAACCGCCACACCTGCGGAGGCTCCATCATCACCAGCCAATGGATCGTCACAGCCGCTCACTGTGTGCACAAGTAAGACCGGGCTGACCTTTGCGGCACTGAAAGTTCAGAGGTCACAGACAGCTGTTAAAACAGCTGTGCCCCAGCGCTCCCTTTCATGCTTTGCCTCTCATTTTGTGCCTTCAAAATGTCAAGCTACAGGCTGCCGCAGGTGTCCAGCTGGGCGGTCTACACGGGCGTGGTGACGCGCAGCTCGGCGAAAATGGCGGCGCGCGCGGGCCACGCCGTGGAGAAGATCGTCTACAACGAGGACTACAACCACGTGAGCCACGACGGCGACATCGCCCTGATGAAACTGCGGACGCCGCTCAATTTTTCAGGTCCAGCTGGAAACCAGCACTTGTTGCAGATTTAAAAGACATTGTTTTTTTTGTTTTGTTTTTTTCTTCCCAGTTAAAACGGCTCCATGCAGCTCTGCTTACCTTGTGGTAGCATTATTTCTGCAGGATAGTGCGTCATCCGCATGATTTGTTTGCACGGTTTTAATGCCGGACACCCTTCTCGACACAACCCACCCATATCAAATTTCCAGAATAAGCAGACAACTAAAGATGTACTTGATGGGTGGGCAGTCACTTCAGAGACCCAACTATTGAAATACTGCATTCAATGCAGTATTTGGATTGGCCATCTGGCATACAGGGCAGATGCCCGGTGGGCCGGCCTCTTTTGGGGCCAATGCAGTGCTGTTTCATGACTATTTACCAACATTTTACCACAAAAGACTGGCCCACAATTTAGAAGGGCCAGTCCATTCATTCATTTCGAGTATAGGTAGCAAACTGAAACATTATCAACAAACATCAGTGGTGGAACTACATGTTCGGCAAGACTGGCTGGGCCGGGCCGGTGGACCGACGTCAAAATGCCAGGGCAGGTTTTTTTTTTTGTGTGTTTTTGTGCCAGTCCAGCCCTGCTGCATTGTACTGCACAAGCCATTAAAAAAAAAAAAAAGTCAGTTTTCCACAATAAGTCTCCTTTAAAGCTGAAACTCATTCCGATTTAGAAAACTTTATTTATCCCTGCTGGGCAATTCAAAGAGCAGCAAGAGGCACAGACAGCTAAATGTAATATTTATCTTTTTTTTTTAAATTATTGTTTAAGTAATAAACCAACTAAGAGCTTTATATCCCCCTTTGAGAAGTCCAGACATCAGTCACACAAAAAAAAGCAGTCAGTCCATAATGGAAAAAGGACACCAAATTGAGTGATTAGTGTCAGGCAGCATGTCACAGTAAAATAATGAAAGAACTCATGTGGCTTTCTGAAGTGCATAATAACATTGTGAAGTGAAAATAAACATTTAAATTTGACACACCACAGACAAGAGTGTTATATAACAACCCTGACAAATTCAAATTAATAGGGGGAAAAAAATAAATAAATACATAAATGAGGTTTCAAAATTGAAAAATCAATCAATGCAAATCTGGGGTACAAAAGTTACACTTTTTTTCTGTCTTACGATATTGTGACTTGCTTCATTACGATTACTGTTTTACTATCTCTCAAACTCAATGTTTTGTTTTTTGGTTGTTATTTATTTTTATTTTTTTTGGGGGGGGGTCTTGTTGTTGTTGCTGTTTTTGTTATCTGTTACGATGGGACTGTTTATTGGGACTTAGCCTCCGATGAGTCGGAATCATATGAACTGCTATTTACACACAATTGTACAAGGCCTTTGTGTTGTGTTTACTTACTATCTCTATCTTTTTGTAATAAAAAAAAATAAATAAAAAAAAGTTACAATTTCCCTCTCTCCTTTCCCCACTCTACAACTAGATACAGTTCGCCCAGTTTGTCTTCCTCAGTACGACTACGACCCTCCTGGAGGTACGCAGTGCTGGATCTCTGGCTGGGGATACACACAACCTGATGGCGGTAAGGCGCCACTCGAAAACAAACAACTGCTACAGGGTGGGGGGGGCATGCATATAGAGCACCTGTCGTGTCTGCCTGTCTCTCTCTCTCAGTTCACTCATCTGACACCCTGAAAGAGGCCCCAGTCCCCATCATAGGCACTAACAAGTGCAACAGCTCCTGCATGTACAACGGTGAAATCACAACGCGGATGCTCTGTGCCGGATACACCGAGGGAAAAGTGGACGCGTGTCAGGTCGGGGGCGGGTGCACGGTTGCGACTGTACCTTGTTTTGATGTTTCCGAGACAGGATCAGACCGACGGTCGTGGTCATGGATGACATTTGTGTTCAACACCGCGTATGTCGCAGGGGGATAGCGGTGGGCCTCTGGTATGCCAGGATGACAACGTGTGGAGGCTGATGGGGGTCGTCAGTTGGGGGAACGGCTGCGCCGAGCCCAACCACCCCGGAGTCTACACCAAGGTGGCCAAATTCCTCGGGTGGATCTATGAGACCCTGGAGGTAAAACCATTCATTCATTAGTGTATGGGTTGCATTCATCGATTTGATAAATTTAAATATTATCAACACGGGAAAAATCTTTTTCTAAAGTTTTCTATGCAAAAAGAGAGCAGGCTGCTGGAAGCCAATAACAAAGTTAATAACGCTAACATTACTCATTTTGAAGTGGAAGCGAAGTGGGCAAAAACAAGAACAAGAAGAAGAACAACAACAACTGTTAAAATAAGGAAATCAATCTTTTGTGTAGAAGATCCAAGACTATTTTCAGGCCATGTTGCTCAGCCCAAATTTCTGGTTTGTGAGACAAATGTTACAAATGTTAAAATTTGAAAACAAGAGTTCACCTTATGTGCAAGCGTCACCAAAAAAAAAAAAAAAAAAAAAAAAAAAAAGTTTACTGATTATATTTCTATGTCTTTACAGAGTTACTGAGGATGGACCATGATGCAAGAACACCAGCAATAACATTTGAACTATAATTATAAATATTGCTAATTAAATGTAAAGATACAATCATATGTACATGGTGGGCCAAAAATAGGTATACATTTTTGATCAATCAAATAAATGATTACGTTTACAGTTTTTATTCCTGTCATCTTTCCCTTTCCTCCCTCAAAGATTTTATTTTTGCATTCTTCTTTCTCTGGCATTATACTTACCTACTTTCTTTCATTTGTCCTTAAACATTCTTTCTGACCTCTTCTCTGCCTTACTTCCTGATCTCAATTTCTGACATGACACCTTTCCGTCAATCACTTAAACCTTCTTTTCTGTTTTCTTTTCCTACCTTTATTCTTCCGTCCCTTAGACACACTTTATTTTCCTTCTTTCCACTGAACATCCCACTTTCACTTCTGAATCCGCTTTTTTGTTCTTGACTCAAATTACCTGTCATGCTTCACGCCAAAAAAAAAAAGTGTACCTACTTTTGGCCTACCACTTATACGTACTGTTTTTTTTTTTTGTACCAAATATAAATGTCTTATGCTACCCTATTGTGTGATTATTGAGCTGCAGCTCCTCTCTGGGCCACAGGTGTCGCCTTTGTAACGCTTCCAACTCGGCTAGTTTCCATAGCAACCGACAAAACAGCCAGACTGCATGTACTGCTTCCACTAGTTAAGACACCAACTAGTAAATGGGTTTAGTTGTTGTTATTTTAATGATATTTAACAAAGGTTCTTAGGCGCGTATTAGTGTGAATTAACAAACTGGGACTGTTTGATTCTTGCCTGCCAATTTAAACGAGTGTTCTTTTGCGAACAAGATTTAGCATTAGCTTCAAACTTCAGGAACTACGCTCGCTGTTAACGCACCTGGCTTTACAACGAGTACTTTTTGTTTAAAAAGCGTGTGATAATAGACAATTGGCGTTATTAGTGAGTTAATAGTGTTTGGATATTGTACTGGGAAACGTACCTTTCGAATAAGTATCACCGGCGTTTGGGTTGGAAATGTCGTCCGGAGGCGGCCCGGGAGATGTTCTCCAGCAGGTCAACCAGCTGTGGTCCATGTTGGACGACCTTTGCCAGAACGACCCAGAAGGTTACCGGAGCTTCGTGGAGAAACAGATCAAATCCGGTCTGGAATACAACGCTCCACCTCAGCTCGACTCGTGTATACGCACTGAGATGTTGGTAAGTTTTGACCCGTACTGACAGCGCAGGTGCATCTCATTCGCGATTACCTATGAGCCTGTTAACGATGACGTCATGACGTCACAGACACGCCTGACGCCAAACATTTTTACAATGGCGTCATAAAAAAATAAAATAAAAAAAACTGGCATTAGTTTAAAAAAAAATAAAAAATAAGGCAACGCCAGTAAAGAAACACTTTTTATGTCATGTCACTGACTCAAAATGACGATTTTAGCCTTCTTGCTAATACCATAATTTGAATGTGTGTAGTCGTGTTGGTCGAAAACAAGACGTTACGGGAGGTAAATTCCTCCCAAGAGAGATTTTTCAGTCAAAAAATAATAATAATAACCGTCCTGCGATCAATTTTCAAGAAAATGAATCAGAGACCTTGATGCCTCATAGATTCTTTCCAACATTTTCGTTATTTTATGTTGTATGTGCCCGCACTAATCTAAACATGGCATTTTGAATAAAATTACTTTTGTGGAATATGAGTAAAGCAGCAAAATCCACCCATTTTTATCTTATCACAGTAAGTGGCCATTTTTCCACTTGCCTTCACGGTTGACGTAACAACCAATCACAGCTCAGCTTCAGAAAACAGGTGAGCTGTGATTGGTTACTGTTTAAGTTTTGTCAGCAAAACAGGACTCACAGAGATATGGTCATTGCACACTCAAACAGCGCTCATGGCAAACTCGTGATAGGAAGGAAGGATAGGAAGTGACCCATCCATCCTACCTGGAGAAGACTCATGCAAGCAAGGAAAGATTGTCCCAAAAGAGTACAAGTGTTCAAGAAAACGGATGGATGTGCTCACATAAAGCAAAATTAAGTAGCTGCTCAGATAGATAGATGTCAGCCTCTTCTTTATAATAAAAGCAAGTTCTAATAATAAGGGCTGGTCACGTTAAGCTGTGCCACGTTCCTATTTTTAGTTTTCTTTACAGTTCATAATGGTGTCTCTCTGTGCCTCCACCAGGAACCCGACGGAGGTTCGCTGTACATTAACATATGCAGCTGGAAGCGTGTAACAGCATCCCAGGATCCCAGCAAGCCATTACCTGTATATGCTGGAAGCCTGGAAGCACATACAGATGAAGGTTAGAGCGCTAAAAACAGAACTGTGAAGAACAAATGACTGGATGCCAAAACTGCATACACATGACCTTAAACATGTTAAAATAATGGCTATAATGAAACATTTTTCACAAATGAAATGAAAAAATAACCGTTTGAGGTTATTGTCCATTTATTTGATTATTCAAAATTTAAATCTTTAGTGTCAATTTGAGTAAAATATAGGTGATGCAACATCCCCTTGTTTATCATTTTACAGGTGCTTACACCGTGCTGGACATAGCGTTCAACCCCGAAGTGCTGCAGGATTGTAAGAAAAACCAGACCGGGATGGACCAGATCTACATGTTAGCTCTGAGATTCGCCCAGCAGCAGCACGGGCTCAAGTTATCTCACCAGTATAACGTTGTTAGCTTTTGCCCCAAAAACGCCCCGGAGGATTTGCGCCGCCGCTTCGGCATCCAGCAGCAGCGACTGAGCGCAGCCAGTCAGTCAGATGCAGGTAGGGTAATAAGTCAGCATGGTGACAAGCCGCTGCAGGCCTTTTTTTTGTGTGTGTCCGAGCTCATCCTTCACTTCCCACTGTAGTCGATAGCAATCGGGTCGCTTTTTATTTACAGCCAGTCAGAGCCCGGACTCCCTCCTGCAGCAGATCAACTCTCTGCGGCTGGCCAAAGACGACGACACGGGCCCGCCGGCTGATATCGTCTGTCGGCCCGCCGTTCGCAAGAAGGGCTTGATCGAGGTCATCTCCTCCACCACGTTCGAGCGGCCTGAGAAGCCCGAGTATCGACTCGAGGTGAAGGCCCACGCCGAGGGATTTCCCTGCAAGCTGGAGCTGACAATTGAGCTGCCCAAGATTAGCTCCATGTCACAGTGGCAGCTCAAGATGTCCAAGGTTAGGCCTGATTACTCATCCGGCACAGACTGCTTCGTATGATTCGAACGATATCATTCAAATGTTGATTTTCTGTGCAGGATGACATCCTGTTAGAAGTGGAAGACATCTACTACTTGCTTCTGGACTTCCCAAAAGCTGTAAATGAAAACAGCGCCGTTGCCATCTTTAACAAGCGGCGTCGAAGGCTTACGGTAACAGCGGACATTTTGTGACATCTCCAGACTGGGAAGGATTAGCGAAAGTCAAAGTAAAATACTTAAAATGCACAAAAAGGTCACTTCTCGGACAGAAAATTAATAGAGTTGGGTAGAGGTATGTTAACTTCTTCTGCTGACAATGCATTGGCATGAGGCGAGTATTTGTTGTTGATGTGCATCGGATTAATATTCACAGGTGCAAAAATTGGCACAAACAGAAGGGGAAGTAGATCAACTAATCAGACTATGACTTTATTCAAACGGCCATTCGGTTAGCATGAACAATGTTTTGGTTTTTATTTATATCAAAGTTGTCCCAAGTTTGAAAGTGAGTGTTTGAGTGTTCCCAAAGTATCTCATCTGCTCTACACACACAAAATGTATTCCCTGTATTCCGCCTCTGGGCTATAATAGAATCCTGTAAACAAAATCCCATACACACGAACAAACAAACAAACAAAAAAGTAAATATGAAAGGGCCTGACAAGTTTCCACAACCTAAAATATTATTTTGGCCTTGTGTGGGTTGAGTGACTGCCGCGAACGTGCCTCTCTATTAAGCAATTAGCGGGCTTTGTTTGTTAATGGAGCGTAGGTGTAATGGCTCCGAGCTGTTGCTACCGGGGCCCGCCATTACCGTCCATCTCCGGAATAACTGACAGCAAAATTATCCGTGCAATAATTAATGTTTATTAAAACACTGTTGGAAAGTGAAGAGTGGCAAACATCCACTATTTGGCAATCTGGAACTTGTGGAAAATGGCAGTGAACATCCATCCATCCATCCGTCTTTTATCAATACTACAGTTACTGTAATTTGATTCATTATGGACCATTACTATCAAATTAACTGATTTCTTGTCCATGTTTTTGAGGTGTAAACAGTGTCTAGTGAGCATTCTTAGACTTTAAACATTCCCACACTTTATTCCAGTCCATTGGTCCCGAGAGTTTTCAGTCAAGTTCTGCTCCAGTGAACATAAACTGAGGTTTTTCTTTCTTTTTTTTTTTTGGCTTCTACCTCCTCTCCCCATGGTCTTCTTCCACCCACGCTACAATCTTCCCTTCCCAGCCAGGCACCACTGCGCCATCCTGGAATACCTGCAAAAGAAAATGGTGGATTACCATAAATTCATTTTTTTGCCTCAAAATTCCGTGCCGTTCCCCAGATCTCTGTCTGCAAAGTCTCCAGTCAATTCCTTTGACTTCATCCTTGGTTTGTGATCTCACATGTACAATCAGCTATGGGAATTACAAACACTTAGACAGGTGGAGAGCTGTCAAAATTAATCGATTACTTATCAAATTAATCAACTATTTTAATACAGTAATCATGTAATCGTTTGGAGCTGTTTTTTTTTTTAATTGAAAATTGTTCAAACATCAACATCAACAACATCAATACCCCCCCTTTTTATAAGCACTGTATACGAATACAAATTACGAAATAACCACCAATGACAGAAAAACTTTTTTTTTTTCATTAAACTTAATGCAATATTAAAATGAATCCAATTAGGCAATTAATCGATTGAATAATCGATCTTAATTCTAAAAATATTCGATAGTGACAGCACTAGACAGGTGTGTGCATTGGAGTCCAGTTCGATGATCGGTGGAAAACAAAACGCATTGTTACAATGGGGGTGCGACATGAAATTGCAACATAAAAAGATGAGTGGAAAAAGGGAAGCACTGCCGATGAACTGTATAATTAAAAGAAACCAAAGACTTCAACTTGGATGAACCATGAAACGCTATTATTAGCACATCGCTCTATTTCTGCCTTGTGTTATTTCCGGCGGTTTAGT
Organism: Festucalex cinctus; assembly: GCF_051991245.1. Classification (NCBI taxonomy): domain Eukaryota; kingdom Metazoa; phylum Chordata; class Actinopteri; order Syngnathiformes; family Syngnathidae; genus Festucalex; species Festucalex cinctus. The sequence continues at coordinate 6,101,963 of NC_135423.1, read as the reverse complement.
TTTCCACCTACCTCCTCTTTCACGGTGCCAAATTCCGGATCGAGCGCTTTGAAGTGGTATCTGAAGCTGCCTTGACGGTCCACGGCGGCCTTGAAGTCTCGCAGCGTCACCTCGCCGAGCCTGTGCGGACACAGCTGACTAGAATTCATGACCTATATATATATATATATATATATATATATATATATATAATATATATATATATTTCCCACTCCCGACCTTTTGGGTATGTTGACGAGGAAGGGGGTGAGGGAGCGATCCGTGAAGTAGAGCACTTTAGTGGACACGGCAGCATCCAACCCCGGGCTGCTGTGAGAGTGTGCCATTTCTGCAAATAAAACAACAAAAAGCATACAACAACAAAAAAAAGGCTTTTAAGCCATTAACATCCTACCCAGCAGAATGATCAAACAGAAAAAATGATGACAAATTTTCGTGCGCCTCACTTGAGCTCGGCGGCCATGAGTCCCGGTCTGAAGAATTGGCTCTGCGGCCGGGAGATTTAAATTCCTCCTGGAAGACAATCCTGTTCATTCATGTAAAATGCTCACAATGTCAAGAAAAAAAATTACATTGAATCATGTTCATTGTATTAAATACAGTAAATGCTGCTGGTAGAAATACATTTTCTCTTATTTTTTGTTGTAAATTATCTGCAAGCAGGCAATGTATGTGGAAACAACAAAATATGTGTGCAAAAATGACGCTAATATTTTTTGTTCAGTGACACTCTGTGAATTAGATTTAATGTGACAAACGCTTTGATCATTCACGTCATCCATAAAAACTTATTTCATCAGATTCCGTCATGTTTCATTGTAATTTGATACACCGGGGAGACAATTGAAAAGAGATACAATGCTGCCATCTGCTGGCCATAGTTGGTGTCTGTTTTTGATTTCATAACCCCATCGACAAGGCAGCGCTGCACAAGACGTTGCACTGCCCATTGAGAAAAAGAAAATAAGTAGTAAACGTCAATTAACGTTTATGGCGGCATTCATTGGGATTTTAGCATATGTCATTAAACGTTTTTGGCGGTGAAGAGTTAAAAAAAAAAAAAAAAAAACTAATACTAAAACTAACTAAACCTAAACTAAAATGAAGCATTTATTAAATAACTAAAACTAATAAAATCTAACAGAACCACCCTGAAAACTAATTAAAAAGTAACTACATTTAATAAAACATACTCCAAATGAAATCAAAACTAGCTAAAATGGAAAAATTGGTCTCATTACCCTGCAACATTTTCATGATGACTGCGTAATTCTTGATGACGAGTACACCAAAGGCACTTTAACCGTGAATTTTTGCCTACCCCTCTGTTGTGCCGACGCTGGGCGTCTGAGTGCAGGCGCTCCATGAGGCTTGACACGCCCTGCTCCAGGGTGTCCAGGGTGTGATGCTGGGGGTCGTGGCCGGAAAAGTTGTCCCGTAAACTACGCAGGGCCTCCCTCACCAGCTGCAGCTCCTCACCCTGTGACCGTCAAAGGACGACTCAGCGGTTCTCTGGCAACATGCTGGGAATGTATCGCGCGTCCTTACGGGTGCACTGTGCTGGAATGCTGGAGGAGAGCTGCTGTAACCTGCTTCACTCCTGAATGACTGCCACACGGAAAAGACAATAATACAATACGATAATCGTACAATGTGGTTCCAAATATCATAAATCAATAGCAGAGTATTTATTGTAAATAGATCATGTTTTTTTTTTTTTTATTCTATTACCCGATTGTGGCTAACGTCGTGTGCTTTGTGCTGAGCCTCGTCGTGCTTTTGCTGCTGCAGCAACCTGTCCTTCCTCCCGAGTTGCTGCTATGGCAACAAAAGAAAGGAAAAAAAGACATGCGTCCGCATATGCAAAACACACCTTGAGCTTGCATTATGCGCCTCAATGTTAGGAGACAAGACCTCATATTCGCCAAGCAATTTGTTGCGTTCGCTCAGCTTGTCTTTGAGCACCGTCTGCAAAGTACGTGATTCAGAATATCATCTTCAGACGTGCCATCGTGGGGCCCACCGGGTCAAATAATTTGAAAACTCATCACTGGTCTGACATTTTCCCCTTCAAGCTGATCTTTGGCCATGTTGCTCCTCAGTAGCTCCTGCTTTAGCTGCAGCACGACGTCCTCCTGCACGGACAGACGCCGCTGCAGGGCATCCTAATGAGCGAAAGGGTCACCACAAGGAGATCAGTATGCACTTAGAATCCAAAGACAGTGTTCCCTTGTTTATCGCAGGTTCATCTTTCGCGGCCTTGCTTGCTTTTTTTTTTTTTTTTTTTTTTTTTAACAGCATGCCTTTTGGTTTGTTTATTAATTTGTTCTTTGCCCTAACTCTCGAACCCTACGTCCAACCGGGGACATACGGGCATCCGCGGATTCGTCTCGACGAGACCTTTCCAAACGGTGTCTGTCCGGTCGCTCCACAACATTGCATTCCGGAGATAGAAAATATATACTGTGCTGTATAATAAGTAAATTAACAAAAAAAAACGTACTTTTAATGGGAAAAAATGACTGGAAATGAAAAAAAACAAATGAATGAAAAAGCATTCATTAAAAAAAATATATATGTACCAAAACGAAAAAACGTGTAATAAATGAAAAAAACAAAAAACAAAACTGTGCTGTATAAGTAAATTAAAAAAACAACAACATACTTTTAATGGAAAAAATTATGTACCGTAAATGAAATAAAAGAACATATATGATGAATTAAAAAGCACTTATAGTAAAGTAAAAACCATTAAAAAAAATGAAAAATATATACACATATATAATACCTGAAAAACATATACAGTATACCTGTCTGTGCTGTATAAAAAGTAAAAAAAACAAAACAAAAAAAAACATACTTTTTAATGGGAAAAATGACTGTAAATGGAAAAAAAATCAAATGAATGAAAAAGCATTCATAAAAAACTAAAAATATAGCAAAATGTAAAAAAACTGTATGTAATAAATGAAAATTTTTTATTTATATATATATATATATATATATATATATATACCCATACATATATATATATATATATATATATATATATATATATATATATATATATATATATATATATAATAAAGGGAAAAATCAATGTGATGAACGGGACTTTTTTTTTCTTTTTTTTTTTTTTTACTAATGCATATTTCCATTATCGCGGGTAGTTTTTGGAAAGTAACACCCACAATAAACGAGGGAACACATCTTCAGAGCAGCGGTTCGTTTACCTTTATGGCCTGAATATGCCGCACCTCCTGCTTGTGTCTCAGGAGTTCCCGCTAAGTTAGACAAATGAAGAGAGACATTAAAAAATATATATATATATATATATAGGCAGCCAAAAAGTTGATTACATTCACCCGGCGTACTTTGAGATCAAGGGCCTCCTCCATGCTTTGGTCCAGGCGGCTGCGTGTGAGAACCTTCAGAGGGAAACAGTAAGAGCATCCTAATTAGACAACGTCAGAGCTACAATGGGGGAGACGCTGACAGGGAGGCCCGCGAGATCATTGAGATTAATTTGTGCTCTCCAGGCGAGAGCGACGGCGGCAGAACATCAACACAACAGAAGGACTGAGCGTTCACGCGAAGCGGCGGATGTGGCGGCCCGCTGCCGTGTTTTCGCGGGTTAGCGGAGACGTGAGGGAGGGGAGGGGGCGCGCTACCAGCTGCTGCTCGCCGTTGTTCGCCCGGTTATCTCCGAAGCTCACGGGGCCACCCGGGTCGTCGTCTGGGAGGGAGCCATTGAGGAGCAAAGCCTGTGGACAAACATGCTAATTGTCATTTATGTCCAACATCCTTCCAATTGTTTATTTTTTATTATAACAGGTTCATGGTCAGTATTCCCACTTCACATTCACAACAATGAATGATTTTCTTTCAATGAAAATAACATGCTTTTAGAATGTGGAAGGCAGTGTTTATAGATAAATTAACATACATAAAAAAAAAAAAAAAATACTATTTGTTAAACCCTACAAACATCTAGAAATGTCCACACAAAAAAAAACATGGCCACAATTTTGAAAAAGTTGCTGATTTACCTGGAGGCGGAACACCATCCTCCTGGCCTCATGCATTTCCTTCTCCAGCTGTTCCTGGTGGACATCCAGCTGTTCCTCCCAGGACTTCTCTTCCTCTGGCACGTCATGCCCGAGGGAGGGGCACAACCCACAGAGAGACACCTCCTCTGAAATCACACAGTGCCAACTTCAATACTTGTTATCATTAGCTAATTTAACATTTTTACTCATTTCATAATGTTAGCAAAGCTATGCAAACACATTTTTTTTCTTCTTTGAAAACATTTTTTTTCGTTGTGGCAAGTTATCAAAAGAATTCCGTCTAATAAAATACATACAAAGTGTCTTTTTCAGTCGTTATCATTAGCTAATTTAGCTTCTTTTTTTTTTTTCTCTCTCTCAGTTACCGGCGGTAAGTGTGTCTTACAGGTGAGTGATAGCTAACTAGCTTATCAAAAGAAAAATCCATCTAACCTGAAAGAAAAAACAAAAAACTTTTCAGTTGTTACCATTAGCTAATTTAGCATTTTTAATATTCGGTTCTTATGATTTGCAACACTATGGAAACACCTTTTTGAGCCAATGCTAGCTAGCACTTAAACAACAGCACCTGACTAAATGTGATCCCACCCCCTTCAAACCATGTCGTCTCATTGTGCCAAATTAGAAAATCTGAGTTTTCTTTATCTACTATTTTAGCATTTACATAATACATAAATGAATTAATGTGTGCAGATCGCTAAACTTTGACTTTGACTCTAAATACCCAATTAGAGGATGGACATATGCTGACATCATTGATGGTCGTGTGAGGACAAATTTGAAATCTGGTTAAAGAAATAGTCCCATAGCCAACATAATTTAAATTACATGGGCCAGCACTACTGATTCTGAAGGCCCTGGGCAGATTAAAGTGACATAGCAACACAAGAGGCTGAAATCAGATAACCATCCAAATACATGGAGCCAAGAAAAAAATGTACAAAATGGGAATAAATTAATAGAAATTTGAAAAATTATCACAAATATACAAATTGAGGTTGTAAATGTAGGTCATTGCTTCTGATTGGCTAGCAGAGAAACCCGTGGTGACACTGTTCCTGTAAGTTAAGCATTGCATGTCTTACATTACGAGATGTGGAGCCAACCAACCAACCTGCGAGGTGCTTCTTGTCCGTCAGCTCGGATTTGTCGCGGCCCGGTCCCGCCCGCTGCTCCTCGGGCTGATCGCGGATGGTTTCCTGTCCGGGCGCGTCGCTGGAGCGGGTGACAGCATACTCCTCCTTGGGTGAGCGCACAGGGCTGGCTGAGCTGAGGCTGAAACAGATGGCGAGCGCAGGCAGCGCTGTGACTGTGTGCGCCTCCTGCCAGATGAGCGGCCATAAATAGAGCCATGTGCATAAAATGTTGATCGAAGTTTTTAACAGCTTTCGGAGGGGCACGGAAATTATGAATCAAACCCATCTGGGTGGATGATTGCTAATGTTTCCATTTTAAATACAGTAGAATACTCAAAAGTACAACGTCTGCTTTAGAGTGCCTCGTTGTTGCAGTTTTCAATAGCCCGGTGGCATACTTGTCTATTCCAGCCACAGGAGGCTTTAAGATAATACCGTATTTTCCGCACTATAAGGCGCACCTTATTATAAGGCGCACCTCCAATGCATGACATATTTTCAAACTTTTTCCTTATATAAGGCCCGCCACACTATAAGGCGCACCGCATTATAAGGCGCACCTACAATGAATGACATATTTGAAAACTTTTTTCATATATAAGGCGCTATAGTAGAGGCTGGGATTACGTTATGCACCCATTAGATGGTGCTGCGCTAAAGGGAATGTCAACAAAACAGTCAGATAGGTAAGTCAAACTTTATTAATAGATTACAAACCAGCTTTCTGACAACTCCATTTACTCCCAAAATGAATAAACAGCTGTTTTATTATTTTCTCTGAGGTAAAGTATTAGTATTAGCTAGGGATCCAAGATGGCGGGATCTTCTGCGCATGCGCGTCACCGATCGTGCAGGGAGACCTGTTGCGGCTCAATATTGATCCATATATAAGGCGCACTGGATTATAAGGCGCATGGTCAGCTTTTGCAAAAATTGAAGGCTTTTAGGTGCGCCTTATAGTGCGGAAAATACGGTACTTTCACAGCGCAAACCTGTTGATATGTGTAGGCAAAAGAAAGATACTCGACGAAGTAGCATCCAAATTTCCAGGTGGTCGTAGAGCTAGTGGTAGAAACACCCACACAGTATTCTAGAGTTAAGAAAACGACTTGATTTTTTCAAGATTTTGAAGCCTCATTTTACCCACTTCAGTTTTATGGACGACATAGTTTGACCCTGAAATGTATGAAATCACTTTACCATCTACAAAAGGGATTAGAAGTCAATCAACATCATGGAATTGATGGACTTGACAATATCACGCACGGACACAGGCTGCAACATGATCACTAAGAAATTCAGCCACGCACGCATGACGCAGGAAATTCTTCACATACTTTTGCTCGCTCGTGAGTCACGGCGCTCGTTGAGTTTGGTCGGTGGTCGTGCATTTAGTGCATGTCCACTGCGTTGTGTCTGCTTGGAGAGCATTTAAAGCAGCGCGGCGACGGACGAGGGAGGCAAGCTGTCATCTTCGCTTTGCTTTGTTTTGACAGAAATAAGATGACGCTACTGTAAACTATGAACTGTGTGGTATTATGTCTAGCAGGGAGATTCCTTTTACCCCCGTGTGTGTAGGGAAAACAACTCTGTGGGAAAGAGAGGAGAAGAAAAAAATACTCTCTTTACTCCCCAGGCTAAGCAGAGCGGGAACAAAACTGCGGGCTTAAGAGCAGTGTAGGATAAAACCACAGAACATCCAGAGGCATTGCATTAGTGGCGTAGAACATGTTGCATGATTTAGATTGAAGCTGAGGAGATTTTCTTCTCTTTTTATGGGTGGGGTGGCTGAGCTAAATCGCATTATTTCCACCCTAAAATGGGCATCGAACTTGATATGCATTTTTATCAGCTTGCTCTTTAGTGTTGCTTCCCAGTCCATCAGTTTATACTAAACAATGCTAATACATCAAATCAATTTAAATCAAGTCAAATTATGTATTTCTTTATCAAATCAAATCCTACATTATGTATTTCTTTATAAACGGTGATGCAGCGTGTATGTAAATAAAAAAACGATGGATACAAACTAGGCTATACTGAAATGCTAATTTAAGCTAACAATTCAGGTAACAATTTTAAGTGCTTCTCAGGTCTTTTCAACACAGCAAAAAAAAGCTGTGAAGGTACCATGCCTTATACATAACTAAAAAAAATTAAAAAAAATACTATTTTGAAGCTATTTTTGTGTACTAATAGCTAGACTCCAGTACAATGGGAGAGAACGCTAACATTAGCATGCAACGATATCTTATTTTTAGTTTATCAGAATGAAAATTATGATTCTTGTGGAAAGTTCATCATTCATTGCAGCAAAGTATAATAACACAATAATGTAGATGTATGCCGCAAGTCAAAAGTAAGGTAAACAAACAAACAAAAAAACAAACAAACAAACAAATAGCTAATTAGCAATGCAGCTAAATACTGAGCAGACGATCTTATTAAGTTGGACCAGCAACCAAATTGTTACTTTTAAAAAATGACCAAATGTTGTGGAGAAAGATTCATACTAATAACAAAAACTACATTTAGGTTTTTTTTTTTTTAGATATTCCATCTGGCAAATTTAATTTATTCATGACATGGCATAATTTGATTTTCAATTTCATTTGATTGAGGGTGTGTTTATACACATAATAACTAAGCCAATAACTAATCATTGTGGAAGTGGTGCATGAGATGCAGTTTTCCCCTTCCAGCCAATAAATACTTCATTTTTAGTTCATGAGACATAATAAGGTTGTCATATAATGCACATTTGACTCTGTAGAGTTGGAATGCAATACTGTTACTGAGTCACAAAATCTTGTATATGTTAAAGACAATATAAACAAAGAACTGACATTGTTATATGTTGCCATTTTATTGTCCCAGCCTTCCATTTTCGGCCAACTTCTCAGAGTAAGGCGGTAGGTCACCCTTCCCCCCACCAAAAAGGCCATCAAGTGAGTGAGTGCCTTATCAGAAGCTGCAGTGATTATGCCCGAGTGTTTCTCCAAAGGGGATCAGAGCAAGCAGCCTCCTCCTAATCTCCGTCTGAGCTTGATGACATGATGACACTATCAAGATACCTTCAATCACCACCTAAACTGCCTCCTCCAGTCCTCCACCTCCTGGTGGCTGCAGACGCTCGATAAACAAACTTGTTTTTAAGCTGGCGGGCTGCTTTGTAACTGGGGAGGCGAAACGTGACTGAGGAAAAATTGGGACCTTCAATTTCAGATTAGGATTTACATGAGATTAGCAGCAGCTCAGCATCAGCGCGTGCGATGGGGTGGAAAGTGTGAAAGTACTTGTTTTAGTATTTTGCTTTGGAATTGGGTTGGGCATTAGACTGAATGTCCTACTATTCTTGATGGGATGGTTGTGAACTCCTGTTTTCATACTAATATAATTGGTGTAGCTCAACTTCCCTTAGTTCTAGTCCTTTGGATAATCGATACCAGATAAATCGAGTGCAAATCAACGGCTTTTCAAAATTGGCAGTATGGTGACCTAGTGGTTAACATAACTGTCTCATATTCATATCAGGGGATGGGGGTGGCAGGTAGCCTCAATGACCACATGAGTAACCTGCGGCCCTGTTCTAAAAATAGATCACCATTAAGGGGACATTGTGGTTTTCTTGGAATGTTGCAGAAGTGAGAATAAACACTAGCAGAGTAACATAGTAACAAAGTGTTGTCTATTGATATCTGTGTTTACTAATTGAAATATCACTAACATGGCCAAATGCTTAAAACAATTGTAGTTATTACAAAAACAGCCACAGGTGGCAGCAGAGTATAAGAGATCAACCAGGGCCATGTTGCAAAAAGCTCTTTCCCCACTTTTAGACCCATTTGTGAATAACGATAAATCTTAGCGATACTCTAATACTAATTACTACAAAACAGAAACAGCGAGAAATATATATATTTTTCCTGATGAAAGAAGAGTCTCTAATCTTTCTTTTGGTAGGTTCCATGTTTTTATAGCAATAGAACACAATATTTTGTGGGCCTTGCTAAATCAGTCAAAATCCAGTAAAACAACCGGGGGCGAAGGGGGATGTGTCAGTGAAAATGGCTGCCAGTGAATGAGTTAAAGGTCATTTGAGCAAATGTGTTTTTTCAGGAGTGTGTATCAAACTGGTTGCCCTTTGCAGTAACCGAAAAGTAGCTCTAAGTTTCAAAAAAGTTGGTGACCCTTGGGCTAGCTAGCATAACCTAACGTTAGCCCTCTGAAAACTGGGCTGTCAATACATAGCAAAAATATTGTTATTGCTTTATCTTTTCTTTAGATAAATTGAAATATTGCTATCTATCTATCTATCTATCTATCTATCTTGTAATCACAACATGTGGTCTCAAACTGCTAGTGAAGGCGGTAATGGGGCAAAGGAGAGGGCGGTTGCTAGGCAACAGCATCCGGCCTCAACTGAGACACACCCACAGCCATCGCACGGTCGTAAACAGGCAGACAATGAGCAGCCTGCTTAATAAGTTGTCACCGTCGCCTTGTTGCGCGACATGTGATTCGCCGTCAGCACGTCACCGATGACAATGAGGACGCGCGTCTGCTTCCTGTCATAGTCATGCTCATGATGCTAACGCTAGCATTCAGCCTGCTTGGTGGTAATAAACAAACGGAGAGTGACGCTTACCATTTCATCTGTTTGGCCCCCATGGTTTTGGAGTTGGCGCCGCGGTTAGCCGGATCCCCGCGTCCGGGTGATGCCCTGATTCTCAGTCAGGACCATAACAGCCGCACGCAGGGAGGGGAGCGAGGCAAACCGGATGAATTTCCACGTTTCACACGCGCTATGGAAGAGAACAGCGGCGGCTGTGGCGGCGACGTGGTCCAAATCCTCTCATATTCATACAAATCCCAAATCAAAAAGCCATGGAAAGCCTCCTTGCGTCCTCGCCTGGCTGGATGGTGCCAAGCTAGCAAGCTGCAGGGGGGAGGGTGGGGGGATCACAAACAGAAGAGAGATTGGTGCTCAGCAGCACCAGTCACTGTGCTATGCCTGCCCTCTCATTGCAAACACGTACACACAATGCATTTGTGTCTCCAACTACTGATGCAGCTCCTCATTTGCATGTATTCTCTAGTCCTCCCTCTTTGCTCTTTCTGTGGCTTTGTTATTCCTTCTTTTCTGTCAGTGCGGGACGTTGTCATCAGACATGGCTCTTTTCCGTCTGGGTGTGTTTACCCCTCCCCCTTCTCATCTTCGTTCCTCCTCTCCTCGCTGCTGCTTCTCCACTTTCATGGCGGAGAGGAGGAGGAACTTGCAATCCTCCTGCATGGATTTTCTGAAAAAGATTGATGGAAATCTATGCGGTGAAGATATTTGAAGCACAACATGTGTGCTGAAGTCAACGGCTGGATGGGCTAAGGGTATATTTATGCAGCTTGAGTATAATATTACTGGGGGGGAAAAAAATACATTCTTTTATAGAAGCCGGCAATTATAACGGCTGGCTTCAGATTAGCCAAAGCGGTTCTCAAACTTTTTTGGGTGCAAGGACCCACTTTAATCTTAACACCAATTAAAAATAACTACCAAGTGCATCCTGAATTCTGAGCTAATTTTAACCTAAATATGCACGACCTGTTTAATAGAAAGGAACTAGACCAAATTTAAACAACAGGGCGGACCAAGTTTATAAAAGCAGCCACTACTGCCAATTTAACGCTACATTTAGTAACTTTTCCAACCACTGCAGTGACTATTTTTCAGAAAAGCAAATGGTGAATTGAATTTCTCGTTAAGAACAGACAACCCGAGCTGAGTCATTTTCACATTGTTTTCCGAACAACAAGCAGCCTGAGAGGACATCATCGGGCCAATTACGCGGAACATTGCCAAATGCATGCATGGTGCACATATATATGTTGTCATTTAGCCAAATGTCAACTTTCAAGCCACAAATATTTTGCAGAGATTACCTTGCCTTGCCTCGACGAGAGAAAAAAGAAAGAGGCAGAAATAAAAAGTAAATCAAAATAAAAAGAGAATGGTTTGCTATTCTAAAAAAACAAACAAACAAAAACATAGAGTCAGAAATTGTACTTATTATTACAATAGAAAGTATCTGGTTGGCAATATGTCCCATACAAGAAAATTAAATATAAATTGGTGACTTTCTATCTATGAAAAGTGCAATAGAAATAAAAGCTTACTCACCTACTGACCGAAGTCAGCTGGAATAGGCTCCAGCATCCCCGTGACCCTGGTGAGGAATAAGCGATTAAGAAGATGGATGGATGGATAAAATAAAAGCTTACTTACTTACTTACATACACTTATTTTTTTTACTTAGCAGATTCTAATCATTTTACCGCATTGTTGTTGTATCACACTGTGGTTAACTTGTTGTTGTTTTTTTTGGACAATGAAAGTTTTAAGATGGCACCAGATGAGACATCTTTGATTTTGAATGTGCACCATATAGTTAGTTTACACTTTCATTTATTTTGTGGTTCTCTAATATTAAAGTACACTCTCTAGAGTATGGAAGGAAATTGCTGGCATCATTTCAAACAGAAGTGAGGAAATGTTAGTAAAAGAAAAATGAAAGAACAAAAGCACACAGATGTCGAGCAGATGGCTAACGCTAGTGATCCACTTCCTTTTACTTCTTCTGATGTGGTTTAATTAATATATTAGGCTGAGGGCCAAATATAGGTAGAAAATTAACAGACCGTGTGAAAAGGTGAAATGTAATTGATCGAGAGAATATGGAGAAAAGAAGCTGCTTCATGTCTGGACCGAATTCAATTTTCGTCATGTTCAACTGCGCCCATATTAATTCTGGGAGATGAAGCTGTATACAAATATAGGATACGTTCGCTTTAAACCACAGGAACGCGTTAAATGGGCGGTTACCCTCCTTTATGCTCATTGGCTCAAGTCGCGATTGACATGTTGTCCAGCCATTAGGCGGCACGCTATTATTTTCACGGGGACGTACGTAATGACGTGTACGGAAGTAAACGAAATCCGCGAGCGGTGTGAATTTAATCGAAGCCTTTTTTTCTCGTTTGTCCAATAAAAGTTGACGTTTTGCACAAGGGGCACATTTATGGTGCCTTTTCAAGTCACACTATCGTAAACCACGCGTGAGTAACATAATTTGTTGTTTGTGGTGTGTTTAGTCAACAGTGTTAGCTACGTGAATCGCTAAGGACATTTAATTGACATTTTACTTCAGCTCGCTTCGTCTCTGCTCTTCTAACCGGCTTGTGTGATTAAAACGTACCTTTTGTTCCCGTGTCAGGTTATCGTCATGTCGAAGCAGACTCTGGGGAAGACTCTGCTGCGGAATGTAATCCGCCACACTGATGCTCACAATAAGGTAGGAGACAAAAGCACAGACGAGTTGTCTTCTTCACACCTTGATTTATGCCGTGAAATTAACTGTGCAAACAAAGGTAATTGCTGTTTATTAAAAAAATAAATAAATAAATACTGCTCTACCACGTTGTGTCTGCTTTCCCTATTTATTACAAGGCAGAAAAATCCAAAGAAAAAGAAAAACAGACTTATGAACAACGTATGAACTTGGCTTTGTTCACTTACTGCAGATCCAGGAAGAGTCCGAGATGTGGAAGTTGCGGGGCTGGGAGGTCCAAATGTCCAACAACAGTCACTTGAGCGCCACCAAAACAATCAGGTCGAGGAGCTGCTTCACTATAAACCGCTTCGACACCAAAACCACGGCAGAATGTTTTGACTGTTCTTTTTGTTGTTGTTGTTATTGGATGATTCCAGAGGTCAAATGCACTGCGATCGATTATCCTATCAATCCAGCGCTTCCTTGGAGCACAACGATAGAGAGGCTCGTTACTGGACGCGTAAACTCTACCAATTTGAGGACAACGATCCAGACAGGTATCCAACCGGACCCAGCAATTATTACCTGTGCTTTTTAACACAGAGCTCAATGAACCTCTTACACAGCGGCAAGGAATCCCGGAATTAGATGATGTCAATTATCGGATGGGGACAATCACTTTCAATATAACGGAGAGGGAAAAGTGAGTGTCTGTTGTTAAACCACACACTCCTTTTCCAACACTTTACACACAGGTTCCTCTGGTACTAATTCAGTAGCTGGAAAATTGTATTCCATATGAAGGGGGTTACAGAATCGGAGGATGAAGTTGAGTTGATGTTTTCTGCCTTCTGGGGAAGATAATGAGTGAGAAGAAGGGCCTGACCGATTATTCGGCCAGCTGGGCGATATTAGCAATGGATTTGCATTTTAATTGAATGATTTTAAGTACAGTGTTCCCTTGTTTATTGCGGGCGTTACGTTCCAAGAACTACCCGCGATAATGGAAATCTGCGTTAATTAAAAAAATAATAATAATAATAATTATTTATTTTTTTTATTTTTATTTTTTGGTATGATTTGTAGTTTATGATGAATGCTTTTTTCATTCATAATTTGTTTTTGTTTTCCATTTAGTAATTTTTTTCATAAAAAAAAAAAAGCACACTGTAAAAATTGCGAAATAGCGAGGCCGTGAAAGATGAACCCGCGATAAGCGAGGGAACACTGTACAGTTTTTGTTATATTTAAGGTAATGTTTAAACTGCGCATAATGTTACAGTAATATTACGGTATATACTTTCTACCTCATTTTTAATTGACATGTATAGACGACAGACTTCATTGTTGTTGTTGTTGATGGTATTTGACCTGCCGGACCGACATATTAAAAAAGGAAAAACAAAACAAAACCCTGTGTTGGTGGATTCTAGCATTATCTGACGTGAAGCAAGCGTGTTTTTGCGTGCAGATGGGGACACAGTGGCTTCAAGGAGCTGTACCCTGAAGAGTTTGAAAGCGACAGGTAAACTACACGCTATTGCCATGAGCCGACATTGGACAAAGTGTAATTCACACCACATTAAAAGTGGGTGCACCAAAGACTTTATCATTTTTTTTTTCCCCATCACTCCCTCTTGCCTGCTCATGTTTGTTTTAAGACCGGAGAGATTGTACCGGCGGGGATTGGTTTCACAAAATGAATAAAGCTCAGTTTGCTACCAACACAAGGAGCGCCCTTTTTTGACATGTTAACAGCACTCATCTGGCTCTTTGTTATTATCTTATGATAGCCACTGGAAATTAATTGAAGAAATGTTTGTGTTGATTGCGTGGATGTAGAGCTGCCCTGTGTTATACTGAGAGGAATTTATGATATTGTAGATGGCCAGAATATTAGGAACAACACTACTTTGAAACAAATAGCATCAATCACATTGGGGTCTGCATTTTTTATTTTTTTATTTTTATTATAAAACCGTCTGTAGTTCAAGTGATTATCATGGCTTTCGTATTAATAGAGCTGTCAAAATAAATCGACAAGTAATTGATTATCAAATTAATCGACAACAATTTTAATAATCGAGTAATCGCTTGGAGCCATTTTTTAATTTAAAATTGTAGGGATGAACGATAATATCGGAGGCCGATAATTATCGCAATTATCGACGAATTTGACATCAAACAGATAAAACAGATAATAAAGAAATCTGCTGATAATTATCGGGAATTATAGACCAATTTGATATTATACAGTAAACCAGATAATTAATAAAGTTAATCGATTTTAAAAATATTTGATAGTGACGGTACTACCACCAAATCGCTACATAGAATTTTAAACGACGACTTTTTGGAATGGCAATCATTAGTAAGCATTAATATTGTTTTGAGTGTGGAATTTATGATTTTTCACATCTGGTGATGTTGTGCAGGTGTACCTACATCCTGTCTGATTTTGCACCAAAAATGGCTGCCAACTGTTTTCTTTATGCTCTCTTCCCAGTGACAAAAGCAGCACGGCAAAGAAGGAGGCAGCTCACAAAAGTAGAGCGTCCAAGTCGAAACGCTCCAAAAAGAAGAAGAAAAAGAAGAAGAAGAAGAAAGAGGAAGAGGTGGAGGCAAAGAGGAAGAGGGCAGACAGCAGCGATGACAGTGACAGGACAAAAAGTCGCCATAAATCTAAGAAACGGCAGAGGAAAGACGAGGACCAACGGAGGCGCAAAAGGAAAAACGACGAGTCGCACAAACATTCGGACTCCGCTAAGAAGCGCAGGCGAGACTGGAAAGTGGCAGGCGAGGAGAGCACCGATGAATCTTCCGAAGAGTGACATGTTGAATTTGGTTTTATTCTCCTTCAACATATTAACATTGGAATATCCAACTGGATCACTGGAGAAAAATAAACTCCCTTTTCATTTTTTTTTTGGTGCATTATTGAACAGCATATTTATTGATGTACAAATCTTATTGACAGCGACAAAATGAGTACAGTATCCATATTTATAGCAACACCCCATCTTCCCTTGAATTAAAAAAAATAAAATAAAATAATCACACTGCCGAATCTCTGGGGTTCGATTGAACCCCATTTAAAAACCACTGTGATCGGATAATCTATTCTAAAGCATCAAAGCCTTCTGTATGCTCTAGCATTACAAAAAAAACACATAAAAAAACATATAAATACGTCTTTGGGACATTGGTAATATTTAAAATAGAACGTATTTATACGGTTTTGGGAGCAAATGAGTTAAATACGTAAATGAGTAGGCCGTCATTCCCAATTATCCCGTTTTGTCCCTTTTTCGATTGTTTCTCGCCATGCTTGTTAACACATTCACTGCCAGCCCAGCAAAAATGCATTGTATCATTTGACGTCTTTTTCCGTCAAAGGCAGTGAATGAGTTAAACAGCACTCACGCAGTTGTAGGTGCACTGACACACTCTACCCCCCCCGCACGGCCTGACCGCACCCGCGATGGAACACTTTAGCTTCATGTCTCAGAGAAGGCCTAAATGACGCCATTAACTGCCGTGAACCGACAAATTGAACGCTCGCCTCTCTAATGAACGGCGCCAGCGAAAGCGTATTCTCACGCACACCGCCACGGGTCACTCCTTCCCTCCCTGCGCCGCACCTCGCAGAATGTAACACTGCGGGTCAGGAGACGTGGGCGAGAGGCGTCTGGCTGCTCGTGTGTGTGTGTGTTTTTTTTTGTAAGTCAATCACTTGCCAGGATTCAGGAAAAAAAAACAAGTGTTGAAAGTACAAGAGAAGAAGTGCGAGTGGGCCAAAAAGCTAAAATGTTCTCGTCAAACAGATAAGAGTGGGCTGTGCTGAGTGGAAAAGGTGGAACAAAATTCAAATGTGTATTGGCAGGCAAGGTCAAGGTTAAAAGGAGGCATTTAGCAGAAGCGGAACGAAAGTGCATTTAAGTCTCTTTTGGAGATAAACAAAAATGGATTGTGCAATGTGTTTCTATGAAAGATGAGAATGACCTCCACCAGGGCCAAATAATCCCAATGTGGATCACGCTTTGCACACTCCAAGCTTGTAAAATGAAATGTACTGTCAAGACCAACATTTTTCAGACATATCTTAATCTGATGTATTTTTTTGTAATTATTTTCAGCATTCCCACACATGTTATTGTGATTTTTATTCTCCACATTTCTTTGCCGCTTAACAAATCCCACATAATACATCCAATTTATACTGTTCAAATTTCAACTAGCTTCAAAAATTGACACCTCTTGGGGTATATATCATCTGATTCCACATTACTTACAGTATTTGCACAATCAACTTTTCCCATTCATTTTCAATGGGACAAACATTGAACTTTTTCTATCACTTACCAGTCCATGCCCACTTCCATACTTATTACTTATCATCATTACCAGGTGCTCGGTGGCACAGTTGGTAAAGTGCATTGTCCAGTAAGCAGGAGGTTATAATTTCATAATTTATTTCTCAATTTACTTCATAAGCATTCTACATGCATTCAAATCTTAGCATTCAGCTTTCAGCATTCCCACGCAATTTCTCCAGAAATTGCACTTAGTCTAGTTGTATAAAGGTAGAAGCATTCACACATCAACTTAGCCACTATTTTATTCCTTACGCTTTTTTGACACGCTACTCCTTCCACATTTTTCAACCGCTTCTCAACATTCCAACTTCAACATGTTCCAAAAATGCACGCTAAGTGTGCTTGCATTTTTCTCATTCCAAAAATTCACATTTTCCCAAAAGTCACCTTTTTTTCCCCAACTAAAAATGCACCATTCATTTCCAATGCTGCAGTCATTGTTGCACATTTATATCGATTCCATTTGAAATTCAAAACCTTCAGCTCATTCAATTGACCTTGGAAAGGATTTCCAACATTCCAAAAATTCGTAAATGCAAATAAATTGCACATAACTCATAGTAATTTTACAAAATTTTCACCTCTATTTCACAAATTTATATATCTACATTGATCAACCCCCCCCCCCCTATTCATTCACAGATTCACACCATTTCAAGATACCCCCCCCCCCAACTTAAGTTATTCACTATTTTTGTCATTCCAAAAATTCAATTTTTTTTCCCAAAATTCAACATTCCCCACCAAAATTTCAGTATTAATTTGCAATGCTGCTCGATATAATTTAACATATTCAAATCATTCCTTTATGAAATTTAAAACATTACCAAAAACTCCCCTTACCAAAAATTCAACATTTCGACCATAAAATAAAAATAATAATAATAAAATAACATTTTTTGTTTTTATCCTCTGATTTCTACAGTTTTGACCGATTCAAACCATTCCACCTTCAACATGATCAGCTAATTTCAGGTCATGGTGTATCATTTCATCATTGAATATCATTCCACAATTTTTAATTCAACCTATCAGCCTTCACGAGGAATGCATTCTCTAGTTTTCCCATTTTTTTGACAATGATTTTTCCATATCCAAAATTATTCATCGACCTTCTCATTATAGGTAGGTTGGTTCAGTTAGACACTTTATGAATGGTTCATTTCCTGACAGTGTTAGATTATGGTAACAAACAACTTTTACTGAAGACGTCAAAACCTGCCGTAAACAAATGCGCTTTAATGCATCTTATAACCTGCTGCGATTGGACTCGTCTGACACATTATCACGCATTAAAGATTTAACGAGCTCCTCAGCAACCTCACCGGGTCAAGACGCATTTTGTGCAGCCTCAGAAGCAAGAAAAAGCGCTGACGACACACACAAAAAAAGCAAATGCTTTATTGGGAAGGCTTGGTTTGCCCCGTTGAATAAAAGCGCAGTCTCCTCCTCCTGTCTAAGCACATTTTCACGCTGCTTTGAATGAATAATGGCCGCAGATAGCAACGGACAGAATCATCTCTCCAACATGACAAACATTCAACAGTGCGTTGACGCACATATGCACAGATCCTCGGCGAACAATGTGCTCACTGGACACTTGATTAGAAGCTTTAAAAAGATAACTGCTCACTTTGGAGGATTTTTGTTGTTGTTGTTGCATTACATGTTCAGCCTCAATTCTTACCGCTTCAGTGCATTTCTTCACAATACAGTGTTCCCTCGTTTTCCGCTGTTTTCCAATTAGGTTCCAAAAAATACCCGCAATAAATGAAATCCGCGAAGTAGTTAGCTTTATGTTTTGCAACTCTTATAAATGTTTTAAGGCTCTAAAATCCCCGACCGCACAATTTATACACTTTTCTCATTGAGGCATTTACATGTTCTCACATTTCTCTCTTGTTCAAACATTGACAATGTTCAAACCTTCATAAATTTTATAAAATGGGTATATTACTGTAAAAAAATATGCAAAATTGCACTTAAAAAAAATCCGCGCTACAGCGAGACCGTGAAAAGTGAACCGCGTTATAGCGAGGGAAGACTGTAATCCATTTCACTTGTCACATCTTATACCAGTAATGCTGTCTACTATTACATCAAGGTTTGAAGTTAGTAACACTCTCAAGCCGCTAAGATCATCAAAATGGTCAAAACCTATTATACAGTGCTAAAAACTAAATCATTAACATGTCAACAACTTTGTTTATAGTGTCAGTACTTTGTAGCAAATACTGTTATGAACCTCGCTGAGCTTTGTCTCCCCCTAGAGGCAGCAAACCACCACTGCATCCTGTTAGTCCCGTCTGGCTCCTTTCACTTGCATCGAATTTATCGTGTTCCCACTCCTCTTGCTCCTCTTCACCTCTCGGTAGTCAACCCTGCACCTTTTCACACACAAGTGCCATCTTTTATAAAGAGTTCTCGCAAGATGAAATATTCATACGCTCAACTTGATGTGTGACAAACGCAAAGAAATATAAAAAAAATAGTGACGCACATGGATTCATGGTTGAGATATTGACCCACAAACCTGTGTTTGACCCATGTTTGAACCACAGACTGAAATTTGACACTTCCGCGTATAGTTGACAAACAGTAAGGATGCATTTTTGACACCCACACACCCACATTTGACACATGGACCAACTAGTTGACCTACAAATCTATTTTTGACACACGGAAGAATGTTAAAAAGCCTGTTGACCAATAATAAATAGGCCCATGTTTGCTATATGGGCCCAAGCTTAATACAGAGAGAGCCATGTTTAACACAAATGAAACAGTGTTGACGAATGGACCCAAGTTTGACACACAGACTCGTGTCATAAGTGTTCCAAGACAAAAAAAAAAAAAAATGACCACACGGACCCATATTTGACACAGAGAGGTGTGATGACAGGTTTTTAATGTAAAAACTTGCAGCCAACACCCAAATGCTTTGTAAAAAGTCATGTGACATTATGACTTACTTACAATACTTTACATAGTTAGTACACATACACCAAATGTTTGAATATACTTATATAGGTCTTCTTTTGCGGTTTTGTAAGTCACCTGTTGTCTTTTTGATCTAGACCAGCCAGATAAGGGTTAATAATATACAGTCACATCTGGAGCCATTTCACACCATCCAAGGTCCCATGAGAAGCCCGCCACTGTTAAGAAACGTGTAAAATAACGTTTTTTTTGTCGTCGTTGTTGTTGTTGTTGATCCGTTGAAATTATTACTGGTAGAGACATGTCCTCGTATCTTCGTGTCTTCTGTGCGCAAATGTTTTTTTTTGTGTGTGTTGCTGTTCACTTGAAAGTTGCACTTTTTTCTCCCTTTTTTTTTCTTTTTTTGAACAATGAAAGAAAAAATACATACAAACCTCACACAGACGGTTATAAATGAACAAATCGCCAAAGAAATGACGGAGAGGTTTTTTTGTTTTTGTTTGTTTGTTTGTTTTCCGACGGCGGTGAGCAGCATCCTCCATTCGTGCTTTTTTTTTTTTTTTGTTCCGTTTGTGGGAATTAAGGCACTGCTGCGTTAAAGAAACAACATGGGTTGACAATCCGTGTATCATTCCTTCTTTCCATTTTCAATTGGCAATTGAATAGCGACTGATATTTTTCGTTTGTTTTTAAGATGATTTTTTTGTTTTTGTTTGTTTTTAGGGTGTCAAATGGGCCACATTGTAATGATAGTTGCATGATTGTTGCCTAATGGGGGCCACCGTTATAATTAGGTATATTAGAATTGAAAATCACCTTTATAACAGTTAAGGCTGTGATATTATGCCAAAAATCATGTTGTAGATCTTTCCATGGTTTTAAGCTCAATTTGGTTCGCATTCAGTTAAAGGTGCATTGACGAATCGATTAATCAGCAACTAACTGATTACCGCATTAATTCGATTATATTTGAAATTCAATTAATCATTGAGATACCTTGTTTAAAATTGTCCAAATCCTTGGAATTTCTGCCTCTCAACAGGAAAAAAAACATCTCCGACTTCTGCTATCCTCCATTCAGGATGAATGATTTTGTTGAATTGAGATAAATATCTGAAAAAAATATATATATTTCCTTTAGAAGACATTCATCAACATTACTTGTATTTTCTGACATGTTTTGGAACAAATCAATAGCTGAATAATAGTTTATTTTATTTTAATAAAATAATTTATAATAATTTTATTTGAATACATTTTTAAAATCTATTTATTTTTTATTGTTTGCATTTTCTTCACTGTCAATTTGAAACCATGTTTTGTTTTTGACTGAAGGGATTGAAATTAAAACAGGTTATTTTCTTAATCTTATTCATCAACGAAATAATCGATCCATTAATCCAGTCCTTCTCAAATAGGGGGGTGGGGGCACGTGTGACGTC
Organism: Festucalex cinctus; assembly: GCF_051991245.1. Taxonomy (NCBI): domain Eukaryota; kingdom Metazoa; phylum Chordata; class Actinopteri; order Syngnathiformes; family Syngnathidae; genus Festucalex; species Festucalex cinctus. Next base: position 6,080,674 of record NC_135423.1, on the reverse strand, counting down.
AGGGAACCTGTTTCCTTTTGATTTTTTTGCTATAATAGAATAAACTGTAGTTACACATTTACGACAGTAGATGGCAGTGGCACTGTCGTCATCAGACAGGGAGCAAGGAATATTGGGTCCTCTGCAGAGGTGTACTTAAACAATTTTATAGACAAATGATGCTTATTATAGTAATGGCAGAGAGTTGGGTGGGGGTGGTGGGGTGCAAAATATTTGATTATGAAAATAATCATCCGTTGTAGCCCTAATCAGTACGCCAAGGGAGCAAATGCAATTAATGCCCTTGCTTACCTTTTGTGTAAAAAGAACAGCTTTATTAACGTTAAAAAGGAGAAATTAAAAAGCCTCAAATATTTTCTTTTTAGAACCGACAATATCAAGAGTTTGTCTTTTATGTCAATTAACGGTGCAGACAAGTGAAACAAGAACAGTTAATTATGCCATAAAACTGCAATAATGGCATTTGTGATTGTTTTGGCTCCATCTGAAGAGCAACTGGAAGTTGCATTTGTCCTGCGCTAGTTTCAAAACAAACAGCGGCATATGGCTAGCCAGAAGCTGTTCATGGACGAGCTTCACGTCCTTCCACGGACACTGCTCACAAAAAAAAAAAAAAAAAAGTGAGGGTCTTTGGCTGAAAAGTCGTGGTGACTCTAAAATGCGATTAGTTTGACACCTGTGTGTTAGATTCAAAAAACAAATGACAATCTATTCAGTCCAGTTCATTTTTTGGGGGGGGATTTTCAGTTGCCAACTGAAAAAAACAAAAACAAAGAAGGAACAATTCGCGGACTGCTGACAAACCTCTCTGGGGCGTGCGATGGCGAGGCGGGGATGAAGGGGCTGACGTCGTTTGCGTTTGTCCGGCGCGTGCGCTCACACGGTGCTTTCCAGCATCCACTCGGTGCTGCTGAACGTCACCCGCCGGTTGGCCAGCGGCGACGACTCGGCGTCCAGCTGGTTGGTGGAGCGGTGCCACCTCGTCCTGGCCCGCCGCGGGTAGCTGTGGCTCTGAAATATGGAGTAGTCGCCTCCGTCAAAGGAGAAGCGGTGCCGAGTTCGCGCCAGCTCGTTGGGCATCAGCAGCCCGGCGGTGGCCAGGACGCCCTTTTTGTCCACGAAGCGGGGCGCCTCGGCGCCGCCGGCGCTCGGGCCGATGAGGCACAGCGACATGGTGGAGCCCGTCAGGCTGCCGTCCGTCTGCGTGTCCGTCTGCGTGTCCTCCGGCGGCAGGCTGGTCCTTCGCTTGGTCGGCGGAGGCAGTTCCGCCGCCGGGACTGCGGAGGGCGCCCCCGCGGCCACTAAGGCTCTGGCGTCCTCGTTCTTCTGGTGCTCCGCCTTCAGAACCAGCGCCGTGCACTCCTCGGAACCGTCGCGGCGGCCCTCGTCCGAAGCGTGGCCGGACGCCGAGCGCGGCGGCGGGCGCCGGTGGCTGCCGTTGGCCTGCGATGGCTTGACCTTGGCGTCCTCGGGCCCCGCGTAGGCCTTGTAGCGGATCATGAGGATGACGATGAAGACCAGGACGGACGCCACGATGATGCCGCCGATGATGATGATCATGGTGCCCCCCAGGAAGTGGCTGTGCATGAAGCGGCACTGGCTGACCTCGCCGGCCGTGTGGAACTGGATGCAGCCCACCACGCGCGTGGCCGTCAGTGACGTCACGCCGTCGTCGTACACGGCCAGCACGCACAGGTCGTATTCGCGCCCAGCCGCCAGGTCGTTGATCAGGAAGTCCTTGTTGGTGGGCGGGATCATCCTGCAAGGCGGGAAAGAAGCGTCGGGGTTATTGCTGTCAGGACTCTCAGCCGAAAACTGGACGGCGCAACTAGTCTAGTGTACCATGTTTGGGTGCTTTTCGATTACACTCACGCCGGTGCACAGAAAGTGAATCCAGGTCTAAGTTGTGGCGCAGGATTTTTGCGATTTTTGGTGGATTTGATCTGGGCGCGATTCTAAGATCTGCTAATGTGTGGTGGATGTCATCATATTTCATTTATAAGTATGACATCATTTTTGTAAAAATAAATAAAATATAAATCCATCCAGTGGCCGTTTCTCAATATGCATTCTTGTCCGTACTTACGTCCTTGTGATGTATTGAAACGTCATATATATATTTATTTATATATATTTATCGGGGCTAATGAGGATCCTAATGAGGAATTAAAAATTAATTCATTAATTAACATTACTTAGTTTTATTAGCAAACTATGTATGTATAAATAGAGCTTATTAGTTTATATATATATATATATATATATATATATATATATATATATATATATACTATATACATAGTTTGCTAATAAAACTAAGTAATGTAATCATATATGTGTGATAATGTATGCAATTAATAATACAGTACATATATGAAAATGAATATCCAGTATTTAAATGTATGTAAATATATGTAAATTCATGTATTCCAGGCATAAGAAAAGCACACTTTATCAGAGTTAAATGAACGTTATTGGAGTGTTTCCATTTATTTACTGCTATTTTCATGTTTTTGAAATTCCCTTATGTAGTGAACTCTTTTATTATTCATAAGGATCGCATTAGCATTACAAAAAGACCTGAAAGGATCCATTACGAATTAAACTATGAGCAACCCCTATAAAAAAAAAAAAAAAAAAAAAAAAAAAAAAAAAAAAAACACCGTCTAAAAATGTTGCCCCACTTTATCATCTGGTGCCTTTCATATGCAACGGTAATAATAATCAAATAATACCTTCATAAAACCCAATTTTACTTACAAATACTAAAAAAAAACTTTTTACGAGTAAACATATACTTGCTTACTTTCCCACCCCAAATAAATGAATGACACTCGGGCTCACCGCTGCAACCAAGCCTTTAATTATCCGACCGCATGTAATCACGCTTTGTGTTGCAGCAAATTAATGACGGCCTATCGCCGTTTGGCTGAGTGCGCGTGCTGAAATGTGTTGTTATTTATTGTGGTGTAATGATCCTGGAAGAATCTCCCGTTGCGCAGTACTGCGGGCCAAATTGAGACCTCAAAAGACTTCATGTCAGCCAGCTTCTGTGTGGACTTTTTTAAAAGGGTGCTCAGAGAAGAATAACCACTGGAAGTTCCCGCAAGACTTTGGGGGGCTTTTGTCGATCGTTTCAATGTCGTGTCAGTTGGAGGTGAGTGCTTCTGTGAAGCCACATTGAGCGCTGTTATTGCTTTTATTTCGGTCGGTTTCTTTTTACTTGCGTACTTCCTTTTTAGGCTTCTCAGTCGCAACTTGTATTGAACATTTTGTGAACAAAATTCCTGACCTTATACTATAGTCTCCTCAATTTGTACTACCTACATTTCATGCAGAAATAATCATAATTAGAGACATAATTTTATTTTAACTTTATTTTGGAATTAGCCACTCCTCCCTCCAGAGTTTCCAGCTTGTCCAAAAATGCTGCTGCTCGTCTCCTTACTGGTGCCCGTAAGAGGGAACACATAACCCCTATTCTGGCCTCTGTTCAATGGCTGCCCGTGAAATTTAGAGGGCTAAGCGGAGGCTTAGAGGAGATCGAGCCTTTGCTGTTGCCGGTCCCTCCCTTTGGAACGACCTCCCACTAAATATTAGACAATCCTCCTTGTTATCCTCTTTTAAAACACGTCTTAAAACACATCTGTATTCTTTGGCTTTTGGCGCACCATTCTTGGTGTTTTGTGGTGTGTAGGAGTTTGATGTTTAGTCTACTTAGTCTATTTATGCATTTATTTATTTATTTATTCACTCGCCTACTTCTTATTAAACTGTTATCCTGCCGCCAAGCCTGCACAACCGATATTTATGTTTATATACAGCACTTTGTATACAGCAATGCCTGTTGTTAAAGGGCTTTATAAATAAAGTTGAGTTGAGTTGCGTAGTAAATATTTGTAAGAAAAACTAGGCCATGAATATAAAACAATCAACTGAAAATCAGTAAGTACGTAAGTTGGCATTTCTTCTTCTGCCACGTTACCATATATTCTTAAGCCGCTGAGCCTGTAACCGCCAAATGTTTTATTGGACCAGCGTAAACCGACAACCCCCTGCATATATCCTTTTTGCCCATTTAGTTAAGAATTAGGGGTGCACCAAAAAACGGTTTCAACCGGAAAAATCGTTTTGTTTTTTTTTATTTAAAAGATGCGAGTGCAATGACTTAAACCAAATTGAACCGTTCCTCTTTGAAATGTATCGAGATCCAAATAGTCTGTTTTAGAGAGCTATATCAGAGAAGAGAATGGCACTTTTACAGTACTGACAAGTTCATTCAAATGTATGGAAATTGGCAACAATAACGTCATATCCTCTCCGACTGAGCCGTACCATATAGAATCGAATCGTAATCCCACTGAGTCAAACTAAATGGAATCGTTTCAGATGGTCTCGCCCCACGTAAAAACAGCTTTTTTAGAGAGATGCGCATACCTATTACGAATGTTTGAAGCTAAGACCGAAAGAAAAATGGAGTCTGTTATGAATTAGTCCAAATATAATCAATGCCAATGTGAAATTTTGTTTTGAAACCATGGCGATAGTCGGTAGCACCACTGTATGCTAAATTACGTTGCATCTACTGGGATGTGTCACACGGCAGATGGTCTTTGTCGCCCCTCGACTAACCTGTAGACCAGCGTGTCGTCAGCGGTGCTGTTGTACTGGATCTGGTACATTCTGATGCCGGGGATGTGACGCTCGGACGGCCAAAGGATTACGGCCGACGACGAGGTCAGCTCGGTGACCACCACCCTCTTGCCCTGCTTGTCGTAGCCCTTGGTGTCATTGCCCGACTTGGTGGAGGTGGTGATGTCGGACAGGCCCGGGTCTTCGCGCATGTGGCCCGTGTTGTTCACGAACAGCGGCAGGGGGATCATGTTGATCTCCACGGCGGCCGTGGAGATACCCGCCGCGTTGGAGGCCACGCAGTTGAACGCCCCGCTGTCCTTCAGGGTGGTGATGAGGATATCAAGGGTGCCATTTTCATACAGGATGGTACGGGTGTTATTGTGCACCAGCTTGCCATCAGGCGAACGCCAGTGGATCTCTGGGTCGGGATCGCCAACCGCCTTGCACTTCAGGGTGACCCCCTGCCCTTCCATCACGTGAGCCTTGGTGGCAAGGTGTTTGGTGATCAGCGGTGGCTCACAAATGAACTCCTCCTCTTGTATGGACCAGAAGTACTTGTCCATCAGGTGTTCCGGCGAGGCGCAAGTTTCCAAATCGTCCTCGCGGGTCAGTCGGCGGAGCCACAGCAGCTCGCAGTTGCAGTGAAGCGGGTTGCCGCCGAAGCTGACGGCCAGAGTGGACGAACTGGAGGAACCCTTCGCGTCGGACAGCACCTGGGCCTGCTGGAACAGGCTGTCGGGCGGCAGCTTCTGCAGCCTGTTGGACGTCATGTCCAGGCGTACCAGCTTGGTGAGCAGGGTAAAGGTGCCTGCACCGATGTGGTCGATCAGATTGTGGTCCAGAGTGAGCGTGTTGATGTTCGTCATCCGGGCGATGGCTTCCCAAGGCAGGGTGCGCAGGTTGTTGTTGGAAAGATCCAGGTCCTCAATGGTGGAGACAAACTCGTCGAAGGACGTGGCCGCTACTTGGTGGATCTGGTTGTTCCCGAGGATGAGGTGCCGCAGGTTGTTCAGGCCTTTGAAATGGTCGCTCCGGATCGCGCTCAGGCGGTTTCCATCCATGTGCAGCGCCCGCAGCGAGCGCAGGCCTAAGAAGGCCTGGGGGGTGATCTGGCTAATGGTGTTGCGGGACAAGGTGAGGTGCACGAGACTGGTCATGTTGAAGAAGTCCTTCCTGCGGATGACGGTGATGAAGTTGTCGGTGAGCCGCAGCTCCACTGTCTTGCGGTCGATGGTGGGCGGCACGAAGAGGAGGCCCGTCTTGGCGCAGAGGAGCGTCAGGGTGGGCGACAGGTGCTGGCAGATGCAGCGGCCGGGACAACTGTTGGCCTTCACCAGGGCACCACACAGCAGCACGCACAAGATCAGCCGCTCCATTCTCAATCGCGATCCCGTTCCTGTACACACAGAGCGAGAGCGAGAGAGGGAATCAGAATGGGATGAATAAACAACATTATTATCTTTTATAAGAGCCTGCTGCTGCAAAACCCCACAGCCTAACCAAGATAGAAGCAAGGTTTCAGTGCGAAATAGAATGAGCTTTTCAGATATAATGACACCTATGATGAAAGGCTGCAGCAAAACCATCATAAAACATATTTGTGGAGACTTTTAAGGCAAATAAGCATACTTTTGTGCCTGAAGCATATAATTTACAGAATGATCACAAAGCACATGGCTCTCAGTCAGCATATACATTTTCATCAGAGAACAAGTTTGCTTGTTTTTTTGTTTTTCTTTTTACTCTCTAGTCCAGTGTTTCTCAACCCTGCTCCTCGAGGCACACTATCTAGCCTGCACTCTAAAAGCAGTTGGGTCAAAAGTAACCCAATTATGGATCAAAAATGGACCGATCCACTTTATGGGTCAATCTGACCCAACTTTCTGAGTTACATACAAACGACCCAATTTTTCGACCCAAGTAAAGGATTTGACCAATATTTATGAGTTGTTTTACACCAAAAGACCCATTTCTTGCCTCAAAGGTGTGTCAAATCGACCCAAGTAGAGAATCGGTCCATTTTTGATCCATAGTTGGGTTGTTTTTAGAGTGTGTTTTCCATGTCTCTCGATTCTAACGCAGGTGAGGATCGTTATCGGGTTTCTCCAGAAGGTGCTAATGATCTGTCATTGGAATCACCTGCGTTGGAAATAGGTAGACATAGAAAACGGGCTGGATAAGTGTCCCCTGGGGACCAAGGTTGAGAAACACTGCTCTAGTCCACAGCAGGGTGAAGAAATAAAGCTTTTGTTCAGAAATCGGTATGACCTTTTCACACTACTGAGTTATATGGGAAATTCCACAAAATAAGAATGCAAAATGAAAGAAAACTTTGGGTAGGGCTAAGATGAATTAGGGGTAGGAGTCAGAATTCGGACACTTTCGCAAAACTGAAAAACAGAGTTAGGGGTAAGGACTTTATAAAAATGAGCAAACGTGGGCAACACACATGAAGGTTACGGTTTGGTGTAGAGCAGTTGCTGGCGGTATTGAACCCCACTAGGTTCCAAAAATACAATATGATTTTGTTTTCAAATTCAAGACTGGTAAAGAAAATGAACAGGGAGAGTAGCCTTTTCATCGACTCTGACTCTCTTCACCTTGAATACAGAAAGCGTGTACTTGAATTGAAAATGACAATGAAAACTGCAGAGGGCCCATAATTGAACCCTGTGGAACACCACACCTTGTTATAAATGTGAATTCATATTGCACACATTCGTCCGATCACTTCTTTCTTTTTTTAGTTTGACATAGTATGAAGGGATTAAAATAATAAAGGAATCACAAGACGTAACATCATAGCAGTCACAAGTCAGTACTGAGTGCACCAAATTCCCTGCGGCACAGATAGGCCAAGCAATGTAACTTGATCATGAATCACGAGTCATGTGTGTTTATTGGCCTCCCTCTGATCAACCCTTGAGAAGTTGAGACTCACCGAACCCCTAGGGTTCGATCAAACCTATTTTAAGAAGAACCACTGGTGTAGAGGTTTAGGATTTGGATAATCTAGTCAACGAAAGGTTAGTTCATTATAGTGAGATTGTGTTAGGACAGTTGTAAAATCTAAAGGTTAGGGGTGGGGTTAGTGTTGCGGTTTCGCAATTCTGGGTGACAAGGGTATGATTTAGGTGTAGGGGTTCGGATTAGCAGAGTTGCGCAGATGTACTTGAACAAGATTTAGGGTTGGGAGGACACTTGCGCAAATCTGGGCACCAAAAAGCCCTGTTGGTGTTTTTGAACTACATCTGATGGATGCTTTTACCAGATGACTCATCTTTTTTTTGAGGAAGCTCTGTTGCCCTGATTTCTATTTAGACATATTGATTTTAGTCTCAGGGAGAACCCGCCTGTGGTGACAGGAAGAAAATGTGATCCGGGGCGGGAGCAAACACAAGAGGCCCCGGTGGCAGACAAACTTGGATGTTGTTGCCAGCCGCTGTCGGTCGGCCTTGGCATCCGTCTTGGCGGCAAACGCCAAAAGCTTCATTGGGAATGAGGAGCGCGTGTTAGCATCAATCAAATGAAGCAATGAAAAGTGACTTTCCATTTGTGGACCACGGAAAGGACCTTAACATGTTCCCAGCTGCCCCGTTTGCACTACCTGTAACTGAAAATGTGAGATGTAACACGTCAGTTAAAAAGCAAGACGCCAACGGCAAGTTATAATCTGTCATGGCTAATTTATGCTAACATTACGACAAAAATATTAGCACACGTTGGTAAAGGTAAGACCGAGTATCATACATATATATATATATATATATATATATATATATATATATATATATATATATATATATATATATATATATATATTTTTTTTTTTTTTTTCTGCAACAGTGATTCATTTAATGTTTTTTTTTTTTTATTAATTGTATTTTTACTGTTGTATGACAGTTAGAAAGATTACCTTGTTGATTAAAATTAAAATATTGCCTGTACAGATTCAGTTTGATTCTAGAATAGACTAATCTTATTTCAGTTAATTATTTCCTAAAAAGATTAAAACACAGTTGTTTTTTCAAGTGAAATGATATTGCTAGGAAAGAGCCCCCACTGCCTGGAAAATCTATTAATATTAATTGATACTACCATTTATTGAAAGTGAAACATAAGAGAGAGTTAAAACTGCCGCAACTGCTTTCTGTTGCCAGTCAAATTGCTTCAGAGGTCAAAATCACTTGTGCATGCAAGAACACACGCACGCACACACGAGGTGGTTGTACAAGGCGTGAGAATATTCCCAATCCTCAAGAGAGAATTTATTTATGCAGCAAAGTGCCGCTGTTGTCAGAAATTACTTCTCCAAATTCCCCCAATTAAGAAGCGGGGCGAGACTTCGTTGGTATGAAAAAATAATAATAATAAAAAAATCCGCCCACGATGGCTCGTGCATAGAGTCAGGCCTGACCTTGCTGGGCTGCGTTAGCGTTCACACGGCAACTATGTCACAAAGCTTGCGCTTTCTCCCGAGGAGCATCTGTGCCTGCGTGTTTTCTGCCACACTGCTGAGGATATTCTATTGATCTTTCATGATTTCTGGGAGGGCAGGGAGGGACGGGGGTGGGGATGTGAGGGGGGGGGGGGGGGGGGTGTTCTTTGTTGCCAAGGCAACTCCGGGTGTCGAATGTAGGTCTTTGAATTCAATTAAGATGATGCTGAGCTTCCATCTTAACGTCAAGGTGGTAAAAAGCCAGGCATATGTGAACATTTGCAAGTAAATTAGTGCTCCTGTCTTGCTCTTCTGTTTCTGCGATATCGCTTTTTTTTTTTTTTTTTTTTTTTTTTTTTTTTTTTTTTTTATCAGCAGGAATGAGAATAAAAACAAGATGTAGAAACTCAGTAAAATTAAAGCCGTGACAGAGAAGCATATGCCTGCCTGAGTCTTCATTTCTTGTCAAAGACTCAAATGCACAAAGGTTTCAAGCATAGTCTTGTTGACAAAAAGGAGTTTAATAAACTGAACAACCAATAAACTCAGCAACCAATTAGAAGTAACAAAAACTCAAACATCTTTTAACGGAAGCAGTATCCTGGTATCTCCAGGTAGTGGCCATTGCTAAAAGCTAACATACTGTAGCACTCTTCATCTTCACTCAGGGCTCCGCAGAAGGTCCAAAACTTAGTCTTTTGTTCACTAAACGTTAAATCATATTGACCGAGATTTCTATCAAGCCAAGGCGAGTAGTAACCTACCAAAATTGATGATTTAATAGAAGTGCGATCTCTACTCAGTGATTCTCAGGTTAAGCTAAAATGAGAAGCTAACCTAATATATCGCTCTAGCCACAGGAAATCCAAATATTGTGTTCACAAAAAGTTGATCAATGTCATCTGAGACATTGATCAAGCCAAGGGGAAATAGATACCAAAAAAAAATAAAAAATCAGTGAGAGCTTCTACCTTGGTTTAACACTTCTGCTTCGTCATCCATGGGTAACTGCTAGCATAAAACGCTAATGCAGCAGTCTAGTTCTTCACTCTTTGCTCCAATTTTTGACAAACAGATGGATTCTAGTCCAGCACTCACTCTCAGAAGGTCCAAATCTTAATCTTTTATTCACTAAGTTATGTAAGGCAAAAACCTACCAAAATAAAACAGCAACGGTGCTAAACAGAAGCAAACCTTCAGTTCAGTCAATCACAGGCAACCGCTCGTGCCGTTTCTTGTAAAACAGCACAGATTTGTTTATCCCCCCAAAAAAGTTCGCTATTTACTCAAATGCTGTTTTTTGTTAATTGAGTAGACGTGAGTTGACTGTCACCGTGCAACGCTTGTATCTCAAGTGTGTGCTCATAAGTCGGAGCACATAATCAGCTGAACGACAGAAGTTGCCAACAAAAAACAAACAATGTAAAAGTGTAAAACACAACACACACAAAAGGTAGAGTGACATCGACATTTTGTTTACAGGTAACCAGCATATGCCAGCTAAACACAAGCTAACGTAGCAGCCCATGGCTTCAATTCGTGCTCCATCTTCTCAAACAGCACACATTTACTCAAATGCTTGACATCAGTCAAAGAAGATCAAATTATAGTCTTTTGTTCATGAACAACAGCTCGACATAACTCCAAAACTCCACCTGGTACAACTTTTGGGGAGCTCAAACTTCAAGGCACCGCTGTACAAATAAAACTCACGCTAACATTTGCCTTTCGGCCACATCTGCACCTTCTGCTGAGCGCGTTTTCCACCGCCTTTATTAGGCAACCTGGCCCGTAAACACGCTTTCATAATATGCGTGAAAGCCTTAAAGGTGAGCGTGATTTTTTTATTTTTCCATGGAAGTGTGATGTGCACCCCAAAGCCAACAAACACGCTCACCAAATCCACAGAGCCTGTGCCGACATCTGCTGCTGCTGCTGCTGCTGTTTGCTCACACGGAAGGTTAGATTACTTGGAGCGGCGCCACTTTGAGCCATCATCACTTTAATGAAGCATGTTTACACGCGACATTATTAGCGCATCACGCTCTATTGAGGATTCGGGCTACTATACTTTCTTGCTGTATCACTCATTGGGAAAGGGGGAGTCAGTGTCATGTAATAATTGTGTGTTCATTTTATCAGTCATTTTAAAATTTAGTCTCAGTCCAGTTTCAAGTAACACTTGTTAGTTTTTAACACAGTTAGTCAACCTCATCTGGTTTTTACATAGTTCATTTTTTAGTCGACTATAAATCTAGCATTTTAGTCTATTTTAGTCCAAGAAATTTTTATTCGCCGAAAAACTGTCAACGTTTTAGTCTGGTTTTAGTCAGGACAATCATTTTACTGTAAATATTTTTTGACAGCAGATCATGTTGAACATGTCAGATCTAAAACTATTTCACATAAAATTTCTCTCATCTTTTTGATGAAAAGCAACTTCACACACAGTTACAGTACCTATATCAACAAGGCTCCATGCTATGAGCTAGTCAGTTAGCTAGCATTAGTTAGCGGTCAGACGCGCTATATACAGTTGATAGGCACGCCGTAATTCTAACTTCCAAAAGACAAACAACTTGTAGATTAGTGCGCGTCTATCAGCTGTATGCAGAGTGCCGCGCGGTGATATGAAAAAAAAAACGGAAAAATAGTGCCCGGCGGTAATGGAGTCTGACTTTTTTCTAGGGCGAAGTTTTGTGATGCAAATGCATCAATCACTCTTTTGAACACAAATTGTTTTTAGAAGAAAAACACACTATTTCCGTGACCCCAGCCAACTTGCCGGACAACTTTCCTCTCGACCAAAACTGGACCAGAACTCGTGTTACAGAACGCTGTCAGGGGTAAGTCAGTGCTGATCGTACATCACTGGAGGTGGGGATACAATACAGATTCCTTCCTTCCTTCCTTCCTTCCTTCCTTCCTTCCTTCCTTTCTTCCTTCCTTTCTTCCTTCCTTTCTTCCTTCCTTCCTTCCTTCCTTCCTTCCTTCCTTCCTTCCTTCCTTCCTTCCTTCCTTCCTTCCTTCCATCCATCCATCCATCCATCCATCCATCAATTTTCTTGACCGCTTATTCCTCACAAGGGTCACGGGGGTGCTGGAGCCTATCTCAGCTGGCTTTGGGCAGTAGGTGGGGTACACCCTGGACTGGTTTCCAGTCAATCGCAGACAATACAGATTCATGTCACAAAATCCGAACTATCCCTTTAAAAGTTTTATGCCGGTGACGGTTTGACAGTAACAGATTGGTTCTATTTACATTATATCCTATGAGAGAAATTTATTGCACTGCACACACCAGAGTGCACTCATTATGCATGCATGCAGCTAGAATTCCGCACCAAACCTCCACGTCTGAACCAACTAAAACGTGGCCAACCCACGCATGCATGCACATGTAAACATGCTTTCCATAGAAAGGCAGCAAGTGCACCAAAAGTGCGAAACAAAGCGGATAAATTAACTGTACCTGCGTGTGTATGTACGGTATGTGTTTGAGGTTTTTATCAGCCCGCTTGGCTGAGGCTCTGCGAGGAAGTGTTTGTGCTGTTAAAAGACGCTGGCAGCAAACACGCGTTCCGTGTCAGATGATACACGCCTGGGCGTCTTGTTATCGGCGGCTTTTTGTGCTTAACACATTCATTTTTAAAAAACGGCAGAGAAGCAAAGAAGAAGAAGAGAAGCGCAGGTAGCATACGTGTCGTCAATCTGAACAGCACTTCAAAAAACAGCAGTTAAAAAAAACAACAACAAAAAAAGTCACAAAAGGGAGGAAATCAATCAGGGAATCCAATAAGGCTGACAAGGTTTCTTTGTAGAACTAAAAAATAATAATAATGGAAAAATCAACAAAAATCAAACAAGTGGGCCTATTTCTGTCATATGTCTATTGCACTGAGAGAAAAGGGGGTGAATAGTCATGCGTGGGAAAAAAAAACCTTAAAAATATTGTATACATTTCACTTTACTATTTCACTGTAATTGTTTATTCTTCACCAAAAAAATAAATAAAAATCCACCTTTATATATTAATGTCCGAAACCTGAAATGTGGCAAAAAGTCCAAGCGGGCTAACACTTTTGACACAGGACGTCATTTTCACAAAATCAACAGTGAATCTTTCTCCAAGCAGGTGTTTGCTCGGCCACCCATGCGTGTCTAATGTTGTGGATTTGGCCTAGGATATAGCCACAGGTATTAAAGAATGAAGAGCTTTAAAATCCTTCATCGACGCAAGTGGGATCATTTATATGCTGCAACAGCGCACACGACATATTCATACTGAGATCCATTACAAGTGTAAGACCATCAAATTGTTTCCTAATATTTTGTCCCCCTCGTGTAGCCAAGTAAAGCCAACTGTCAACATCATCCAAGTCAAAAGTCCACGGCCTGCACGGGCACATTATATAAATGATATGATGGCTGCTCTTGCCAGTCGCTCATGATTTAATCGGCAAAATTGGCAAAAATCTGCCTTTTTTTTTTTTTGCCTGTTTTTATCTTCCAAAAAAAAAAAAAAAAAAAAAAAAAAGAATAAATACGGTATTTTTATTTTTTCCTGTCTGTTCTAAAGTTAAACAAATACCGTACTAATGATCAAGTATTACAAAGCAGTCAAAAACCATGTGTAAGGGAAATAAACAGCATAACTACAATTAATCCACAATACTAAAGGTGCATATACTATCATATCATACTAGGAAATGTACTATCACAAATTAGTGGGATCACTCCTCTCGCCAGTTATCAACAACGAACTCATTTGAAATACAGTACACATAATGGCGGAATAATCCACAAAGTTAAAAGAAGGTCCATGGCGCCTCACTCAAATATGCAAACTTAGTGTCATATGTGATGACTCCACTCGCCAGTTATTTATCATGAACACCACCTTGCACAATAGAGATGCTGGACATACTACTAGAAATAATCCACAGAGTCAAAAAGTCCACAGCTCACTACGTGATAACCCCCACACCTTGCACTATACAAATACTGTACACATGTCTACTACTGTAGAAATAAACCACTAAGAAATAAAAAATAGTCCGCTGCACTTCTGACCACATATAATACGATTGCATTTGATGTTAGCCAGTTATCAATAACTACCACCATTCAAATATGGCAATATAGACAACAGTAAGAAATAATCCACAGAAAAAAAATAAAAAGATAGTTCACAGCAAAATTGATCACATGACATGTAATTAATATGATGGCTCCTCAGGCCAGTTGTTCATGATAAATCGGCTTGTTGCAGTATAGAAATACACACGACGACTAGAAATAATCCACAAGGTCAACAATTACCACAGCATGGACACATGCGTGTTAAATATCCATCCATATATTGTCATCACTTCTCTTGCCAGTTATTAATGATGAAACACAATAGATATACGTACACTCAATGACTACAAATAATCCACAAAGTCAAAATACAATAATGATAAAATCTATTTTGCACAACAGATACACACTCAATGACAAGTAATCCACAATGTCAAAATACAACAATGATGAAATCTATCGTGCACAAAAGATATATACACAAATGACTACAAGTAATCCACAAAGTCAAAAATACTTTGTAGCTCACTGTGCAACCAAAGTGTTTTAAAATCAAAGCAATGGCTCCATTTACAAATTATTACGCATAACCATGACCTTGTTGTACAATAGGAATACTGTACACCTGACTACTTGAAATAATCCACACAGTTTAAAAAAAAAAAAAAAAAAAAAAAAAAAAGACCACTGTACGCTTGCCGTTTAATTTGTTTGCTCTCCTCGCCAGTTATTAATGATAACCGCCACCCTGCACAATGGAAATACACACGATCACAAGAACTAATCCACAAAGTCAAGAAAAATGTGGTTTTACAGTCAAACCGGTCGCTGGTTGCCTACTATTCCTGTCATGTGCGTCGTGAAAATGGTCAATATTGCCGAATGTCATTGCAAGTTGAAGCTCAGCCACAGTCGGGAATGTGACATTGAGAACTTTATCGAGGAATAATATAGATTCCTGCAGACAAACATCAGGCTAAAGATCCACGCTGGGATGTGACATTGTCAGCATAAACAGCAATTAGACGGCGCCGGCGCTGAACTGTGCTCCGCCCTGGTGTGACCCCCCCGTCAAGATGGATGCCTAATTATTGACAGCTCCGCTTCGTCCCCTTCGACAGAACCCGCGCACGGGAAACGCTGCAAGCCCAGCGTCATTTCTGACCGCGTCTCGTTAAAAGTGGGAGGGGAAGAGGCGGGGTAATGTGAACGGGGCAGTTGATTTGCATATTATAATTACATCAATATGAAAGATGCATTTGCATTGAAATCTATCAATGAGACACTTAAACCTTGCTAACTTCGGTAATTACGTCCTCTTCCCGACACCAGGTAGGGAAGTTATTGAATAAACATGCGCCTAATTAATTGCCAGCCTGTTGTTTTCCATTTGAATACTCTACTCTCATAATTAAGGAACCCATAATTGACAGTATTAATCACTCCGATGCAAGAAAGCGGAAAGGAGTGATTTGTATGCCAAAAAGTTTACCAGCAGAATTGTATTTATACTGGATGTTGTGCAGTAAACCATCCTGGGTACTCCAGATTTGCAGTCTTGATATGTCGCAGTTTTCCTTTGTAAAGTTAATAACTATTTGGGTCCAACTATCCTTTATATCAGGGATGCACCGATTTATCAGGTGGATGGTTTATCACTTTTTTTAAAGTCAAGATTTCATTGACATTTTAATGAGCTTTTCTTTTCTTTTTAGGGGACTTCTAAGCAGCAACTGTCCCACTGCAATGTGATTGGCGGCTTGCAATAACTAAAGAGTCGCCTATCTGAAGTTAATGAGCAGTTATACACACCCCATGCACAGGAGGGAGGGAGGGAAATGAGAGATATTTAGCCAATGTGCTAATTCCAGCATGGATGCTATTTATTTTTTTATTATTTTTTTTTGACATGTTGATTGCTGTGCATTGTCCTAAAAGCAAAACAAAAAAGAAAAACATGGTGCCAGCAGGTACTTGTTAACCCTCAAGTATATAGTGTAAAAATAGCTGGCCAGTGATGGGACACTATGACTTACTAAGAAGAATTAAAACGGAAGAAGAATGTTTTTGTTAGGTTAAGGTAGCAAATATTCGATATTTTGTTTCAAAAGAAAAACCATTGTGCTGGTTTGGTTTAATCATTTTTGAGCTGTAAAATATTTTTGTGCACGGTACATTCTGATATTGGCCCAAGCCCTGTTTATATTGTGTGTAATTCCACTGTTAACCACTAGATGGGGTCCCCACATTATTTAGTTTAAAATTGTGCAAATTTGAAGGAAATATTTCAGCACAGCATAATTTTTGTTGGAAATTATTGAAGGTCATCCTCTGTAATCCTGCTTTTTATGCCGACAGAAAGTGATGGATGTGCAGGACTGTCTTAGAAAATTAGAATATTGTGATAAAGTCCATTATTTTCTGTACTGTAATTTAAATAAGCAAAAATGCCATACATTCTGGATTCATGACAAATCAACCGAAATATTGCAAGCCTTTTATTGTTTTAATATTGCTGATTATGGCATTTGTTTTACTTGGTCTGATGAAATATTCTAATATTTTGAGATAGGATATTTTGAGTTTTCTTAAGCTGTAAACCATAATCAGCAAGCATAATAAAAGACTTGCAATATTTCAGTTAATTTGTAATGAATCCAAAATGTATGGCATTATTCCTTATTTAATTTCATTACAGAAAATTTATCACAATATTCTAATTTTCTGAGACAGTCCTGTAGGTGGATTTAATCATGTATACCTTTGGGCATGATTATTAATGTATATTGTGTGATAAGTTAGTTTGGAAAAAACGGGATTTGTTGACTGGGATTGGTCCAATGATACACTGTAATATTTTTGTGTTATGTATTCCTCTTGCTGTCGGTGTTTGCTTTATTTCAAAAGTGTGTTTAAACACCTTGAAAAAAAATTAAGTGCCATAAATGCTATAGAAACATGGCAACAAAATATTTTAAATATGATATTTTTATATGACTCATTGACGGTTTTGGTCTGGGGTATAACCTGATGTACCACACCACTCGCTCAAAGTCACCCACGACCCTAATGAGGTCAAGAACTATAGAAAATGGAAGGATGTATATTCCATAAGCTACGCATGCATGACCACAAACAAATCATGGAGCTACCACAGTTTAAAATATGCAAATGTGAGGTAAATGAATTAGAATGATCGCGTCTCATTTTACCCAGTTAGATAACTGGAGCAAGTCACCTGTCTCCTCAGTCATTTCCCAATCTTTCTCTCTACGTAGCCTTCCTACGTAATCAAGCCTGAATAATGTCGATTTGCATGCTAATGAGCTCGCTCTGGCATGTGAACCCGATTTAAAGGAGTCTCATAGCAACAGGCGCAGATTCCGATTCCCGCTCACAAGGCCCCCGCGAGTCATCGGGCCCGCTACAAGACGAAATGGATGATTAGAATGTGCCGTTGTTCCAGACGCCCCGCGTCACTTTTGTGCACAAATTGTCTTCCCGGTCCAGCCAAAACAAGCGTTTTATGAATCGGCAGCCTTTTGCCATCATGGTATATTAATTTGTCGAGTCATGCACTGTTGACTTGTTTACCATTAAAGAGGATTTTTCATTCAAAGGTTGTGCAATTAGCATTAACACAGAGACCGTTATTACTGAGAAAGGTTAGCTAATGCAAAACTACCTCCATAATATAAACATGTACACTATGAACACTTTGTTGTTGTATTGTATTAGAACAAAATATATTGCCAATATGTGAAATGAGAGGAACAAATTGATATAGAAAAATATTGATGAAAATTTGCCATATTTGTGTAAAAAAAAAAAAAGTTCAATAAAACGTCTAACTTCTTTTGAAAAAAGAAAAAAAAAGAAAAAATAATAAAGTAATATTACATTTTATACCCCCCAAAAAATCTTACAAAAACACTGCTTAACGCTCAATAATGGAAATTATGGTGGGGGGAAATACTAAACAAAAAACTAATGAAAAACAAATTGGCAAAAAAAAAAAGAAAAAAGATATGAACATTTAACAAGGGTTTGTTTTTTTGTTTTTTAGGAATTTTGTTACAATGGGAATGTAAGTAATTAATAATAAAAAATAAAAAATAAATAAAAAAAGTGAAATTTAATTTGATTTTTTCCATAGTAATTATCAGGAATGTACATGTATAGAAAATGCATTGAAATTCATTCCTGCCATCAATAATGACGTCCTTCCACTTGCAAGGAAGCCATTGTGAGTTGATAGGGGCTTGATGTTTGCTGCTGCCACCTAGCGGTGACAGTCTCATATCTCAATTTAATTAAAAAAAATAAATAAATTACAAAAAAAATAGGGCAAGGAACTTTAATACAAGAGGCCTAATTGTACTTCAAAATTTTCTACTCAAGGATGAATGAGTCTCTTCACATATACTACTTTAGTTGTATTGTACTTGCAACAAGTTCCATTTCCTGTCGTGTGGTTTTCATGACAGTTACACTTAGTGAGCTGACAAGGACGATGCAACTTGCGTGCAATTTTAGAAGCCCGTTTTCCCCAAATATTTATTTGATTATTCCTTTTAACACCCCAAAATCATATAACCTTGAGCACTTGCTCGGTATTCCAATGAAGTGTCCTTTTAATAGACTCCATCACATCCTGACAATGCAATGTGCACAAAGCAGCTGAGTCTCACTGACATCTTCTGAAGAATTGCATACGGGTGTGGGGCAGCGTTAAGGGGAAAAAAAAAAATAAAAAAATAAAAAAAGAGAGAGATAGCGATAACAGCAGGAGCCGCTAACAAGGACACAGAGGCACAGTGAATGACATGCGGCTTAGCGCAGTTCTCCAGTTCTCATCTCTATTTCGGGACTGAGTTATTCTGAAAAGCAGCACGAGGAAATGGCGATTTTTTTTTTTTTTTTTTTTTTTCCAATCAGGATGCAATGCGTTTTGTCATTTCTGCCCGTTTTGTTGCTGTTTGCTTTCTTTCAAACTGGCCCAATGCTTCATTTTGTCCACCGTGGCCTCCCACAGCCTCAAGCAGCGCCTTACTTTTTCGTGGAAATAAAATGCACACAACTTGCAGAAACTCAAGGAAACCAATGTTGAATTTATAGCGGCTAGATGTATAACAAAGCAATGACGTATTTAAATATGCACAAACATACTCTCAAATATGTAATTGTAGGCTAAATGCTACAAACAGCAGTTTCCCATCATGCCTGTGGGTAATGCACAAGGAAAAACTGCTGAACCTAAATCATGCACTGCAGACATAATAATACGTCATAAATAGTCAACCTCCACCCCCCAAAAAATCTTGACAATAATGTGTTCTATGCAGCCTCACTAATCTAAATACAGTATGCTGGTTAATATTGCGTTAGTGGAATTAGTATAGTACTGAGTAAGCAGCAAAATCCACCCATTTTTATTCCATTTCAGAGGGGCGGCCATTTTGCCACTTGCTGTCGACTGAGGATGACAATGTTGCTCAGGTAATAACCAATCACAGCTCAGCTTCAGAAAACAAGTGAGCTGTGATTGGTCGTGTGATGTCATCTTCAGTCAACACCAAGTGACAAAATGGCCGCCCCCCCCACTGGGATCGATAAAAACGCCTGGATTTTGCTTCATAACTATCCGCATCCGTATGGCTTGACAAATGCGTTTGGTGGTTCTGTGTTTTCGGAATAAATATTCATGAAAACGAGTCTCGGGAATCAGGATATTTTTTTTTCCCCCCATCCAATTTCATCTACTGGAAATTATATCTGCTTTTGTGTACAGCGATGTGACAGTATTTTTGACGCATCTTTGTTTGTATACATTGTTCTGTATTCTTGTTTAAAATAATAATAATAATAATAATAATAATAATAATAATATTAAATGTTTTATCAATTGCTTTTAAAGTTCTAGCGTGAAACTCACTAGCATCTTTGCACGGTCTGTAAACTTAAATCGGTGGCCTGTTGCTTTAAATATTGCTGCCATAAAGAATTGTGGCTAATGTCTCCTTTCATTTCGTAAATGTTGTTCAGAAGTAATCTTTGTTGAGCCGCTTTTGCATCCATGCAACTTCTCTGAGCATTTTTAGAATTCAAACGAGCTAAGTACTTCTGCATCATCTCACTCGGAGGGTTTGGGTGTCCAAACACGCCGCTGGCACTTAGCGCTGACGCTAATGCTAATGCGTGATGAGGTGTCCTGGCTGGTCCAACATTTTTTTTTTTCTTTCGTAACACTAATAGACCACACAATTGCTCAGGCAAGCAAAGAAATAATCACCTCCTTGTTCCACATTTGTTGTTTTGAAGTTCAGCCATAACCACTTGTTTCTTTAATACTTATGTCTGCACCTACTCACACAAACACGACGCCCTGCATTCTGCTACCAACCAGGCATCAAATTAACTCCACGCTGGGGATCGCATGTTTTTTCATTAGGGACCACGCTGTTCAAATCTGGCTTCTCGTGCATCATTTTATTTCCCGTGTCAAACATAAAGTAAATATCCAATGTTCTCGTTTTTGCCTCCGTTCGACGCCAAACGCTCGAGGGGAGCGAGCGGTCAGTGGGAATGCGTGCGTGCAGCGTGATTCTATTCTCACGATAAAGAAGCTCTTAATTGATACGAGAGAGGGCTGCATGAGGAAAATAATGAGCTGACGCACTTCGATATTGTATATACAGACGGATTTTCACGCCGCAGGGTGTCGTCGCTTGCGTTGCCATGATAACCTGCCACTGCGCTACGGGGGAGCCTGAAATAAGCGACAAATGCACAGCTTTGTTTTCTTTGATTCAAATACAGTCGGCCTTTAAAAACTTTACTCAGTGATGTTTAAAATAACTTTAATTGTAACATAAACTTAACATAAGGTGGCCAGACGTCTCTGTGTGGTCGGGACAGTTACCTTTTTTTTTTTTTTTTTTTTTTGGCTTGCTTTGAGTCCCATTTTCAGCCCTGGAGTTTCAGGGTTCAGACCGGACGTGTGTGTGTGTGTGTGTATGTATGTATGTATATATATATATATATATATATATATATATATATATATATATATATATATATATATATATATATATATATATATATATATATATATATATATGCTCATTTGAATATGTGGACGATTGGGCCTTCAAACCAGTCACACATCAGCCCGTTTTATTCGACGGAGGACGACGCAGAGCGAGTTCATTGTGAAGTTATCGTCGCGCTTGCGGCTGGCATACAAATAATTAGAACACGAGCCATTTGACGGAAACGACGTTATCAGACGTTTTGTTTCAATGTCTGTCGCTACTTAATTAGTGCCTTTGATGAATTGGCCACCAAATCCAAAATGCGGTCCAAAATGCCACGCGGTTAGAAACACAAAGCGTTGGCACGACACATCCAATTCCCTCGAGCGCCATTTTGTTGCTCGTTTGGAAAACAACATGATTTGATGGCTCTTTTTTTTTTTTTTTTAAACGTCAACTTTCTTTGATGGACAAATTAGCGAGATCACTTAGTATAACTACTACAAAATTATCCCTCCAACTAAGCACTTGTCACACATTATTAGACTTATGAACACATGAAAGTCGGTTTAGCTTAATGCTAGCAAACAAGGCAAAATGTCAGAGATGTCTCTAGTTAGCACCAGTAGTTGAGGCAACACACAGACAATAACAATACTCACAGGCGTATATTCTTTATCTTCTACAAAAATTACTGAGTCACTGAAAGTAGTAGTACAAGTGCTATTCTTCTTTATGTCTGCATGACTGTATTACACTGCCTCCCAGTGGCCAAAGCGGGCAGCCCATAAGGAGCAGGACAATAAATTGGTTGCTGTATTAAAATCATGAAAAAAAACATTTCATTGTTATTTTAAAAAAAAACTTTTTTGTGGGGGAGGGGACTGGCTGGAACGGATTAATAGCATTTGCATTCATTTCAATGGGGAAAACTAATTTGAGATACAAGTGTTGTAATTTACAAGGTTTGGTCACAGAATGACACACTGGTATCTCAACTGTAATCAGTTCGAAAATTATTTTGTGATTAAAAATTGTGTGCGGTATAACGATTAAAGAGAATAACTTCAATTGCAACAAAAATTGTGTTGATTTGTACAAAGTCCCCCTAAACCGGGTTGTATTGAGGTTTATTCATTTGACTCAACTTTTTGGGTTAAATAACATAAAAAGTTGGGTCAGTCACCTTTTTACCCAATTAGTAACTATACTATACCTTTTAATTTTATTATTTTTTAATCTGTCTAATTTTCTCATCCTCAAGTGAAGCCAGCTGATGCTCAAATTCCCACTTATGAACAATTTAAATTCTTCCATTAAATCTAAACTCCACACCAGAGGGTTTGAGCTGAGAATCAAACCCAGAGCCGCAGACCTGTGAAGCAGACGCGCGACCCACTAGGTCACACCGTGCTGCCCCAATTTATTTCCCAATTGGTTCAAATGGCTTTTCAATTAGCGGCCAATCTGGACACTTGCGCACAAATGGTGGCAGTAAAACAACAAATTGAACTCGTTTTGCCTTGAAATACAAGCCTGCCTCCTTCAGTGACAAATTCTCAATTGAGAAGCCAGCCTGGGCAATTTGATCTCGTTTATTTATTTATTTCGGCTTGCACCAGGTGTGTGATCGGTCCGCTCATTACAAACGGGGAAATGAAGACCTCGTCGGCCAATTAGCGGACACCATAACAAAGTCTATGAATAATAGATAAGCTTGATTAGTTTCAGGTATTCCCGCTGATCAAATCCAGCCATAAAAGATCAAAAGTGAAAGAGATGAGGAGGAGCTATTTTTGGGCTATTTTTCCATTTTCTCTGCCACGTCCGGCCCGGCGCCATTACGCCACTTTTAGAGCTGCGTCGCCCGTTAATGCTTCATCCAAGGCAGCTCATTGCGCTGCCGGGGGCATTTTACGGCATCCCGGCCTCACGCCTCCTCCTTGCCATCCTGGTGAGCCAAATTGCATTACAGTAACAGATTGGTGGCCGGTGTGATCCCGGGCCAGGTCTCGTCCAGATGCGCAACCACGCAGAGGTGGTCCGGTACCAGCAACAGAACAGCCAGCTCAAAACATCCTGACGATTTGTGATGAAAGACGCGCAAAGTGTTACCTCAGCGCAGGTCGGAGACGTTTATAAATAGCCGTTGCCGGAATCCATCTTAGATTTGAATTCAGCATAGCAGGCAAACCATCGCGACTCCCTTAGGCATCATACTTTTTGTTTCTGTGTCTGTTGGACGGTTTATGTCTGTTCCATTTTGTTGCTCCCTGTGGTACGATGACCGTCAATTATTGTTATATTCTGGATTCTGATTAGTGTTGTTCCGATACCGTTTTTTGGCCCCCGATACCGATACCGATGCCCAGCTTTGCAGTATCGGCCGATACCGATACCATACCGATGTCACATATCAGTGAATGTCGTACACCAGCAAGACACAAGATGCTGCATCCAAAATCCTATATTAGCATTGGAATTAATGGTATCGGCATGTTACTTGTGAGTAGTCACCGACACCGATACCACTGGTTTAATGCACTATCGGCACCTCTGCCGATACCAGTATCGGTATCGGTCAACACTACTCGAAACCTTAATGAATCAAGCTTTGCGTGCATCTTTACTGCTGATTTTTTGCTCCGAGTTTGGTGTGGAAGAACCTCACCTCACCACCGAGCCAGCATTGGGATGAGCAGACCAACATTGAGACCACAAAGACAATCCATTAAAAATCCTTATTAGGAGAAAAAAAAAAAAAAAAAAAAAAAACTTCTTCCAGGGAGCTGATCTTATTTTCAAAAGCATCTCTGAAGCGTGTGTCTCCTAAATGAAAGCAACTGTACTTGTTATTGACTAAACTTCAGGCTTGACACCCACATGAGAGGCTCTTTCGGCTTTATTTTTTTCGGTGCTCTGAGAGGCTTGTTTATACGCACGGTGGGGGGGGAAAAAAAAAAAAAAAGCCCTGATTATGCTATTTTTGGATATTAATGTAAATGGATTCTTAATGTCAGCGGTAACTAACGAGCGTGTGCGCACATTGAGCTCGCGCACGTTTGTGTGCACAAAGCTGGAACCATTTTATGTAGCAAGACAAACGTATTGCCTCAAGGGGGGTTGAAACAATTCGAGCTGTATACATGTCTAATCCCCCCCCCCCGCCCCCTTCAAATAGAGTATGATGTATTAAGAATCAATAGAGTGTGAGCTGGCCTGTGTCAAGATGAATGTCTTCAAGTGACTCAGTCCTCCGACGAGAACGGATTTGACAGCGCGAGCAGCATGAGCTCCACTGCCTCGGAGCTGCCCGCACGTACCGCAAAAATTACGGCTGACTTTACGCTCGCGTGCAGGTGCTTTTGATTTCCCCCCAACATTTCCACTACAGAGCAAAGCGGCAAAAAAAAAGAAACGTGCGGCGCTGCTACGCTTTCTTTCTCGACGCTTCTAATCTGAAAGTATTTGAACATTCGTAACCGTCATCAAGGGAAGTTCCCCACTGTGAGATTCAAGGGAAGAACACAACAGTAAACCCTAACCCAAGATTGAACCAATATTTTACAAAGAGACAAATGCTAATCCACTCGCTAGCTAGTTTCTTCGAAAATGTTGGTAATGAAATTAGCATACTCTTAACACAACTATCCTGATAACCTAGTAACCAATTTCTTGGTAGCTTTTGCTCATCAATAAGAGTAGTTTTTCCTCCTTAGTGGGTCAAATCCTGAACCTGAACTTTGAATCTGTATTATTTGATTTTAACTGCAACTTGAAACAGTAGTCTCAAGTAAACTCTAACGTCAACCCTTAACAATGGCTTGAAACGCTACATTGAAACCTTAACCTTGTCTTGAAACCCCAATTTGAAACCCTAACATGGGCTTGAAAACCTAATTTGAAAATCAAGCCTAAGCTTGGGGCCCTCTTTAACCTCTTGAAACCTTAACTATAGTCTGAAGCCCTGACTTTAAACCCCGTCACTGGCTTGAAATTCAAATTTAAAACCCTATTCCCCACTCGCAATCCAAATGTGTAACCCTAATAACCCAGGCTTGAGACCCTACTTTGAAACCTTGCCACTGGCTTCAAAATGAACGTCAAAATCTGAAGCAGGCTAGAGACATTAGTTTGGAACCCCAAGATTGGCTTGCAACCCCACTTTGGAATCATATTTGAAACCCTAACCAAGCCTTAAACCCTAACTGTAATTTGAAACCTTAACAGTGGCACAAAACACTACTTGGAATCATTAAATCAAAACGCCAAATTGATTTCATCCCTAATTTGAAACCCTAGCCAGGCCTCGAAAGCCAAACTAGAAACCCTAAAACTCCTGTTTGAAACCTTAACCCAGGGCTTCCTGTACTGTACTTGGCCATTCCAAACGGATACAGTACATGAAATGCAATACGACAGTCTAAAAAGTGAAAGGCAAAGCTCATTTCTCAGGCTGCTCCAGAGATGCTACAATATCTTAACATGGCGTCGAGTGCTATTAACCCGGAGAGCAGCCGCTCGCCTTCAACGCTTGATATTCCTGGACAGACGGGCTTCCCGGCTGCACAGATTACCTTGACAAGAGGAGCGGCCCGCGGAACACAAGGCAGGAAGAAGGCAGGCTTATAAGGAACAGTGGCACCGGCAGAATGTTGAATACAGAAGGCTAATAACTTGACCCCTTTCCCTTCCTTGCCGTGTGCCACCATCCCGGAAACTTGGCTTCACTATCTACTTTA
The DNA here is from genome assembly GCF_051991245.1 of Festucalex cinctus. Taxonomy (NCBI): domain Eukaryota; kingdom Metazoa; phylum Chordata; class Actinopteri; order Syngnathiformes; family Syngnathidae; genus Festucalex; species Festucalex cinctus. The sequence continues at coordinate 6,054,743 of NC_135423.1, read as the reverse complement.
AAGCGCCCTTTCTCGGCTGCGGGCTACCATCATGTTGTGCGCGCAGCCGTGAACTAGAAGGGGGGGAGTTGTGTTGTTGCGCCTCATGCCTCCTCAGACTTGACAACCTGGATTAAATTACTCTTCAGAGAGCAGCAGGCCAAAGATGCCCAAAGAATCCTAACAAAAGAAAATAAAGGGCTGGAACTTCTATCACCACACAAACTGCCTTAGATCCATAATTGCCTTCTTAGAAGGCGTTAAAGCAACGTTAATGGTCTATGTTAGGGTGACCACATCCCGTTTTTTAACCTTGAAGCCCACATCTCGTCGGATTTCACCAACCTCATTGTTTTGTCCCAGTATTAGCGAGATTTAACAGATTTAACTGTTAAATTACTTCCTATTTACTTCCAAATTCACATTTGCATTCAGCATTGACCAGAACTAGACCTACTTCCTGTTGAACTGTCAACCAAGATAGCATTTAGCATTAGCCACTAGCTGTTAGCCGATAACCGCTAACACCAGCGACTGAAGAGTGTGGCTGTTGCGCATCCGCCATTAGCTGGCTAAAAGGATCCCAAGATAGCATTTAGCATTAGCCACTAGCTGTTAGCCGCTAGCCGCTAGCACCAGCGACTGAAGAGAATGGCTGTTGCGCATCCGCCATTAGCTGGCTAAAAGGATCCCGAGTCTGACCCATGGGTTGTCAGTAAATAAGGTGAGCTGATGTCACTTTCCAGTGATTTCCAACACGTAATGACATAATTATGGTGACTGTCGTTGGCAAGTAGATGTTTTGAAAATAATGTTTACAATAAATACTAGGGGCAGACCGATTAACCGACCAATGTAAAATAACCATATTGGCCATGATTTTTTTTTTTTTGCCATTTTATTTTTGTCCATTAACAAACAAAAACCTAACACAAAGATTCAAACACTCCACCCATAAAAAAAAAAAAACATCCCAGATTTTTTTCCCTCTCTGTTCTAAAGTTAAATAAATAATGTAGGAACAAGTGTTTTAAAAGTCAAATGATCTACTTTAATTATTATAATTATAATTATAAAAATAATTATTATTTTATTCATTGTACATTTTGCCGTTAATCGGTTATTGGAACTTTATTATGCTAAAAATCGGCCTAAAAAATATATATATTCATATCTGTCAAACCCAAATAAATCTATAGATTTAAGTAAGCAGCATTTTGGGTTGAGTTGCGCTTTAAGGAATTTAATGTTTCGCCACTGTGATAAATTTAGGGCAGTGTTTCCAAACTATTATTGTGCCAAGGCACTCATTTTACATGAGAAAAATCTTCCGGCAAACCACCGAAGAAAAACGTCACACAAAGTGAAAATTCTGAAAAAATGATGAGCTCGTCTCTTTTTACTCACACTTTGACAGACTCCGTGTGAAATCTGGGCCTGTTTAATTGAACACAATATGACTTATTCTGTTGTATCAATGGCAAAAATGAAGAATGCTTTTTTTTTTTTTTTTTTTTTTTTTTTTTTAAATAAAAAAATAAATAAATAAATAAATAAATAAATAAATAAAAAATAAAAAAAAATCGCGTGAAGCTTCTTGTTGGAAGAGCACTGACGGCAACAGCCCATAATGTCCAACTCAGCAACACTAGCGGGCTAATTAGCCGGGTCCAGCCGTTCCCTTTGAACCGGCGCAGTGCAAGCGGGAGCCATCCGAGCTCTTTGTTCCTATCACTGGGCAATTTCCTCTCGGCTGCAGCCAGCACGGAGGTTACGACCGCAGCGGGGTCGGAGGTAGGACGACCAGCCGTCGCCCACGGGGCTATTACTATTTTTACTCCCAAAAAGCGAGCCTCTTGTTGGGTTGTGTGACAATCGCGTGATGACAAAAAAAATAAATAAATAAATAAGACACCAGCAGACAGATGTTGAGGGGGCTACAGGTACCCACTGCACTTCAGACGTGCGCAATTATTCACGGCCGACTGCTCTCTGAAGACACAGTACAGATCATAAACTCCATCCTCTCGTGTGCCAGCGTTTAATGAACACTCGCATGCTATATGATGCAAGGCCCCAGCGTTAGCTATGGGCTGCGCTTTATGGCCCATTTCAACTTCAGACTCGACCGGCCACCGTCCTCAACCCACATGGATCACATATTTCATATTAGTAGCAAGTAGCAGGTCAAATTCAAGACTTGGTTTAAGGCCGCTTGGATGAAATGTAACACCTCTCAGTTTTTTTTTGTACAGTTGGAAGGCCCTATTTTCGTGCCCAGTTCAAGTCTAGTGCAATGCAGCGGTATTTTCCTAGACGGGTACATCTACAAATGAGCGTTTTTGCGCCATTGTGGGCGTGAATACAACTGACTTGATTCCCAGGCTCCTCTAGCGCCCAATTCACACTGCGAAACGGACGCAGTGCGTTTTCCATACGGCATCCACACGGACTGCAGTTCACACCGCGTGCGTTGCGTGTCCGGAAATCTGCACCTGCCAGACCACAAGATGACGGGGGTTCACGCTAGTGAGTTGAGTTCACGCGATAACAACCATGTATATAGAGTCCTGTTTGTAAACACGCTTGCCTGTTGTCACATCGATATGCTTTTTGGATATTATTTCTGGGACTTCTACCATGGGTAGTAGGGGTGTTAAAAAAAAATCGATTCGGCAATATCGCTATACTACGTCGCACAATTCTCGAATCGATTCAATAGGCGGCTGAATCGATTTTTAAACTTCCATTTTTAATGGAAAAAATATTCAACAAAACGACTTACTTCGGGTTACGGTTCACACCTTAAGCGTGGTAGAATGTTATATGAATGGAACATTAAGCCTTAATATTTTTATTTTAATGCTGTTCAAACATGAAACAGATTACAACCTGTATTAGACTGAAGTTTCAGATAAATAAATAAGACATTTTCATACGAATCTTACACGCTACAAGTTTACTGATTAGCATTTTTTAAATTTGAATGAAAAAAATCGCAACAATCGACTTATAAATTCGTATCGGGATTAACGGTATGGAATCGAACCGTGACCTGTGAATCGTGATACGAATCGAATCGTCAGGTACTAGGCAATTCACACCCCTAATTCATACCAAGTATGTCGAGCAAAAAAAAACGCAAAGTGGTCGCACGATAATGTGCAATATGAATCCACATGTACAGTGTTCCCTCGTTTTCGGCTGGGGTTATGTTCCAAAAAATACCCGCAATAAATGAAATCCGCGAAGTAGTTAGCTTTATGTTTTACAATTCTTATAAATGTTTTAAGGCTCAAAAATCCCCGACCGCACAATTTATACACTTTTCTCATTGAGGCATTTACATGTTCTCCCATTTCTCTCTTGTTCAAACATTGATAATGTTCAAAACTTCATAAATTTTTATAAAATGGGTATATTACTGTAAAAAAATATGCAAAATTGCACTTAAAAAAAAAATCCGCAATACAGCGAGACCGCGAAAAGTGAACCGCGTTATAGCGAGGGAAGACTGTATAACGGAAGATATGGTGTTCCACAGGGTTCAATTCTGGGGCCTCTGCCGTTTTCATCCCGCGTCCTGACTGCATGATTTGCAATGGCAAGTCGAGCAATTCTAGTCCAGCATAAACTAGCTAGCTAAAGGAATACAAAAACACGACGTTTTTTCTAATTCAAGGTAAAGAGAGCCAGGTTCGACGAAATGTTGGTTTGTTGTGATTGTATTGCTGTTAATGTTTTATGTTGTGTTTGTGGAAAGCACTATATATAAATAAAGGTGAAAACAACATTTTGTTTTTCAAGAAAGAATGTCAATATCAGTACCTCCAACAATGTTAAGAAAACCAGTTTTGGACAATCATGTGCTTTCAACAAGAATTCCGATACAAGCACTCCAGCAATTTGTAGAAAGATTCCCAGAAGAGTGGAAGTTAGTTGTTCTGCCTTCTAGTTCTAACCACGTCCCAAAACTTTGGATGAAAGAGACTACTAAAGCTTGCATGACCAAGCAGGGTAAAGAAGAGAGAGAGAGAGAAAAAAGAAATCCTGACCTAATTCTGCCCTGCACCTGCACTTTCACGGTCTTCCCTATAATGAATGGCCGTCTCTGATGTGCATATGCTGCAGCGAGAATGTGCTGATGCGCCACTGCTAACGCAACACTTTCCACTAAAGGTTGAAGGAGGCAGCTGCCGTGAGTCGTCACAATTAACTCACCGCAAGTCAAGCTCAGCTCTCCATTGCGGGAATCACATCAGTATCCCGATCAGCTGCACGTCCCAATTGCCCACTAGGGGGCACTGGCGGCGGTGGGTGGCTGGTTTTAACAGGAACGCACCACCTATAAGGATAGGAGAAATTCTGAGAGTTAATCACGGTAAACGCGTTCCTGATCAAAGGGTTGATCATCTGATGTTTTTATAAGATTAACCGGAGGGTATTTAGAAAGATTTTCCCACAGCGATCAGCTCAGAAAAAGGATTTGATTATCGTAAATGTTGAACCTGTCCAGGTTTTACGATGACAGATCCTTACGTGGTCAACGCAGGGTTCAGTCGATCACTGGACTCGGTGATTGTAACATCAAACGGAACAAAATTTCATGCTCAGCATTGACAGAGATATCGTTATGTGTGTCTTGTGCTGTGTTGATGATCTTGAGAACACCACACAGTTTAATACTGTAGCAGTAAGAACACAAATGGCGACTGACCTAGATGTGTAGTTTTTGTATTTTCTCCACATTCTGACCAAAGTCAGCAAAGAGACAATTTTCAGATGACTCAAAGATTATCCTAGTGATTATCTTTGGGTGTGTGGTGTGATGAGAGCGATTTTTCCTCCCCGATCTTGATGGAAAACAGTCAGGCTGACATTCATATATGTCAAACCGGTTTGATATTTATGATAGCAAATCCTCACGTATGCTGGGCTGGTCATCTCGAGTACACACCACACGATAAGAGCAGCACGAACACCAACTAATCCATTCATTCATCTTCTTTATCCTGCTTATCCTGTTCTGAGTCAAGGTAAGTTGCAGCCTTTCTCAGCTAACCTGAGCGCTAGGTCGAATTTCTATGCGCGTACTTTTCTTTAGACTGGACGACAGGTCCAGTTCAGAATTAAACAGTAGGTTGACAAAGTCATAATGCATGAAATAATCTGAATAAGCACCAATATGAACAATGAAACGATTAATCGGTCAGGTCTTAGCTAAGGCAGTATGTCAAGACTAGTGAATGTATATTGGGGCTGGGTTAAAAAAAAAAAAATCGATATTTCGATATCGTATCGATACGCCTTTTCATATCCCAATATCGATACATAAAACCATGTATCTATAATTCGAACCCCCTCCCCCCGGGAAGCCAGCTGGGATAGGCTCCAGCACCCCCGACCCTTGTGAGGAAAAGCGGTTAAGAAAATGGATGGATGTCACAACAATGTCAGTTTTTTTGTCACTTTATGTAGACAGCCTGTACTGTGGTTTGTAATTGATTTAAATTATTAATTGTTTTTATAAGGCCATGTTAAATAAAACAGATTATTAGTGTAACTGCAATGGATTCAATTCTTAATGTAAATATTTATATTTTTACTAATGCATTAAATTCGAGTAAGAAGTTTCTACTATTTTCAGCATTGGTAATTTTGACTGTCTAAAATAGCCACTGCGTGAATTCCTCAACTGAATCGAACATTGTTGTGATTCGTGAATCGAACTGAATCGGGCCGTTGTGAATCGGAATCGGAATCGATACCCAGCCCTAATGTATATGTATGAAAAACACTTTTAGGCCATAAATATAAACAATAAAATCAAAGTTCAATACCACTTGACCTTGGAACGATTAAAACGATTGTAAAACGATTATCTCTGGTGTGTAACTTTACTCCAGCAATAGCCACCAAAAAAATCCCAATCGATTACAAACATTAAAAAAACAAAACGAAAAAAAAAACGTACAGTATGTTGACCCTGAGGGTCCGTACAGAAAAATGTTGGAGTGATTTTTGACAAACATGTCAACACTGCTGTCAGCGCTTTTCTTCTTTCAAACCCTTGGAAAGGTCAGTCCCTGACTTTAAAAGAGTGATTCATGCTTTTGCCTCAGCACGACGATTGTCAGAGTCGCCTTTATTCCCGTATTAGTCAGTCTCCGCTCTCTCCAGTCCAAAACTGTTGTTGTGGCACTTTCAAACTTGCAAATGGGAACGCAACACTTGCTCCATTTTAAGTGCTGCATTTGAATGATTTTCAAGGTTTAAAGGAGTCAGTTAAGCGGCGTTCTCTGCTGCAGTGACTATCATTTATTACAATGCCAGTGTAATAGCGCTTGCCTTCGAGTTTTAATTTGCAAGTCATAGTTGAGAAAGTACGAAAAGCCCTCACGCTCGTCCACTGTTCTTGCTCGTTAGCACGTTGCATCTATTTTTATTCGGTTCAGGCCCAAAGCTTGAGCTTCTGTTCTTATAATTCTGGGCACCAAATCTCCCTTTTTTTTTTTTTTTTTCAAACATTCCAAGCACATGCACCTCCAAGCAAATTATGGCCGTTGGGAATTGTTCACTCTTTCCTTACCTATGAATTTTTATATAGTGGACTATGTAGTGCACTTCTAAGTGAATTGAAAAATAATTTGCGAACAAGGCTCGGATGCACCATTAATTACACTTTTGCTGTCACTTCAGTTTCCACATCAATGTCAAGTGGTTCGACTTTCGTAATAAATATCTTAACAAAATAAATTATACAGTAAAACACTGGAAGTTCTGTAATTCGGCTTTGGACCACTAGATGGCGACACTTACTTAGTTTGAGACGAAGATCGAAACCCGGAAGTACTGCATTTGAACGCAGCCTAGTTTTTGTTAAAAAATGACTCAATCTAATAAGTCAAGTCATCTTTATTTGTATAGCGCTATCAAACAGCCTAAGCTGTCACAAGGCGCTTTACAGAAACACAACAAAACAAACATAGCTTTAATCCTGCTTTTTAAGACTGCAGAAAGTGACGGCTGTAGGGTCATTTTATGATATACATATTTGGGCATGATTATTATTGTATATTGTGAGACGGTAAGTTTGTTTGGTACAAAAAAATGGATTTGTTTACTGTAAACAACGCAGAGACATGTTTTTCAATATTTTTGTGTGATCTGTTGCTCTTTCGTTCACTCAATATTAGTGTTGTTCCGATACCGTTTTTTGGCTCCCGATACCCAGCTTTGCAGTATCGGCCGATACCGGTACCATACCGATACTTAAGTTTGTTTTTTTTTCCTCAACATGAAAAAGCTGTCCTGCTATTGGTTCAGAGCATTCAAGGGCCAATAGGATATCTTAGATCGGCATGCAGTGAACATGGCACATACCAGTGAATATCGTGCACCAGCAAGACACAAGATGCTGCATCCAAAATTATATATTAGCGTTGGAATTAATGGTATCGGCACGTTACTTGTGAGTAGTCACCGATACCGATACCACTGTTTTAATGCAGTATGGGCACCTCTGCCGATACCAGTATCGGTATCGGAACAACACTACTCAATATATTGTGTTTTTACTGTACAACATTTAAACAATATATTGTAGAAAGCGCTTTCATGTTCAACGGTGTTGTCAGGTAATTCTCTATTATTAAAGTGATCATGTTGCAACTCTAAAAAATCAAACAATATCCCAGAAAAAAATGAAATTAAATATTTTTTCTGTATCAGCAGCACAATTGAGTAGATTTTCTTCTGAGCACTGTTGGTCACTGCATATTCTCACTAAAAAATGTGACCAACACCACAAAATGGCAAACTCACTCTACCTGTATAATGACAAAAAATGATTTTGACCACAGCTCATGTCATTTAGAGGTCAAATCTAATACCTCAGTCTCACTTGCCCCCAGTGTGACCGATTCACACAAACTCTGGCACATGTTGACCATGACAGGATGCACAAAAATCAATGTAGAACCTATTTTGTCAAACGCACAGGTTGACTGTCATTTTGTTTTTGAAGGTGCCTTTGTTTTTCTGGGATTCAGCACATTTTCAGGTTGGCCTGAACAAACTTCCTCCAGGGAATTTACACAACTGCCGCTAAATCTTTGATCCGAGTATACTAGACAGGATGAGCAATGAAAAATTTTGAAGGTTATTGAGTTTTCAACACAACGTGTGGATGGAGTTGGGTGGTAAAATTTCAGGATTTGCCGTGAAACCAAAACTCACCAACCACGGCTCTAATAATGTATCTTTGCAAAAATATATGTACGGATATTTCAGGTTTCCTGGATGTGACTCTTCCAAAACCGAGAGACTTGGGGAAATATTAGCATCTGTCACCAATTGACACAAAATTTGTAAACATATTCAACATGATAAAATACACTTGCTTGATGATCTCAATGAAGTACAGTAGGAGTGTGCATCGCTCTACAAAATACAATTATAGTTTTTTTGATATGTGGGGTGCGAAACGAGTCGGGGACGGTTCGATTTGAAAGCGGAACGATTCAATTCGGTTCGACAGTAAATTATGATTCGATTCGATATGGTACGGCTCAGTTCGGGTTGGCTTTTTTGTTGTCATTTTACATACATTTGAATGAAGATATATCTCTCCAATAAAATACAATTTGATGCGTATCACGATATAATTCAAAGTGGAACAATTTGATTCTGATTGATTCAATGCACTCGCATAGTTTATTTTATTTTCATCCTTTTTTTTTTTGTTACACCCCAAACAATTTGCCAAATTGGTTTGAAGATGCAGTTTTTCAGTAATTTGGGGCTTTTCCAATGGTTACGCATGAACAAACTGCACTTACAAAATTCATACAAGCACCACCAAATTTTAACCGAGTTCATCCTGATATGAATGTTCAAGGTTGGCACTGCACCACCTAGTGGTGACAGGAAATAGCCATCAATGACAGGTATTTTCCAGAAGGGGAATATCCATCCATTTTCTTAACTGCTTTCTCCTCACAAGGGTGCTGGAGCCTATCCCAGCCGGCTTCGGGCAGTAGGCGGGGTACACCCTGAACTGGTTGCCAGCCAATTGCAGGGCACACATAGACGAACAACCAGACAATTCAGAGCGCCCAATTAACCTGCCAAGCAAGTCTTTGGAATGTGGGAGGAGACCGAAGTACCCGGAGAAGACCCACGCAGGCACGGGGAGAACGTGCAAACTCAACCCAGGAAGGCCGAAGCCTGGACTCGATCTTGTGTCCTCAGTATTGGGAGGCGGACGTGCTAACCACTCATCCACGTGCCGCCCAAGGACATATCAAATCTCTTTTATAGTCAGAAAAGATTTTTTCGACAGATGGATGACACTAAATTTGTATTTTAGTTCAATGTGTGCACCACTTAGGTCAACGTCTATTGCGCTTGAAAGTAAACTTGAATGGACTAGATCATTTAACGAAAAAAAAAAAAAAAAAAAGACATCTCCAAGTGGGATGGCTTTCACATTCATATAGTCCTAGACAGTATTTCTGGGCGGGACGAGCAACTTTCCTCAACACACAAGGGAAGCAGTCATACAGTCATAATCTCATTGAATGAGCTTGCTCCTTCTTCCACTTGGCAGCTTTGGCTGCGATATGAATGTTGATCTGATTACGAAACAACGGGAAGGAAGCAAAAGCAGCGGGAGAGACAACAGGAAAAAAAAAAAAAAAAAAACTGCTTTAGGGATACCAAGACTATGAATGTGCATGTTGTCATTAATATTTCACTGCATCATCGTAGCTAAAGGAGAACAAAGCGGAAAAGGAGGGGGCGGTAAGAGAGGACGTGATGAAAAATGCATCGTATTTTGACGCGACGTTGGAAAGGATCCGAGCGAAACAAAAGAAGGACGCCGCTACAAAAGGCCAGATGAAAATGGCACAACGGGCCGTCTGCAATTTTACGTATTCCCTGCTGGAAATCGGGAAGAGGAGGAAACCTGCCAAGGTCACCAAAGTATACTTCCTGGCTCCACGCAATGTCACACAATGCAGGAGTGATTAGCATATGCCTCACACAGAGTCGTCATGCAAATACACGATTCTTCCAGCTAGCTTGACTGTATATCAATTTGTATTCAGAGCGAAGGGACCCGGGGCATGTCACCTTCCGCTATTCATCCAGCCAATGAGAAAAGAATTTAGGAAGCATGGTTTTGCTCCTTTTTGATTTTATTTTTTTATATTTTGAAAAGTCATTGCCATCCTCTTCACCCCAGGTCTGAGATGGTCGCTGGCATGTCAAGGAATGAATTTCGGGGAGGAAGTAAAAGTGCTGGGGCCATAAATGTCACACTTAATTTCACAGTCAGATATGGTGCCTCTATTGCTATTGAGTGTGTGGCTGTGGACTCCTCCTTAAGCCACCTGGGCCACAAAGTAGCCACAGAAAGTTGGAAGGAGCATATATATATATATATATATATATATATATATATATATATATTTTTTTTTTTTGCCCTATAAGGCGCACCTTCAATTAATGACATATTTTAAAACTTTTTCCATATATAAGGCGCTACAGTAGAGGCTGGGGTTACCTTATGCATCCATTAGATGGTGCTGCGCTAAAGGGAATGTCAACAAAACAGTCAGATAGGTCAGTCAAACTTTATTAATAGATTACAAACCAGCTTTGTGACAACTCCATTCACTCCCAAAATGAATAAACAGCTGTTTTATTATTTTCTCTGAGGTAAAGTATTAGTATTAGCTAGCGATCCAAGATGGCGGGATCTTCTGCGCATGTGTGCAGGGTCACCGATAGCGTCTTGACAGCGAGACCTGTTGCGGCTCAATATTGATCCATAAAGCATGGTCAGCTTTTGAAAAAATTGAAGGCTTTTAGGTGCGCCTTATAGTGCGGAAAATACGGTGTGTGTGTGTGTATATATATATATATATATATATATATATATATATATATATATATAAAGAGAAGTCATCCACAAAAAGTGATTTCTTACCATCTCCATTTCCAAAAGTGAAATTGTCACCTGTCCCGGTTTCATAAGTCAGTCAGATGTGATAAGCTACCTCCATTCTTTCCTCTTTTTCACCCATTCACCTTCTCGCCTTTTTCCTACAGGCGAGGATGTGATGTGAATAAGGCATAAAAATAGGCTCTGTGCCACAAAACTTTGGACTGAAGGGTGAGTCATTGTCTCGCACTCTCCTTTTTATTGGAGTAGTGTTAATTCTGCACGATTATTATGTTTTCAAGCTCAGTTCAATTTAAAAAAAAACAAAAAGAAAACCGAAGGTTTGGTTATTTTTGATGAGAAAGATCAGAGTTACCTAATTAGATGCTCACCATATGGTAGCACCTGTTTGACTACTCAGTAAAGCAAATGCCTAATTAGCCAATTAGTCATGTGGTAGAAACTCAATGTGTTGAGTCACTTGGACATTAACGGTGTCACAGCTCTCCGGATGCGCAATTAGATTGATTTCTTGTTTTTCGTTTTTTTATCATCCCTTTTTACATAATCGTTTGAGTAGGAACGTTGTTTTTTTGTTGTCTGTCCGACAAGAACAGAACATACAAGTTAATGGTACCAAACACTGAATTGACCTTATATACTCTATAGTTGTCGTCTCAACAATGTTTGTTCTGCCGTCCACTTATCGTTATCTTTAAATGTTTTGTTTGACCGGAACAATCGACTCTCTCTTTTCAAACACTGACCACGGTTAGACCTTCACTATTTGAACAAGGTTATTGGTTCTCTTCTTGCACTGGCTTTGTCAACATGAATTAATCCTGGGTCATAAAAAAAATGAGAACGGGCGGCCATTGGTTCTTGGTTGGAATATATCTGTGGTGGTGGGGATGAACACCCGCCTCAGGAGTATGAAGGTTTAACAGATCGCTGCGGTCACTACACCTCACCTGTCGTCTACCAGTTGATTTGGATAGTGACTGGAAGGACAAGATGGAGAATGTGAAGTCAGCGTCGTCTTCACGGTATCTGTTCTCACAGAACAGCAGATAAGGAAGTCTGGGGAATCTCTGCTTAGACCAGGAAGAGGCTGGCCTAACGTGGAGATTGTCGAGGAGGCCCTCAATTTACGAAAAACTGGGCGCAATGAATCGGTTTGTGGGCCGTGCAACTTGAGTATAAATTCAGGTTACAACACTGCCGTATGGAACTCTGTTGTTAACTGATGATGTCTGATTTGAAATTAAGAGGAATCGATAACGCACTGTGACCTTCACAGGAGATCTTCACATTTTGTTAAAGGGATACTTTACTTATTTTGCCATTTTTTTTTGGCAGTCAAACATGAATATTTTGCCTATAATAAATTTTATGTTTTCATTATTTTTCATGTACAATTAGTACCTTTTTAAAAAAGACATTTTGCAACTTGCTGTCGACTGAAAATGACATCACAAGGGCTCAGGTAACCAATCGCAGCTCAGCTTGTGAATGTCACATGACCGAACCTAGAAAACAGCTGAGCTGTGATTGGCTACCTGAGCCCTTGTGATGTCATTTTCAGTCGACAGCAAGTTGCAAAATGTGTTTTTAAAGGTACTAATTGTACGTGAAAAATAATGAAGGTATCAAATTAATTATTGACAAAATATGAACTTTTTATTGCTATAATGGGCTAAATAAGTGAAGTATCCCTTTAATATTGCGTTGGTGGAATGTGAAGTAAGGAGGGGGGGAAAAAAACACCTGTTTTTATACAACTCAGCATTTTGCTTTGCATTACCACTTGCTAGTGTCAACTTTCGAATGTCACATGAGCAAACCCAGAAAACAGGTGAGCCATGAGGGTCGTTACCTGATTCCTTGGGCACTGTGACGCCAACAAGTGGCAGGACGAGGCAAAATGGCCGCCGCAAAATGGCTTTTTCTGCGTTATTCTTATTCAAAAAACATAATATTAATCAGAATACCGTGTTTAGACTATTAGGGTACATAGAAAACATTTTTTTTTAAGACTTCCGAGGAGACGATGTTTCACAGCAGGCACACGAACGCCTCGCACCGACAGAACAACAGATAGCGAAGTCTTGGGATCCCTGCTTAGACCAGGATGAGCTGACGGATGGTCATGAAATTTGGATTGGATTGTCATATGTTCTGCTTTACGCCTAAGGCCCATACTCATATTTAAAGTGACTCTTAAGTTGCAAAGTGAATTCAGATCCATCTGTCTGTCTGTCCAGCTGCCCAGTCATCCATTCCTCAGTCTATTCATCCATGAATCCATCCTTTACCTCCGTCTGTGGGCTGTCACTGAAGCAGACTCCAAAAACGTAACTCAGACGTCCTTCAACCCCTGAGGGACCACAACAAGCCTTGGAGAGTCAATCAATTATGGATTTGACTGAACGCATGCATATTGGAGGAAGTCACCTTTCTTTGCGCTTCATTTCCCAGATATTGACACTTGTAGCGGCAATCTTTGCGCTTACCCTCGAGTAGACTAAGAAAATGTTAGGCCACAGTGGAGTAGGGGCAGGAAATCCTTGCTACTCACATGAGTAGTTTTCCTTTCATTTCGAAGCGGCTTTAATTTGCAAATTAGCGGAATTGATGGTTTATGGTTGGATTTTACTCTCCAGCAAGCATCTCCTCCTCTCACTCACTGGGTAGCGATTGATGAGTAATAAGGCTGTAACATGCTCACTAAAGATCATTTCAAAGTCACCATGACTCGGCAGTGGACTCGCAGAACCGCTTGCTCAAGAAACACCAGAGAGGTCCGAGGTCTACAGTGAGGTCAGATTCCATCCCAGTGCTGTAATTTACACACCTTGTCAGGTTAATTAACGATTTTGTTTGCGTGCGGGAAAGTATGAGGCAATACGTGGCGAGAGATCCATCGATTGCCGCTGTGTCGAAACGGGCAAAACCTAATTGCACATCTTGCAGGCAGCACAACCACAGAAACTGGAGCCAATATTGAAGATATGTCACTCAAAGCAAGCCTTGGTGTGGTTAACTCATTTGCTCCCAATAACGTGTAAATACGTTTTTTTTAATGTTCTAAGTGTCCCAAAGACGTATTTATACGTTTTATTTTATTTTATGCTAGAGCATACAGAAGGCTTTGATGCAGCCTTTCAACTGCAAAGAACGGTTGCAGAAATGGTAGTTATTACACAAACGGCCAGCAGGTGGCAGCAGAGCAAAGGAGATCAACCAGGGCCATGTAGAAAAAAACTGATGAAACTTAGTTGTCTTCTAATGCTAATTGCTGCAAAACGGAAACAGATAGAAACATACTTTTTATTTCCTGATGAAAGAAGAGACTTTAATCTTTCTTTTAATAGGTTTTATAGCAATAGAACACAATATTATGTGGGCCTTGCAAAATCAGTCAAAATCCAATAAAACAGTCGGGAGCGAACGGGATTGTTTCTGTGAAAATGGCTGGGAGTGAACGAGTTAAATGGGATCTCGATAGAGTTTTGTAGAAAGCTTTTATCTCATTTAAAGCAGGATTACACTCAAATGAACAGTCATAGCAGTACGGGCTGGCCTAACCTCTTCACCTTAAATGAGAGGAAATGGTTTCAGTAAAATCTCTCCGATTGAGCGATTACCTTCATTCTCTTGACCTTCGGCACTGGAGGTGGGGAAAAAAATTAATAGTTTGTGTGTGTGTAACCCCAGGCCAATCAATACTCAAGGTTGTCAGGGGCAAGCCATGACCTTGAGGAATAGGTCACCAGCAGGTAAGCCTGGTAGTATTGGACAGTGAAAGCGTGTTCAGGGTCCTCTGGGCTTTCTTAGCTGAAACCTTTCAATGGCACTTCAATCAATCTTTCTGGTAATCTTGCAGGTGTAGTGAGTCATTTTGGTCATTGATTTTGATTTTTGATCATCATCAATTTTGATCATTCAAGATTTGAGGACATTTTTCGCAAAGTGAAAGAAATTGTCATCCACCGGTTGGGACGAAGCTGACGTGTTCCTCAAGATAATTTATGGATCAGATGTGTAGACAACCAAGTAGGGATGGGCGAGTACCGATACCAGGTATAGGTATCGGGCCGATACCAGCCTTTTTTCAAGTACTCGAGTACTCGTGACGCAGACGAGTTACAAGCTGAGTCCTCCTTGCCTGTAACTGGCGCTAGCTTGCAGCAGTTTTTCACCAAAACTTCACCGGTTTGGAAATACTTCAAAATTGTGAATCTTAAACTAAAAGATAACTTTTGTGTTTTATTTTGAGCGTTAAAACTATTCAAGAGTGACTGTGCTGTTTTTTATGTCAAAATTAAAGGAAATATATTTGTTTAAAAATATCTTTTAGTGATTTTTTCAACATGTCAAAATGTACTACTGCTATCGGCAGTTGGTATCGGTATCGGTGAGTACTGAGGGTCTGAGTATCGTATCGGTATCGGTCTGAAAAAAGTGGTATTGAACATCCCTACAACCAAGTCATCCAGGTCATCAGGTTGAACCGCATTCCATCAAGCACGGACGGAAGTGACTTTCCGTCCATCAGTATAATCGCCGCTAACCCGGTCAAAGCACCGATAGACCTCTGTCACTGTCGGACGCCGGTTTTGTTGACGGACTGACGGAATGTCCACTTCTGTCTTTTGGTCCTCAAATACAGTCTTCCCTCGCGGTTCACTTTTCGCGGTCTCGCTGTATCGCGGATTTTTTTTTAAGTGCAATTTTGCATATTTTTTTACAGTAATATACCCATTTTATAAAAATTTATGAAGTTTTGAACATTATCAATGTTTCAACAAGAGAGAAATGTGAGAACATGTAAATGCCTCAATGAGAAAAGTGTCTAAATTGTGCGGTCGGGGATTTTTGAGCCTTAAAACATTTATAAGAGTTGCAAAACATAAAGCTAACTACTTCGCGGATTTCATTTATTGCGGGTATTTTTTGGAACCTAACCCCAGCCGAAAACGAGGGAACACTGTGGTGGTGACAGTGGTTAAAATAAAATGACAGACTGACAATTACAGTTTGGCTCAGATTGAAAGAAATCACAGATTGACGACGCCGCCGATGAATGACGGACCAGCAAAATTGTGTAAATTGTCCACCTCTGGTGATCCGTAAAGGTTGAATAGATACATAGAAACTTCTCACAGTTGTTGAAAAGGTACAGGTACCTCTATTCAACTTTTGCAGAGTACATATCCTCTGTAAATGAGGCTTCTGTTTCTTGCTCAAGGGCTCTTTGACAGGGCAGCTGAGAATTGACTGCAACACCTTCAAGTTGAGCTTGGAAGCTTTTTTACTAGTAAGTAACTGCCAAGAATAACTGTTTTATTGTTTGTAGTTCCTGAGGAGTACGGTTGTAAAATCTAATTACCTATTAAACCTCGGCGGTAACCTCAACGGTGTTGCTAAAACTGAGGAAAAAGAAAAAATGTGTTGACAACCCATCTGAGACTGACTTGCTTTTTGGTCAGAAGTTACTAAATACAAGTACAAAATGTTTCAAATCCGTTTCTGCTTCACAGCTTGAGAATTGCGTACCTATCCATTTTTTTATTTTTTTAAATTTTTAGGGTAACTGGATTATGTTGTCTTTGTCTTGACTTCCAAATGAGATATGAACCCTCCTGCTTGCGAGACAGACGTGGTAGCCACTACTTCAGCGTTCTGCCAGTACAGTACACAATGTTTGAATTGCCACCCGCAACCTCGGGTCAGTTTTTGTTTTAAATTCCAACTCACACTAGACCCAGTGAGGGAAAAACAGATGCAAGTTTGGAAATTTGACAGTCACAGCTGAAATGTGATGGAAGCCGTACGCTGTCCAACACAGAACGGCTTAAAACCAGTTTCGAAAATGGATTGGTTGTCTATGAATGGAATGAAACTGGATTATTTCTAGTGCTGTCAAACGATTACAATTTTTAAATCTGATTAATCACACTTTATAATTTTGATTAATCACGATTAATCAGCTAAATTACTTGTGTAATATAAAATAAATACAAAATACCGTAATATTTGTATTTTTTATTTATTTATTTATTTTATTTATTTTTTTCTTTTACTTAATTGCGTAATATGAAATAAATACAAAATACTGTAATATTTATTTATTTATTTATTTATTTATTTTTATTTTTTTTAAAAGAGAGACATAAAACAGCGTAATATTTTGACATTAACGCATTTTATTATCTGAATATCATTTGCAAACGTTGATTAAATGCATGTACGCAATTGCATGCATGCGTGTATTGCTCGAAACGGAACAGCATCATATCAATTGGGTGCAATTCAGCAATTATTAATTCATTATTAATTATTAATTAATTAATTAATTAAACGCAAATTACTTTCGATTTATCTAAAGTCCCGTCAGGGTGTTTTTTTGGTTGTTTTTTTTTACCACCGAGCACACCAACTGGAGTCACCCCGCTCATTTTGGAACAACAGGCGTAGGAAATGCCGTGCATTGACCTCCTCACTGACCTGCGCAGCCTTCAATGTAACCATCCGCGGTTACGTTCAAGAAAAAAAAAAAAATTGTGTGATTAAATATGTGTTAATACGTGATTAATGCAACATTTTTCTGTGATTAATTAATCTATTAACGCTTTAACTTTGACAGCCCTAATTATTTCTCACAGTGTACCCCCCCTACTTTACTTAGTAAGATTGGTGGACCTCCCCCGCTTAGTTGTGCCATTTAAACAAAGATCATTCCGGGTGTTAGTCCTGAAGGATTGGATGTATCAACAGCCAACGTCGTGTCAAAATCAGAGTAGGTCAAAGCTCTGTAAACATCAAACATGCTCATGCGGTTTTCATCAAAAACAACTGGCAAGAGATAACTCATGGAAATATAAATTTGAAGCAGGCAAGTTATAAATAATACACAGACTTGCGTTATAATTGTGTCTGTAAAACGAAAAGCATTTTTTTTTCTCAGTTTATGACTTTCATGTAGGTTAATTGTTATCTTGTATGTTCGTTTTTGGCCTTGCCATTTAGCTTTCTTTTTGTAGTGCTTCCAAACAGTCCTCATTAGCAAAGTTATCATGGGGGGGGAATAAAAATAAAAGATTCGTTAAACATGCATGCTCAGTGAGAGCTCCAACTACATCCACAACACTAATAGGACTTCTCCTTCCTTGTTGGCTTAAAGTTGAGCACTAGCTTACAAATGCAGACAGATCCATCCATCTCCATGGCGACTAAGCAAACTCCATCTGCTGACGGAAACTGGGTGAAACGGTTGAAAGCGCAGAGGGGGGGAAAAAAAAAAAAGAGGAAGAAAAAAAAACGGGTGGAATAGTTTTAACTTGGCAAATAGGCACAAGATTGATGACTTTCAGACTGTGAGTCTGATGAAACACTGTCTCATTTCATGACAGGGAAATGAGTGAATCGCACAGGAGGATTAGACTTTGCCTAATTCTTGAGGAGTAGATTTTTTTCCCATATTGCGTTGCTAATTACACGCGTAATCCCTCCACAGGTGGATCTGCGGATCTTATGAAATACATTGTGGACAGGATTTGGCAGCGGAGCCAGCCGAGCTGCATGGTGCAATCCATTGAAATACTAAATGCTGTTATCCAGCTGCAGAATGACAGGCTGCGCTACAGTACACGTGAACGAACAAAAGACAACCTAACAATACCGTCATCTTTAAAATGCTTTTTAAAACTGGCGGGAGTGATCGCCAAACGTAAATGCCTTTCAATTTGAATTGTGAGTGAGCACTGGGCGCGCGGCTTTTATAGTACTCGAATGGAACAGGAGGACAAATCAGAAAGGACAAAATGTTGGCCAATTACTTTTGAATAAGTAACAAAAAAAAAAAAAAAAAAAAAAAAAAAAAAAAAAGGGGATAACCAAAAATTGTTAAGCTAAATCTGTTGCAGAGCCATGATCGGAAGGTTGCAAAAGATGTGGGGCGGCATGGCTCAGTGGTAGAGTGGTCGTCTCTAGGGCTGGGGATTGCCGCCGACCTCACGATACGATACGTATCACGATACAGGGGTCACGATACGATACATGATCTTCAAGGTGATACGTATTCCGATATTTTACATTAATTGACTTGCATTTTATAACAACAGTCATATGTATACCTGAAGGATATGTTTATTATGCTGGGTGGACAAAAATGTTTTTGCACGCACTGCAGGGCAAGGAGCAGTTTTCACAGACACACCAGGAAAATGTATTAATAGGCATGAGTCGATATGAGCAAAAATATCAAAGTATTAAAATTACAGCTCTAAAATGTCCTGATTTGAAATATATGGGGAAAAAATTATCTCGTTTTTAAACAAAATAAAGGAAAATTTGTGCATTAAGACACGTGCCATGTTAAGTTTATAAGCAAATAAATGTTGATATTCTTCCTCTGCTTTAATTTTTCTTAGCAAGACACAGTGTCCAATCACTAGTGAGCTATTTTTACATTAATTGAAGGCAATTAACTTCAAAGATGCTGCTGGTTTTTATTTTTTAGGTACAATGCAAGCTGCAAAGGCAAATGTTAATTGCCTGTTTAAAGTTAACGAGCGATATCGATTCTGACGCCTGCGTATCGATACGTGTATTGTAATGAGGCCCGCAACGATATATTGCCGTATCGATTTTTTGAGCACACCCCTAGTCGTCTCCCAACGGGCGAATGTGAACTTTTGTAAAGTGCTTTGGACAACTACAATAGCTTAAAAAAAAAAAAGTAAAGCGCTATCTCGGGCTGGACGATATGGCCAAAAAATAAAATCTGGATTTTTGCAGTCATTCAGGACGATTACGATTTTAACCTAATAAATCCAACAAACGTTTACTTAAAGGTTTCATTTATTCAAAAATAATTCCTGTGCAAAATGTTCAGACACCAGTAACGTACACTGATTCTAGATCAGTTTTAACATAATCGTAACATTAATAGTTTGGGCTTAAATGGCACAATTAAGTAGTTATTGTAAACATATCTTGTAAACCACCTATCCAACATTCTGCCACTTGTGCAAAATTACAACACATAAAAGCATTTGGATGTAACGGAACATAAGAACAACAGCTTTTAATCACCTAGAAGACAAAATTCGATTTCACGATTTAGCAAATTTTCAACGATTCGATTTTTTAAAATGACGATGTATCAAATTATGAATTATAGCCCAGCCATCTGAATAGTATTCCATACTGGAGGAGTTACAGATATAAGTGGAAGTCCTTGGAATTGATCTTGGATCTAAGTACTAAGCAGCGGGCCATGTTTCCAAACATTCCTCACTTTTGTGTATTTTTAAAAGACAAATCCGATGCTGATCTTTACAATGTCCTCCTGCTGCCCCATTGAGCTTTAACCCGAGACAGCAAACGAGCGTCGTGAAACCCAAGTGATTTCACACCTCACCAGCCGCGGCATAAGCGCAAGTTCTGCGGCCTGCCGACTGCATCGAGAGAGCAGGAGCACGATTTCCTCGTACCGTAACTGGTCTTTTAGCTTACTCGTTAGCTAACTTGCTTCATCCTGACTTTACAGCGCCACGTTTGCCGCATTACAAAAACAACAAATTCAAGTTCCTCGCGGCAACATGATGTCGACAATGCTTCCAGAGAATGGGGGGGGGGGGGGCATTATGCTAAATTCTGGCATCCAGACAAACGTTTCGCATAACGAGTATTAGCATATTTTGCTACACATAAGCCATTAAAGAGGATTACGGAAGGTTGGAAATTTGCACAATAAATTAAGCAAGCAGAACAACAACAAAAAAAAGGGTGCTTGTGTGGCATAATCCCCCGGTAGATGCTGTATCACTGACTATGAGACACTGCGACAACACATTTTGTAGGAGAGAAAACGGCTCTTGATCTTTTTTTTTTTTTTTTTTTACTACCCTGTACCCCGCCAAAAAACATTTTAGCAAGCACAGAGTACAAACATCATTTGCAAAATAAATGTGACAACTTGTGTAAATCTTGTGCTTCTATTTTATGATTTTGACTTACATTTACATCATGAAATTCTCCGTTAACCCTTTAAGTTTAAGAGTGATTCAGTTGGAGTCTTAGCTCAGTACACTGCTTCAGGTTTGGGGTTACACATACATCAATCACATGACTAAGATTCCAGTGGTTGATCTGTAGGTTCAGGAAAGTTGAAATTTGTTTTTGTTTTTTTATCTAACTGTATGTAAACAACTGTAGTTGTGTCTGAAGGTTTGGGAAAAAAGTAACATTAACTAACTCACCAGCCCAATAAGATGGGACGCAGAGTTTTATAGATTTATGTCAGAGACAAGATTGACATGCAGGCACACACTAAAACTGGACTACTTTATAAAAAAAAATAAAAATAAAAATAAAACTATGTGCCCAAATTTCTTCAATATTCACCATCCTAAAACGTGGAAACATTTGTAATCGACAGAATGATTTCACCGCAAATAATTAATTCACTTTATACTACAAATTTGTGCTTGATTTACAGGATTTTTAACCTGTCACACTTCATTATCTAACACCAATAATATCACAGAGCTCATCATTTCAGTGGTAAAGGCGGTGATTTTGCTGCATGCTTTAAATGGGGAAAAATAGTGGTGGGAAAATGTAGAAATAATGAATTGAAACAATGACAAAATAGATTGCCTTTGACATTTTGATTAGGTTTTCATTAGGGATGTAACGATAAGGGCAATATCGTGATATTAAAACTTCCGCAATATCGTCGCCGTCATGTTCACAATATTTAAAAGGAACACGTCTGTTAAAAAAGTCAGGTTGATTTCTATGTGTGCAGTTCTAGCACCCTCTAGTGGCTAGTTTATTAGTAGAATTTAACTTTCATTAGGGATGTTTTGGCCTTCTATGTTTAAAATCTATGCTAATTGTCAGATGAAGGCGAACCTAATTTGCTTGTGAAGCGATCAATGTGTGCTTGCATTAGCAAGTAAGTGCCTCAATATTGTTATTAGAGATTGTAGGTGGTTTATATGCATTGCTGTTATGTACAAAAGCACAATATCGTGCTTTTTTTTTTTTTTAGCATGAGCTCTCTTTTTTTACAATATTGTGATCTTTTTTAAATATCGCCAAGGCCCCTACAATATCGTGATAATTATCGTATCGTGGCCTTCGTATCGTGATAATATCGTATCGTGATGTTTGGATATCGTTACACCCCTACTTGTATGTCACCCCCTGCCTTGACAAATGCGTTTGGCGGTTCTGTGTTTTCGGAATAAATATTCAGGAAAACGAGTCTCAGGAATCAGGAATTTTTTTTTACTGGAAATTATATCTGCGTTTGTGTACAGCTATGTGATTATAATTGTTAGTTGTGTAATAACTCAGGTAAGCACCCTCTAGTGGCTACTTTATTAGTGCGATTTTATTTTCATTAGGGATGTTTTGGCCTTCGATGTTTCAAATCTATGCTAATTGTCAGATGAAGGGGAACCTAATTTGCTCAATGTGTGCTTGCATTAGCAAGTAAGTGCCTCAATATTGTTATTAGAGATTGTAGGTAGTTAATATGCATTGTTATGTACAAAAGCACAATATTGTGCTTTTTTTTTTAGTATGAGTTTTTTTTTTTTTTTTTTTTTAAACACAATAGCGTGATGTTTGGATATTGTTACATACCTAGTTTTCATCGGGACATTTTTTTGTTGTCACCAAGATAAAGTGTGTCAGTTTTTAAGCAGGAGCATTTGGCAATTATACAGTACACTTGTTGAAAAAAAAAAAATACAGGAAAATCATCCGACTGCATAATCATCAAACTGACAAAATAAAAACAGAATGACAGAAAAATCCTGATGGTGTCTTACATAACCAACGTGTGTGTGCACAAAAAGACACAATGTTGAATAGAAAAGCCAATCCCAGTGAATTTGTGCAAATAAATCAAGTGCAGACAACCTTGGATTAAAAAAAAAAAAAAGCCAATAAAAAGTGGTTACCTGTGCAACATAAGCCCCTGGCACATATCAATGACTGGGAGAGACACTGCGTCAACACATTTTGTAAACTTGCAGCTTTTATCATTTTTCTTTAGTGCCCCCTCTACCCCAATAAAGGCAGAAAAGGACAAAAACAAACAAAAAACAAAAAAAAATGTTTCAGGCAGCCCCGAGCACAAGCATGATTTGCTAAATGAATGTGACAAGTTTTGTGTAAACAAGAGCTGAGGACCGACGATGAATCACAGCAGCCAGTCAGCCATTTTTCTTTATTTGCAGCCCGTATATAATTTCATCCTGGTGCTTCTGCGGCAACCACCACCGCCACGCGATAAACAACAATAAAGCGCAGGTTAAAGAGTAAGCGCTCTTCATTTCCGGTGCGCCAGGGAAACATCCAACCTGGACGTGGAAACGCGGTCCCCATTTGTCGACGGGCTTGATAAGGCCATTGGTGACACGAGCAGGTTATCTGGACAGCCGCCTCTGATTGCTTTGTTTTGGGATCAATGTGCTTCATTTGCCTTATTGGCGTTTCTTTTAATTCAGTCAGATAAGTAACAGTGTAACTCATATTATAACTAGGTGTCAAAATTACCGTGTTAATTCTTAGTTAATTTAAAGTTACTTTGACGCCACAAATTCTTTTAACACATCCACATCAAAACTTAGCAGGAATAAATTTAATAGTAATGCATATATTTGTAGTTGTATTTTGCAATTTTAAAAATGTGCAGTAGTTCACAAGTTAGTTCACGTTAAGGATTCGATAGCTCTTAATATGCAAAGGAAAATGCACTGAGCTGTCACCAATGTCTTACAAATGCAATTATGCCATCTAGTGGCAGAAAAATGACAACACAAATCAATATTGCACTCGTTTTTTTACAGTTACAGTCCATCTTTTTAACTTGAACTAAGTGTTATGAATTATTATGAAGTTAGTGTATCAACGGGTAAATGATGCAGCCATGTTTTTAATTTCATATTTTACTTATGTTAACAAGGGTATGAAAACTTAGGAAAAAATATTGTACATTATATTGTACATTTAGAAGTTGAACAGATAAAAGAATTGTGAATAATCGCAAGTTATCTCATTTTCGCTATTTTACTGGATTTTGACTGATTTTGCAAGGCCCATAGAATATTGTGTCTTATTGCTATAAAAACATGGAATCTACCTAAAGAAGGATTAGAGCCTCTTCTTTCATCTTTTTCCATTTTGCATCAATTAGCATTAAAATATGTTTAAGTTTCATCATTATTTACAAATCTGTTTAAAACTATGAGGAAAATAGCTTCTTGATCTCTAATACTCTGCTGCCATCTGCTGGCCGTTTTTGTAATAACTACCATTGCTTCAAGCATTCTCTTCAGTTCAGAGGTTGCATCAAAGCAAAAACGTATAAATACATATTTGGAAGCATGGTAATATTTAAAATAGAACGGATTTATACGTTTTGGGGAGTAAATGAGATTATTATTGAAGTCATGTGATTAATTATGATTACAAATTTGCGCCTGGCACCCCTTATTATAACTTATAGCTAGTTTCTTCATTTGCCACAACAATCAAACATTTTAATAAAATGAATGGAGAGCCCATACAGTACAATTGATCAGCTGGCTGATTATATCCACCAAATTAAGATATTTAAAAAAGAACAATTAGCTGGAGTTTTGCAACAGTCAATGCTGTTCAGTAGGTATGGGCAGGAAGTGAAGGTGATGCATGGCTGACAGGTTATTCTGTGTGAATTACATATCTTTGTCATCGTCTCATATGCCGATGAAGACGTCTCTATGTTGATGCAATTTATATTCATGCTTACAATGCATTATTCGTGTGTTGCTACCAAAATATAGACATCGTTTAGTTTGATAGTCAACATCGACTGGGAACGGCAATAATAATAAAACAATCTGTGATGCAAGTACAATAAAATAAACAGCGATGCGGCGAAAGTTAATCGTGCGAAAGAGAGGGACAACTGTAGTAAAAAGTAGTGACTGCATGGTAAGCCGTTCCTCCCCCCAGCTTTAACCCCTGTGGCTTCAACTAAGATGCGTCTTATTTGGGGATTTCCCCAAGATCCCGGGAGTGTCACGTTCTCAGCCATTTGTCCTTCTTCGCTTAAAACTCACCAAAATCAAAGCTTACAATTCATACATTTTTCAATCAGCTCCAATTTGAATTGTTACCGCTTCACGGTTTCTAAAATACGCTCAGATTGAAGCTTTCGGATATATTCTTTTTTTGCTGGTCATATTTTGTTGTGAACCGAGCGGTTCAAACTCCATTCCCACTTCACGTTTCCCAGAATGTGCAGTGTGCACTTTGGCTGGTAGTGAACAGTTCGGCCTCCAAATGAGAGGCAACGTTTTTGTTATCATGAACCCAACACAATGCTAAAATGCATCAAACAATACATTTGGAAATTAGAGCAAATGCAGCTTAGCGTCATTTAGTTTGCTGACTCTCTTTTTCCCAACGTCCTCAATCACCTTTACCTGTGTCATAATGCTGCCAACCGTCAGTCGCTAAGATACTGTATTGCAGTGGTGTCCAAACTACGGCCCGGGGACCATTTGCGGCCCGCCGTCCATTTTTCAGTGGCCCCCGACATATGCTAAAAATGGCATTTGAACTAACAAAACTAAAACTAACTATAATTATAGCAAACATGTCCTTTGTTTTAGTTTTTGGTAATGAATTTCATGCATGAGCCTTTGGGGATGATTTTAAATGTGATTTTTAGTAGATTTATTTTGATATAAACTGGAATAATGACATTTGAAAGTCTGTCACACAGAAGTGATGTCATCTAACAGCAGCCAATAGAAAAGCACCTTCAGATGACGTCGCTCTCATGGTGGTTTTTAAATATTGCGCGCAAGTAATGCACATTAAAAAAACTAATACTAATACTGAAACTAACAAAATAAACGAAAACTAAGCTTTTTTTTTTAAAGAACTAACTAATAAAAAACTAATAGAACCACCCTGAAAACTAATAAAAACTAACTAAAATGAAAAATTCCAAAACTATAATAACCCAACTGCCATATTACAAATAAATTGGTTTATATACTGTAGCATTTTTCGAAATATGCAAAAGCACAAGTAAATTATTTATACAATTTTTAGGACTAAACACAATTTCTCCTCATAACATTATGTGGCCCTCGCGTCCTTCTGACTTTCTGTATGTGGCCCTCAAATGAAAAAGTTTGGACAACCCTGCTGTACTGTAACACAATAAAGCCCTTTTCACACTGCACTTAGTTTTTGTGGTGTTTACCGCAGGGCAGGATGCTTGCCGGTGATTGTTTCCATATTTGGCACTGGTTTGTTCAAGGTACCAAACAGGTCACACCCACATTCAACATGGTGGAAATTTCCGTCCATTGCTGTGCCTTTTAACCACATTCCAGTACATCATTCGTACACGGACACTGCGCTTATTATTTTCTATGTTGTCTACTGTACAACTCTGTCAAAAGTTCGCCGTGTGGTCACTGCAATTAGCGTCAATTTTATAACAATAATTAATTCATCTCCCCCCACATTTTATGGGAAATATGAATGCTATATAATATACATGCATACCTGCTATGTAATACACCTGTTATCAATAAGCAAAACTGATCACTTATAAATATGCATTAGTGGATCTTTTCCAGCAAGCTCCTTCAACACCCTGCATATGTCATATTCATAATATTCCACGCACACGAATGAATTTATCACCTCATGTA
The DNA here is from genome assembly GCF_051991245.1 of Festucalex cinctus. NCBI lineage: Eukaryota > Metazoa > Chordata > Actinopteri > Syngnathiformes > Syngnathidae > Festucalex > Festucalex cinctus. The sequence goes on along the minus strand of NC_135423.1, from coordinate 6,028,067 downwards.
TTATTGATTTATGTTGGTAAATAGGGCCACGCCGCAGCTAAGACGAGAGCTGCGTACTATTTTGCAGGGCTTCTCAGTGACTCCTCCCGGTGCATTTGACAGCTGTAAACATACGCGCACTGCTGGCACGACTGCACTTGCCATCTATAATGGATATGGAGTCGTGTGGAGTGGAACAAGTCACCTCTTGTGGGATGCGGGGACTCTTGGAAAATGTTAACATTCGCTGGCTTCCGCAAATCGAAACTGCGTTTGCCAGGAATGTCAACCAGAAAACAATGTGGGAGGGAAAAACACATGTGCCTCAATGGCGGCCGTGGATAGACACCATGCCCCAAAATAAAAGAATCGCTGGGTATGTCTCCCAATCAAGATAATTAAATGCATCCCTCTAACAGATTCCTCCCTTTCCAGGTATGACGAAGGTCATAGATCCTACTAGGGCTGGACGATATGGCCAAAAAATTAAAATCTCGATTTTTTTCTGTCATTCTGGACGATTACGATTTTAATAAAAAAGTTTAAAAAAAAACCAAAAAAAAACATTTAAACAAGGTTTGATTTATTCAAAAATTAATCTTGTGCAAAATGTTCAGACAATAATGTACACAAATTTTTTTGTATCAGTTTTACGGTAAATTTAACATAACTTGTTCAAAAAAAAGCTACTCATATCTTTTGCATAACTTAAATGTAACAACTTTTGCAACAACAACAACAACAACAAAAAACTACTCACAGCCTTTTGCTCAACATAAATGCCATACATAGCTTATACCCAAAAAAATAAGCAAGTGACTTGGGGTAATTAAAAGTGACAAAATGGGCATACACTTTCCAGGGGTTTTTGATAGCTGAAACAAGCTAGTTTGCTGCTAACTGCTAACCAACCGCCAACCAGGTGCGTCACAGTCCAAATGGCTTCTCCACTTTTGATTGAAGTTTTTCCAGAGGGTAACTTAGATATGGACGTGTTTGCCCTGGGACTTTAAGTTAATTTGTTTAACGAGCAAATGTTGGCACCCAAGTTGAAAATGATTGAATGTGATCCTCTATAATCCTGTTTTTTATGCCTACAGAAAGTGACGGTTGTAGGTTTGTTATATATTGTACATTTCTGGGCATGATTATTGATGTATACTGTGAGTTTGTTAGTTTGGGAAAAACTAACTAATAAACTGTTACAGATTGTACTTTTTTTTTGTGTGTTTGCCTGTCATTTTGCTCTCTCTTGCTCTCAATATATTATACCACTAGCAACAATCCGACAACCATTAACATTGCATCATGCACCCGACGCCACCAATTGCTTTTCCGAGATGTTTAACCCATCATTTAAATGTTTACTAGCATGTTTCGCTGTCAGCTGTCTGTTTTTGTCTTTTTTTTTGTTTTTGTTTTTTGCGCTGGCTGTTTATGTGCGTGATTGCTCCATTTGAATCCGTGTTGATGATCTCAGTGAGCGCAGTTGACACAACGCCGACCACGACGACCGGGTCATCATGCTCGGAAGCCTTTCAAAAAATGGTGCATGTCACAGCTACTGGCCTTCAAAAGCATTTAACCGGCAGGAAAAAAAAAAAGAAAAAAAAAGATGGATTCTTGTTGCTGGAGGCCACGCATCATCACCCCTCGTCCCCCCCGCTCTCCGCTTTGTCCACTCATAAATGTCTTTCAATCGATAGCGAGAAATTCCGCAATAAGGTTATGACAGTAATCTCATTTTTTCCGTAGAAGAATGGTCCTTTTGATGCGAAGGTCCACTCCAAATGTTGAAGAAGAATTTCAGAAAAATAGCATCGCATACGTTTAAGATCCAAAAAAAATGAACGTGAACCCCTTGAATATGTTACACACAAGAATTGCGAAGACGATCAATGTTTTTTTTTTCCAACAGTCTGGACTCTAGTGCTTTTCTCCTAAAAAGCATTTGATTGATTGATTTAATTGATTGATTAGATTTTTTATTGAACATACATCATAAACACACAAACAGAGACAGCAGAAAAGAAAACTTTAACATAAAAGAAACATAAAATCAGTCAATAACAATCTGCATGTTCAAAAGGGAGTAGGAAGAAGTTGAAAACTTATCTAGTCCTACCCCTTATTCATTATATTTTTTAACTTATTTCATTTATAATACAATAGGTTATATTTCAATAAAAGAAAATATATGATCCTGCTCATATAGCGTATACACATAAAATTAATAGAAATAAACGATAATACATCCACATTTGCACAAGATGTTTTTTTTTTTTTTTTAGACGCACTATCCACGAGTCCGCCATTCCGATGACCAAATATAACCCCCGACACTTAAACCTTTCGGCACATTTGAATGTCATCAGCAGACGTCAGCGAGGACAAGAAAGAAAAAAAAAAAAAAAAAAAAGTCAGCGCATACGACGAACGTGTCGCCGGCCCGTACGCCGCTCACCTCATTAATTGAAGTTAACGGGTGCACCACTTGCGGCTTAAACACTCCAGTTTGCTATTTGTAGCTGATGAAAGGTCAGCTGGCTCCAATTTACTTGCCAGAAGGAAGAAGAAGAACAGCGGGAATAAAAGCAAGCAGCTTAATCAGAGTGAAGTGTGTGAAGCTCAGGTTCTGCTCAGTAAGCAGCCTCGCTTCACATCTGAATATATGGAAACAACACCGCATAAGGTAATGACCCAAGCCATCACAAATAAGCTATGATCACAATTTCATTATGTGTGTGGAATAAAGGCATTGGCCCATTCAACACACTCAATGAGTTAATTCATGGTTGGACGTTGCTATCCATTTTGAACCTAAATTAGCGGCTAGATGCGGGTATTGAAATTGGGTAAAGTTGTGGAAAACTTTTAATGATGTGAGTAACGGGAAAAATATATCACACAAACATTATGCCGCTAGACCAAAGCTAACAAGAGCTAGCACCAGTACAGTATATAGAACCGCAGTGACTCAAATTGAGATCCAAATTGATCATTAAAAACAAATGTAAAAATCCAAATCCAGCATCACAGGAAAGATTGAATAATGTGCACCGTATTTTCCGCACTATAAGGCGCACCGCATTATAAGGCGCACCTTCAATGAATGACATATTTTAAAACTTTTTCCATATATAAGGCGCTACAGTAGAGGCTGGGGTTACGTTATGCATCCATTAGATGGTGCTGCGCTAACGGGAATGTCAACAAAACAGTCAGATCGGTCAGTCAAACTTTATGAATAGATTACAAACCAGCTTTCTGACTCACAAAATGAATAAACAGCTGTTTTATTATTTTCTCTGAGGTAAAGTGTTAGCTAGCGATCCAAGATGGCGGGATCTTCTGCGCATGCGTGTCACCGATCGTACAGGGTCACCTATATATTGATCCATATATAAGGCGCACTGGATTATAAGGCGTATGGGTAGCTTTTGAAAAAAATTGAAGGCTTTTAGGTGCGCCTTATAGTGCGGAAAATACGGTATATCAGTGGCGTGCGGTCATCATAATAAGCTGTTAAATGTGGTGCATGCCAAAGCCCTTCAAAATAAAATCATCTATCAGTGTCCTCTAAAATACAATATCGTAGTTCTACGGACTTGGTCTTAAATTCCTGTATATTTTGTCCTGTTTTCCTCGTGGGGAGTGGAGCTTGTTTCGTGTATGCACAATGAGAAATCAAGTTGTTAGTTCCGAGAACGTCGTTCCTGTACGAGCGCTTTTTGAATGGCAAAAAGTTCAAGTTCAGCGCCGAATCCCAATGAGTGCCCTTTTCCCGGAGAACTTTTGAGGAAAAGAATAATTCAAGTGGGTGTTCTACTCCTGAAGTAGTTATCACGAAAACAGGGAAGAATTTTGGCCGTCACTTTCAAGCCAGGACGTAAATGGCGCGCTGGCTGTCCAGAGGTGAGCAAACTGTCGATTGTTGGTTGAAATCGCTTGTGGCTCCACTGAGTTTGTAAAGTGATCGAATGTCCGCACAAGTGTTTGTAGTTAACAGGAAATGCTTAAATTGTCGTTCAGAAACAGTACAATCCAGCACGAGTGGTAAAGAAAAAAAAAAAACATCAATAACAGCACTAAGCACTCATGCGGGAGTTGCCTTAGTAACCCAGTAGGTGCTGGTTATATTAATTAAAGTGTGTGTGCGCATCAACCTGTGTCAGTACTGAATATTTCCCCTTTAATTAATTTTATACCTACACAATGGTATTAAATAATAATTCAATAATATTTAATATTAAAATTAACAATAAAAATACCCCCAAATTTTGCAGCTCGCGCCTTTACGGGCGCTCGCATTTTTCTCAGGCCAGCAAGCCCACTCAAAAAGGTCGCCACTGGTCTATATGAACATATGTGGCCTAAAAACGTTTTATTTTGAAAAGCGGCCGACCGGATTTCTCTCAACCGTCTATCACTCTTGACGCATGTTGTACTAATAGTCCTATGGATGGTTTAAATGTTGCATTTTAATGTATGAAAGGTGCTACATAACGTTCGATTGATTGATTGATTGATTGATTGATTGAGGATGCTACTTATCTCGGTTGCTAATATAGAATCCACAAGCTCGCAAAATTACTAGTAAAAAAAACAAAACACAAAAAGAAAAGACGTCTAGCAGGCCTATTTGTAAAGTTTCTTTGCAACGGTGAAAAGGCACCGTGAGACGACAAGAGCCTCTTACCAAGAAGGAACAGAAAAGCGCATTCGCTGGAGACTATAGGCCTACTTGAAATATGGATTTACGGCGGTGGGTGATTCACACGCACACAATTTAGCGTTACTGTGAGTTATTCATGGGCTTTGTGCTTTCGTTGTTGGCACATTTCAGGAGGTTGCTGCTAATGCAGTTTCATAAAAATGCGGATTCACGTTTATTGGTGTACTGAAAATACCCCTCGTACGGTTCCATTCATGATAAGCGTTACCATCGTGACCATATTGAATCATTTTTGTTCTTGTTGGCGTTTGTGCTGCTAATACAGCAACATAAAAATACACAGTGGATTCGCGTTTGTTGTTGTAGCATTTAAATAATAATAACGGCATTTCGCAACGTGGTGTGAAATGAACCAATGTAGCTAAACTCATAGCAGCCCAACCATCCAACCCCCAATGGAGGAAATCAAATGAAATAGGTCATTCATGTCAAAATGGATCGAGTGCCACTCATCAGGGCACATGGTCTTCGGTCTGTTCCCTCACTGGACTTGAGTGACTCTTAACTCATTCACTGCCAATGACGACTAAAGACGTCAAAAATCCAAGCAAACAGCCAGTGGAAATTTTGACAAGAAATTTGAATTTAGTTTGAGTTATTCATTGTTTTCATTCATAGCTATTAATCATTGTTGTTATTAATAACAACAATTACAACAATTTCATTGCTAAGTGCTACCATCGTGCGTAGAATGGATTCCTGTTACTCTACAACACGGACATTTTTGTGATCTTTCTTGTTCTTATTGAGACCACATACTGGGTCTCGGCCTCCAAAAGTCAATTTTAGTCGACTAAAATTGCTCTTTATTTTTGTTGACTAAAATTGGATTAAAACTAAAATACAATCAGGTGACTGAGTTATGACTAAGGCTTTAATTAAATTTAGTCAGAAGACTAGAACTAAAACTAAATTATTTTTTTTAAATTAAAATTTGAATTTTAAATTTTCTTTTTTCTTTTTTTTTCAAAATTAACACTGGCTGTTTGCTTGGATTTTGACGTCTATAGTTGTCATTGGCAGTGAATGAGTTAAAAAAAAGAAAAAAAAAAAGAAGAAGAAGGAACTGTCACATGACAAGTTGGCATAACCACTTGTGACCTAAAAGATGAGCATGAGGATGTCACCTCACTTGGAAGCCTTTTAGAGAACAGAGCGTACAAGAGGTTATTCTTGACTCAACCTTTATGGATATAACATGGCTGAAATACCTCACAGACACATTACCATACATAAAATATCATCAGTGGATTCACACTTGAATAGATGCGCACATCCGCACGCGCACGCACACAAAAGTCCTCCATTTGGATTCAGGGGAAAGCATCGAGGCCGCTATCAAAGTGAGAAAGTCATTAGGGGCCTCATTGATCCATTTATTTAGCCAATGTCTTTGTTAAAAGTGAGTGGACTTCCCCTCACTTTCTTATCTGCCCTGATGCCCGCTTGCACTCCTACGGTGATTAAACCAACATTTAAGAAGAAGCAAGGGAAAAAAAAAACCTGTAGTGGTCTGTCTACCATAAGCTTAGATGCTATAAACGTCAAGGTTATAGACTATACGCATGGATAAATTAGTTATACATTACCTTTATGGCTACTGGGGACATTTAGTTTTTGTTTCATTACTCTCAAGACTATTTTGTGCACCGGCGTAATACTAATGAAGGTGCCGAAATACAAATGGGGAACATTTTTTTTTGCAACAGCAACATGCACACAAGTTATTTCATGGCAGGTTTGATTCCTCATGAATTCATGTCATCACCTGTATTTACTTAATGGCATAGTTTGTTATTTATATTCTTTTTTATTACTTAACAGAATTAGTATTTTTATAACGGCCTTCGTATATAATGAATGACATTATATATTTAGTAGGGATGCAACGATATCCAAACATCGCGATACGATATCACGAAATGAAGCTCACGATACGATAATTATCACAATATTGTGGGGAGTTTGGCAAAATCTAAAAAAGGTAAAAAAAAAAAAACAACACACACAATATTGTGCTTTTGTACATAACAGCAATGCATATAAACTACCTACAATCTCTTATAACACCTATTGAGGGTCTTACTTGTTAACGCACGCACACATGGAGTTCCTCCACATATTGACTCGGTTCACAGGCAGATTACGTTCCCCCTTCATCTGACAATTAGTATAGATTTTAAACATAGAAGGGCCAAAACATCCCTAATGAAAATTAAATTGCACTAAAAAAAGACAAAAAAAACAACAGATGTGCTGCTTTTATATATTGTGAACATGACAACGAAGATATTGTGGCAGTTTTAATATCACGATATCACAATATTGCACTAATTGTTACATTCCCAATATTTATTTCTTTTTATTTTGTGACCCTGCAGAGTATTAGAAAGTGTCATTAAAAGTACACTGGAAAAAAAAAAAAAAGTCAGGCGGAAACATCGCAGGACCAAATATGGTCAATTTAATATTTGTTTACAAACCTATCCTATTTGTCGATTCTCTATTAGTTTGCATTATTTATTAATTTAAAGCATTGAAAATGGAAATGAGAAATAGGGCTGTGCAATTAATTTCAATTATTACACTCCACAATTACAAAGTCAGCAATAATCATAAAGAAATATATTATTAATACTAATTTTGAGATTTTAAAATAACGAATTTAATCAATTTTGTTTCATCTAAAAGGAACTTACATAATGTGTTTCAAAGAATTTTATTTGTCTTTTAATATTTTTTTTTTTTTTAACGTTTAAATAGATTTTTTTGTACCAAAAAAACAATAACAAATGATCGCCCTAATCGTGATTCCAATTATTACCAAAATAACTGTGAATTAATATTTTCTTCATAATCGAGCAGCATTAATAAAGAAGTCTCCTGGACACTTGAACAAGTGAAAACTCACTTTTCCTCATTCCACGGAAGCTGTGAGGCATCTTGTCGCCTCAAGATTCAATTTTAGACAATAACAAGTGAAAACTGGTAGGTTATATGCCTGTTTACTTAAAAACAAATATAGCCACACCATCTATTTCATTTTATCCCAAGTACAGCAAGGCCACCTGGAAAGTCAGACCAAAAAAAAGAAAAAGAAAAAAGCTTCGTGAAGCTCCGTTTCACCACATGATGCAAAATTCAGCGGACGTCTATCATAACAGGCATCAACACTAGATTGAAACAAATCACATCGCATCATACGTGCATGACATCAAAGGAGCAGGAAAGAAGAACAAGTCGGGAGAAAGCTGTCCTTCACGGGCTCCCATGCAGCAAATGTTATCATCTACGACCGCACTGCATTCTTTCATCCCTCTCGCTCGCACCGGGAAAAGAAATCACGCTCCACCTTGTTATTTACATATACAGTACACTAATCCTCTGCACGGCCTCCCCCTTTCACACTCATTTTGATATCCGACATATTTACGATTAGGGCTTCGGCGGCGACTTACAGCGAGAGGAATAAATTAAGCATTAGGAACAGGAATGCTACTCAGAGGTCACAAGCTTCCTGCTGCCATTTTAAAAGAGGAGAGGAAGAATACGCCTTGAAATGCGCGGAGATCGGGGAGCACCTGAATAATTTATAGCTCCTTGTGTTGTACCGCACAATGAAGGAGGGTTGGGGGAGAGAGAGAGGGAGGGGGGTGCATATCAAACAAAAGGGAACATGATGTCTGTCACACATCTGTGCTCGTTGCAGCTCGCCTCCAATTTCCTCAATTCAATTTCCGGCTCGTCTATCAAAATGTTGCCGCGCGTTGCTGAAGGTCCACCGAATGAAGCACGAGTCTCGCTTGGCAAATTCTCCAGATAAGAAAGTGGTCCAAGAGGGCTCAGGGAGGAGCAGTTTGACTTTTCGAGCTAAAATGATAACAGTAAGGAAAAGTCTATCGGTCTGATTTTGGTAGACAGGCGCACGAGTGGCTCGACGTAAAAACTGGAAGAGACAAGTTTACATTCTAACAATGGACTGGTTTAAAAAAATAAATAAAAAAAAACTACCACTCTAGTAGGTTAAGCTCATATTGGCTTGATTAACCAATAGATTGGTCAGACATTGACCATTTTGGGTGGTTACGGGCATGCCAATTTGATTGGTTAGCCAAACAACCAATGAGATTGGTTACAATAGAAAGTACGTCTAGATAGATCATTTGGAAATATGGTTATTATATAAATTTAGTGTGTTTTAAATGTATATAATAATTATTATAAGTGACTACAAAATATATTAAGAATAGTGAAAACACCTACCATTCTAGAGTGGTTGTTTTAACCAAAGGATCTGTTGGACACATAACTAACTACCAGCTAGATTGGTCAAATATAAAAAAATTTTTGGTAGATTTGACCAATCTGTTTTTAGAGTGGAGTTTACCGTGTTGCGCCTCTCTGGGCTGAGCGCACCTGACAATTTGGTGACAGAAAGTAGACCAGTTAAAAGCAGGACTAAGTTGTGGCGCAAACGTAAACTTTTAAACAGTTTGGGGATCGGAGTTTTTGCTACAGTATATTCATAGTAAGGTACGAACGATATGGATTTTTTTGTATACAATAATCAATTAATCGGCCAATTAATTTAAGCAATATATCATTTACAACAACAAAGACATTACAGGCAAAACATTTGACTGTTGTTTTAAAATACTTTGTCTTAATAGTATTTGTTAAACTTTGCAACAGAGTGAAAAATCAGCAAAAAGCGGCCAATTGTTTTGCTTTTTTTTTTTTTTTTTTTCCAAGGTAGGGGGTGAGTTGAACGTCTTCATCTTATGTTGTAATGTGTTAATGTGTAAAAATAATTGTTTTGCCGATTTTAAACACGGGCTGAATTTAAAAGCGCTAAAGTCAGCCGATTAATTGGTCAGGTCCTAATTTACAGTTTAAAACTATAAAACTATTAATATATACAATTATAAAGATCTTGGGGGTAGGCATCAATTAAAATAGCTTATGTATTTATTAATTTGTTGCTAATTGTGACAGGGATAAGTATAGTAGCTTAGTATAAACAAGCAGTCGCATTGAGACTTATGTACAGTTGACTACCCCACATGTAAATTTTTGGAACGGGGGAGGAAGCCACTATACCCCGAGAAAACCGACACGAGCACGGGGAGAACACGCCAACTTCACACAGGAAGGCCCAACCCAAGATTCAAACCCTCAACCATGTTAGGGAAACACGCTGTTTGCCTCAACGCTGCACCGTGTGCATCTATATTCAATTAATGAACGCCTACAGACAAGTGTGAATAAAGCTGAGAGCATGAAAAAAAAAGCTTGTTAGCACAGCAACACCTGACAAGCTCAACTCCTCAGGATAAAAAAAAAAAAAAAAAAAAAAGGTCACAGACGCTCCGAACCGGCGTGCTCGAAACGGTAACGTCGGCGTGCTAACACTATTATCACAAACAGGTACGTTAGCACATGTAAAGCTGCTCTCGCACATCGCCTACCGCAGAGCGTGCGTTGCCGGGAGACGTTGGAGGCTCCGGTTGCCACGGCAACCCTCTTCCATACTGCCTGTCCCATATTTCTCATGTATTCATTACGCCTTTCCGATTGGCAGGAAACCCAATCGATCGATGTGTGTCACTTGAATAGCTTTGAAGAAATGAGGACTTGTAGATGACGAAACAGCAATTTTCGACATCAAATATCTTTTCATGCAAGCATTTTTGTTCATAATCCCCTTTTCACAAGGAATTGGAAATGACTTGCACAAACAATTGTTTAACTAGCTTCTGGTTTCAAAACTAGTTATGCATCAATTTGTTGTGTATATTTGCAATAATATAGTCATGGGGGAAAAAAAAACAATTAGATCATCCTTTTCTCTCTTCCACCTTCTCTGGTACAGTCGGCTTCATGTTTAGTGTGGTACACACCGCATCCCCAAACAGCACAGTGACTCCTTGTCACCGTTTAAATAGGCAGACTGACTGTTTACATGTTTGAAGACACCCGTGATGCTAATTCAAGGACATACCTTGCTTGAACATGACCCCCCCTTTTCACAGGGGTCCCATCATTTTTTATTTTTTTATTTTTTTTTAATGTGTTGAAACACAATTCAAACGTATTATCTGGTTTGCATTGGTTAATTTTCTTACTTATTTAACATTTATTTTTATACATATTTATTCAATTATCTTTATATTTATACATATTCATTTATTCATTTATCTTTACATTTATTTTATACGTATTCATTTATTCCTTTTATCTTTATATTATTTATTTATTTATTTTTATTACTTTTGTCAGATTCAAGTTTGTTCTGTGACTGCCGTGTACATTCTACATCAAAATGGCCTAACATACTTTTCATTTGGAAGCTTCTTGTTTTCTTTTGCATGTAAATCCGTGGCCAAAGGGCTCTGTAAATAAGTCATAATTTACTTAAAACACTATAATTCCAGAAAAACAATTTGTGAATTTTTATTGCGTTGGAATCCCCAAATAAACACATCCAATTAGCTCCGACTGACAAGCTCCGTATAACAATGTTTATGCTCTCTCTGACCTTTCCCGACCAGTTCAGCCGTCGGTTTTTTTGGCAGAATATTTCTGTCTTAACAAGCGTGTTGTTATTAAAAGCAAACATGGCTTGTTGCAACTTCACTCTGTCTTGTTTGACGTTTATTAACCGAATAACATCTCATTTCACATCACTGTGTGCATTCCAAGACTAGAAATTGTTTTGCAAAACGGCGTATAATTCATTTCCGGCTCTTTTAGCGAGTATATTTCCTCACCAGAGTCAAGACGAAAATTAATTGGATGTTCCGTTTTATTTTCACACTGTTCGTTTTATTTTAACACTGTTCTAGTCATACGTGTGTGAAAAGTGAACTCAATCACCTAAGCACTTAATTCCAGTGTTAACGTGTTAGCCGTGTCTTAGGTTAGCTTAGCAAATTAGCATGGCTCCTCCCTTTGTCAAAACGACTTCTCAGAAATGTAGTTTATTCGCAACTGCGGAGGCGCTGATTACAATCTTTGGAGCGACTCCGCAATGTGTTTAGCCGCAAGAGTAGCTTCATTGCTTGCTAGCTATCTAGCTAGCTGGTGCAACGTAAGTTGCATCGAGTTGTGACCTCCGACTAACCTACGATGGCGACGTGAGCGCCCAGCAAAACCTTTTGTAATGTCTCGGCGGTTGAATCTTAGTTTTACAGTCTTTGGAGCGACTCCGCAATGTGTTTAGCCGCAAGAGTAGCTTCATTGCTTGCTAGCTATCTAGCTAGCTGGTGCAACGTAAGTTGCATCGAGTTGTGACCTCTGACTAACCTACGATGGCGACGTGAGCGCCCAGCAAAACTTTTTGCAATGTCTCGGCAGTTGAATCTCAGTTTTGCTTTTTTACTGTGTTTTAATGAGGCTCAAAATGCTAAACTGTAATGCTAAAACCACTTATTTAGCATTGTAACACTAAAAACACATATGAAAATAAATATAACTTACTGATACATGGGCATATTGTTGTACTAAGCCTTTATAATGTTATTTTTAAAACCTTCACAGCAGTCTAAAAAAGATCCAAGCACATTATGACCCGTTTGAAGCTTGTGTCTGGGATCAGTTAGCAATTGTACTGCGGCGCGAGGTGCGACTGGGATGTTTTCTCACCTCATTGTAATCAAAGATGTCTATTTTCCGCCCGGCGCGCCCCCCCCCCCCTACCACCCGCCGGACTCCAAACTCTGACAAAAGTAGCTTTCGCTTTAATGATGACATGTGGGAGTTATCCTGAGGATGCTGTCAAACCGTGCCGGGGATTTTCTGCGGGTGCAAACCTGGAGGTTGACACCGAGTGAGTGAATAAATGAAATACAGCATCAAATATTTATTGACGCTGTGCTCAGACTCGTTCAGGAGTGATAGATAGCCAACTCATGATGTGTTGTCTGTTTCACGTCAAAACCGTTGTGTGAAATAGTTCAATTAAGATTTTGGTCTGATAACAAAACGAGTCGTTAAATCTGAAGCTACACTATTTGTACACCGGATTACTTCACACAATAAAATTAGCAGATAGAGGTGCCACATGCTCTTGCCCAAAACGACATCAAGTTTGAAGACTCTGGGATTTATTTTCTGTCTCTGAGCGCTAGTCCTGTGATTGACAAGCGATGAGGTCAAGATGTGCCCCGTCTCTTGCCCCAAGTCAGCCGGGATGGAGTCTTCAGCTTCCTGTGTGACCCTGAACGAGACACATGTGGTAGGAATTGGAGAAGCGTGATGGATGATCTGCTTGCTGATGTCACTGCAACTGACTACATTCTAGTGATGATTTTATCCGCCATTTTTAAATGTAGTCTCAATTTTAGTCCCGTTTCAATCACTCTTGTTAGTTTTTTTCATCATAGTTAGTCAACCTCATCCAATTTTTTTTTTTGTAGTCCATTTTTAGTTGACTAAAAATCGAGCATTTTAGTCCAAGAACATCTAATTTTATTCATCTAGTTTTTGTCAACATTTTAGTCTCGTTTTAGTCAGTCAATCATTTAACTCCTGTATATATATATATATATATATATATATATTTTTGGTCAGCAGATAATGTTGAACATTTTGATTTTAAAACTATTTCACATAAAATGTTCTCTCATATTTTTGATGAAAAACAACCTCACACACAATTACAGCTTATTAACAAGTTTTATTACTATGGCTCCATGCTATGAGCTAGTAAATTAGCCAGCATTAATTAGCAGTCGGATTAACATTATTGTTGGAATGTTTTTGCCGTTGGATTTATGTTACGTTATTATAACTAATTTACTTTTTTTTTTGTGTGTTTGTGTATGTTGCACTCGCTAGCTGCAGATTTGTGACCGAGGTCAGGTGTCTGTTTTGAACTGATATAACCTTCTAGTTTCAACTAGTTTTAGGCTGTGTGATGTTATATGATGTTTGGAACTATCTGGAAGAACGATGTGTTGTCAAGAATCTTTAATCTCGTTACCGAAGAGTCTTTAATGCTATATGATGTTTGTTGATGTCAGGAACTATCTGTAATTACTGGGTTAAAAGCCAATCAGAGAATTCCATGTCAGTACTGGTACTCGCATGTCTAGCCACAACCAATGAGATCGATCGGCTATCTATATATAAGCTGTTTGAAGAATGTGCGTGTTGCCGGATTATTGCAAGCTGTTCCTCTGTGCGTCCCCGGAGCCCAAGAGGGCTTGGCGCTCGTGATTCTCGATGCATTCTCATTGCTTTTCGTTTAGTCAAGTTGTGTGACTAAATAGTTAAAACCTTATTTGTGTCTGCACCTTGGGATCCAACCTCGCAGCACATAACAATTTGAAAGGGGGTGTGTCACATGACAGTGTCACAGTGACAGATTAGCAGAGACGAGATTTTACCAAATCATATTTTCGTCTCATGAACTAAAATAGATTTTAATCCAGTTTTTATTAAGTAAAGTACATTTTCGTCTTGTCTTCATTAGTCGACGAAAATTCATACTGAATTAGTTAGTTATTGTGTATTAACTCATTTGCTCCCAATAACGTGTAAATACGTTGTTGTTTTTTTATGTAAGTGTCCCAAAGCCGTATTTATACGTTTTTTTTTTTTTTTTTATGCTAGAGCATACAGAACGCTTTGATGCAGCCTCTCAGCTGCAAAGAGCGGTTGCAGAAATGGTAGTTATTACACAAACGGCCAGCAGGTGGCAGCAGAACAAAGGAGATCAACCAAGGCCATCTAGAAAAAAAAACTAAATTACTTACAATTTTAAATAGATTTGTGAAAACTTTGCTGCAAAACGGAAACAGATAGAAACATACTTTTTTTTTTCCTTTAATCTTTCTTTTGGTAGGTTCCATGCTTTTATAGCAATTGAATACAATATTCTGTGGGCCTTGCAAAATCAGTCAAAATCCAGTAAAACAGCCGGGAGCGAACGGAACTGCTTCTATGAAAATGGCTGGGAGTGAATGAGTTAATGAGGGTTTTAGTCTAGTCTAGTTTTAGTCTGGTGAAAAATGTGTGTAGGTGAAATTATTTTTGTTTAGCTTTCGTTGACGAAATCAACACTACAACATTCCACATGCTGATTGTGCAGGATGTGTAAAGCTGCCTCCATGTGCTTAACATGCATAATCATTACATCTTTAGCACCACTAGACGACTCATCCTCATCATTCACCCAGAACATTGTAGATGAATTAAACTCTTTACACAAGAGTGTATTATGCAACGCCCGGCTTGCTAAACAAACAATTAGCATCACCGGCACGCCGTTTAATCAATTCGATCAGCGTGCAGCGCACTCAATCTGACGTCAGCATCATCAGTATCATTTGGACCTTAGTGAGCAAAATGACGTTGGGCCAAATCTACATTTGCATCTACGTGCATCATTTGAGAGTTGTAATATGGCAGCCATCGCAGGGGATTCGATTAACAAGCAGTGTGACTTTGTATATTTGCACCCAAACGTTTTAGCACGCGTGTGTATTTCGCAGTCGTCGTTTCTCTCTGGAGCGACGAATGCTTGCCCGCCTCACCCCTGTTTAATTATAGCATCCTGAAAACTTTGCACAAAAACAGCTATTTGCCAGAGGAGAGTCGGAAAATGTATGTTTTGATGCGTGCGGCGGCGCTCCCGGGGCGGAAAGTAGAGCCCTGCAATTTCCAAAAGACATTAGACTGTCACATTGTTTGTGAGAACAGCGGAAAGCACGCATTCGATTGAATGACTCCCGTTTCACATGATACCAAAATCACACTGATCAAGATTTTCCCCAAAAGCACTAATCAACCTGCTCCTAAATGATGGCTCCTGTCT
Organism: Festucalex cinctus; assembly: GCF_051991245.1. Lineage (NCBI taxonomy): Eukaryota > Metazoa > Chordata > Actinopteri > Syngnathiformes > Syngnathidae > Festucalex > Festucalex cinctus. The sequence goes on along the minus strand of NC_135423.1, from coordinate 6,012,534 downwards.
TTCGCGTGCTGGATGTCAGCAATGAGCATTTCGACAGCTTGAGTTGACAATTGCGATTCCGTGTAAAGAAAAGATAAACACACACAAAAACCTAATTTGTTTGTTTGAAGAAATATTTATACTTTTTCTTTCTGAAGGAACTGAGAAAAGAGCTGTAAATCAATCTGTGGAGCTTTTAGTACAAAAATCACCATGGTCACTGAAAGGAGTTTAAAATTAAACTAAAAAATAAGTAAATACAATGACCTAATGGAAATTGATTTGTTTTTGTGGCACGATGGGGAGAAAAAAATCCGGTGAAAATGTACTGGAGAAAAAAATGATGGTCGCCTACAACCTTTTGAGGCAATCACTACCTTCTCCTTCCTTTCCCAGACACGCAATAGGAATTCCATCTGGGCTCAGATAAGACCACCTTTCGACTGTCCAAAGTTTTGTTCTTAGCCATTCTTTTATCCGATTGTCGGAGACCAAACTTCCTGACACTGAGCAGTCATTGTACCCGAATTGGTATTTAGGGTAATGAATTGAAATTTAGGCCGGATTTCAGTTTCAAGTCATACATAATGGAAGAAAACTTAATCGTATTCGCAACTTCCCGACAGGCCCTTGAATGCACCTTATGATGTCATAAAGTGAACACAGTTGATTTTTCACATTGCTGTCCCTTTAAGATAAAATAAATAAAGAGATAAGGGAGATGCTTGTCCACTGTTATAACCAGAATGCCTTGATAGTATTGTGTATCGTTAACATCTGGTGTATGATTAGTAGCATAGTGTTGTCTTAACAAGACGAGGACAATGGTAACCAAGCTAATTTGACTATGGTTAAAAGACCAGCTTGAATTTTAAGCAATCAGTGCGCTTTAATTTCGAGAAACAAATGAATAGGCCTTCACCCTCCAAACTGAATCAATCAAAAGGTGCCAATCTCATTTCCTGCTCGCCGTGCTCCAAAAGACAAAAAAAAAAAATCTCCTTCCAAAAACAGTGTGCAAGTTAATTCAGCTATTTCTGTGCTTGTGCCAAACAATGACAATGACAATGACTTGAAATGATGAGAAAACATTTTTCCCCCCCTCAAAAGACATTCAATCCTAATTGAAAAACGCTCTGCTGATTTCATTAAGACAATATGTATATGCAGGTGAAAACAACGGCAAGCACAACGCTTTCTTTATTGCTCGTAGAGCGGATCATTAACTTTCTATTTTAAACCTTTTGTCAGATGAGCTGATGCAGTCCATTTCTGCTTCTCCTCCCCTCCCTCCCCGAGCGTGCCGTGCAGTGCCGCAGGCAGACACTCCCACTGTGCATAAAAGCCTCCTGCGGGCCTGTCAACCCTGCGATCAATTTCCTCTCATGGTCCCCTCGCCATGTAAAACCTCAGCTCACGGAAAACAATCCGCTTCCATATCTGCTACATTTAGCGGCCATGACGTAGAGCCTCGGCTAGAAGAGATTGGCCACGGGCGCCAAGTCGCAACCGTGCGTTCAATCTAATAGTCAGCAGGTAGTGAAGGTGAAAGTTTTGCACGACAAGCTATGTTGAAAATTAAATGTTTCACCTGGAGATAGGGCTGGGCAATACATGGAATTCATTCTATTAATCATTAAAAAAAAAAAATATATATATATATATATATATATATATATGTATATGTTATCGGTTTGGTCATTGTTTTCCAAATTAAAACAGATGTTTGCAAATGTCTTAATTTTATTAAACACAGAAGATAATCTTAGTCTTCTATAGTCTTCTTTCATGAAGGACTAGCGAAATCAGTGAACAATTATGTTGTGTGCAGAGAGGTTTGGATCCCAAACGCAGACACAAAGAAGTCTTTATCTATCTATTCACATTGAGAGGCAGAAACTAAGAGAGCGGTACACAGGAACAGTTGAGCAATAATCCGGCAAACCACACACAATTATCAGACCCTTAGATAGACAGTCAATCAATCTCATTGGGTGTGGCTAGACATGTGAATACTAGTAATGACATGGAATTCTCTGATTGGCTGTTGACTCCATAATTTCAGATAGTTCCTGACATCAACAAACATCATAGAGCATAAAAGCTCCTTGACATCATATAGCCCATACATCATATTGCCTAAAATTAGTTGAAACTGGATGCTGTTACATCAATACCAAAACAGACACGTAACGGGTCGTGAACTCTGCCACACGGTCATGAACTCTACTCAAACTTAACCCAGGCATGACCCAAACATTACTCCTGCATGACGAGTCATGACAAATTACTCTTGATATGCTGAAATCAGACCGTTTGAATTTTTTGATTAAAAAATGGCTCCAAATGATTACTCGATTATTAAAATAGCTGTCCTTAACTCATTCACTCCCAACCATTTTCACTTAAGTGTTTTCCTGGATTTTGACTGATTTTTCAAGGCCCGTGAAATATTATGTTCTATAGCTATAAAAATATGGAACATACCAATAGAGAGATTAGAGTCTCTTCTATTATCAGGGGTAAAAGTATATTCCTATCTGTTTCCACTGTGCAGCAATTAGCAATAGAACATGGCTAAGTTTCATCGTTTTTCACAATTCTGCTTAGAACTGTGGGAAAACTGTGGGAGTTTTAACATGGCCTGGTTAATCGCTTATACTCTGCTGCCACTCAACCATTTTCTGCAGTAGAGAGATTGCATAAAAGCCTTCTATATGCTCTGGCATAAAAAAAAACAAAAAAAAACCTTATAAATACGTCTTTGGGACCCTTAAGACATTTAAAATATGACGTATTTATACGTTTTTGGGAGCTAATGAGTTAATTTGATAATTGATTAATTTTGACAACTCTACACACAATTGTCTTAAACACGTATGGAGGTGCAAGGATCGAGCAACATGTCATCTTTCGAGACGTCTCCTCATGACTCCAAAACATTTCTACCTTCTGCTGCTTCATCCTCGATGGAATTTCTGGTGGGTGGTGCTAGCATGTAAACTAACGAGCGAGGACCTGTAGGACATGTCACAGACATGCTGTATGAAAACAGGTGGGAATTGTTTCAAATTGTGCAAAAATATTCATTAAATGTCTCCTTCAAGTGTCGTGTGGCGCTCGTCTTGAAGATGTTTGTTTAAAAAAAGAAAAAAGAAAACAAGAAAACGCAAAGTAACACGAGCTATTTTTCTTACAACAGAAACATTTTTCTCTCTGAGGGTTTGCAGTGTACACGCACGTGGCATCGTTGCCTACCGAGTGGCATGAGAGCGCACCATAGTTTCTGATAGCTTCTTTTACTAGCGCCTCAGCTGTAGATTCATACGCGGCATTCCAAGGGGAGAAAATAGTCATTCGAAAGCAAGCAATCAGGTTTCATCTGCTGACATTCACAAGTTTATCAAAAGCATCTCTCATCTGAATCCTCCATCTGTGTTCACAGCGCAGCCATCGCTCCTCAGAGAGGGAAGCTTTGCCCTGTTGGGACAAGAAATGAAATCTGTCGCAGCAAGAGGAGGACGAGTGAGGGAGGGAGGGAGGGAGGAAGAGGATGCTGGCCCGGCTGCCGGGTGGCGGAGCAGCCGCTCTGATAATGGAGCCCGCACCCACTTGCGCAGCCCGCCAGGCCATTCCAGCTCTGCTCATGTGAGCCCAGAGCTATCAGTGTCACACTGAGTGTGTGTGCGTGTGCGTGCGTGCGCATGAGAGTAAACATGGCGGCTTGGATCTGAATGTGGCTGAGAGGAAGCAAATGAGACGCTGTTTATTGCACCATTCCGGCTACAGTGGAAGAGCAGGCCCACTCAAGATGAGGCAACGTGTGGTCCTCATACAGACAAAATGCATGTATGGATGTCTGTGTTTTTTTGTGTGTCTATGTATGAACGTGGCAATTTTTAAGCCAGATGTTTTCTGTAGAGCTTCCATAAGGGTCACGGTTGAGGTAGAGTCCAGCTGACTTCAGATAAAAGGACAAAAAAAAAAAAAAAAAAAAAGGAATCAAAGCTACTTGGGTATATTTGACTCAACTTTTTGGGTTGTTTTGTACAATAAATAAATAAAGAAATAAATAAATAAAAAATCAGACACAAACATTTGATTATTTTGGACCATAAACATCCTGTAAATTGGGTCAAATAAACAGAAGTAGCGGATATTTTTTTTATTTAAAAAAAATAAAAATAAATTGGACTGACCTAAATCACCGAGTTGGTTTGTAAGAAACAACCCATTTTTTTTTGGGACGACACCTCATTTGATTGACATTTAATTCTATTGATAAATTGATTTTGTATTTATTTTCATACATTTCCATTTTTTAATTAATCTTGTATTTATTTTTCTTTTATTTTATATATATATATATATATATATATATATATATATATATATATATATATATATATATATATATATATATATTTGTTGTTTTTATTTCCGTTTATATTTATTTTTGTATTTCATTTTTAAATTATATTTTTTTTATATCCATTTTTATTTTCACATTTATTTATTTACTTATTTATTCATTTTGAATTTTTTATTTTTTTTTGGGGGGGGGGATTTTTGGTCCTCCCCATAGAGGCGAGATAAAGAAGATGAAATGTTTTGGCCCGACATGACAAGTTCCAAAACATGGTCTTCACCAAGATCCTTGTGTCTCTTACGCACCAATATTTGCAAGCGTGTGTACGCTTTTGAACATGTATGTAGTATTTCAGTGGCACCGAACAAGACTCTCTTTAGTAGCATCCCCTGGTAAATTTGAAAAAAAAAATCTGCCTGTGACATCAAGTTTCGGCGATCATAACGAAATTCTCTATCGTACAAAAGTCTTCTTTGACCCTTGACGGAAAATGGCCAGGAAGTCGTCAATGTTTGTTTGAATTCGCTATTAGCTACAAGGGAATTCACCTGAACGAGCCCCAATGGGAAGCAGGTATCCTAAATAGATGGCCAACTCTTAAATTGCCAAGCTTGTTGAACTACGCCATCAAATGACGACGAATGTGGCATCAAAGTCTCTCAGGCAGAAGAAATTTGGCCCCCTAACACTTGCTTTGTCAACTAACATGGAATTTTGTGCACATCTACAGGACTGTCTCAGAAAATTAGAATATATCAATCATTACAAATCAACTGAAATATTGCAAGCCTTTTATTGTTTTAATATTGCTGATTATGGTATTTTTTTTTAACTTGGTCTGAGGAAATATTCCAATATTTTGAGATAGGATATTTGAGTTTTTTAAGCTGTAAGCCATAATAAGCAATATTAAAATAATAAAAGGCTTGCAGTATTTCAGTTGATTTGTCATGAATCCAGAATGTATGGCATTTTCTGCTTATTTAATTGCATTACAGAAAATAAAGGACTTTATCACAATGTTCAAATTTTCTGAGACAGTCCTGTACAATTACAAGGCGGAACTGAAAAGGAAGTCTGACAAAAACATTCAGAACATTCAACCAAATGAGCCCCAAATCGGAAGAAAACTGATTTAAAAAAAAAAGAAAAATCTAGAGTGACAATTCAAAAACTGGTGGTTTCAAAACATGAACCTCACAGTGACATGCAAATGTGCTGAATATGCAAGCGAGAATGTGAAAGACGTTTTTCACTCATTTGAGGATGAGGCTTCAAAGACATCGAATACGGCACGTGCCCGTCGTGTCGCGTCGCGTCGCGTCGCGTCTTATACCCTCTGCTCCTCGGCGACCCCAACGGCTGATGTGTGTCAGCGTATTATTGAAATGAGATTTAAATTGTGGTTTCAATTTAAGAACTCACCCGGCTATCGCGCCGCTCCGAGGTTGCTCGTCGCGAGGCTTTACTCGAAAGCGGCCCGCGTCTGGGGAAGAAAGAGGAGATCACGGTTTAGCGTGCGTGGCACAAATAACATCAGCAAAAAAAACAAAACGCTTTTAATAGAGTCACCAATCACGTCGTTTACTGCAACATCACGAGCCCCAACTGCAGCTTTATATTTTTTTTATCTTTACAGCGTGATAGAAAGTGCGGAACAGTCATTATTTGACATGCCTATACCTCTTTTATAGATGATTGCCAGCTTTATGTTGACGTAGAGCCAACATAGTCATTTATATCGACCTTCTCTAACATGAATATATTTCATTAGAGCTTACAAAACGCTTTCTGCACAAGTTTGAATCATGGACTGAATGGTCGGGGCATTGCGGCATTTGTGCATTTTCCCCGTTTCCGCGGCGACAGGTACGTACATGCTCCACACAGCGAGCTATCACAGGTCATTAAATGTAATTGGTGTCACCTCGTCTCTGACACTCAGCATGGAGGTAAAAATGACCCGATCTGGAAAAGCTTTCGCCGAACAGTAACTGAGTGAAGCCATTTTTTTTTTTTGTCGTTTTGATTGAAATCATTCCGATTGAAGATGATGCTATGTGAGCTATTCCGATGCGGCGTTTACATGTCCTACTGCGTGTAATCAGAACAGCTGTTTTTACATGTGAGACACACGTGGATCCATGTAAACATCAAGTGATCTACAATTTTATTAAAAAAAAGCAACAGCTTGATGAGTTTCAGAGCGCCACCGGTTGGACGTCGCCATTTTCAGGTATGTAAACGACAACACTGCAAACGTACATCAAGACGGCATGCGTCGTAAACATAACGTAATAAGATTTGCACTTAACTTGATTAAAAAAAAAAAAAAAAAAGTCATAAAAACCCAAGAATTTCATAAATTCACCAATAACATTTTACGGATAATGTAAATTATTATTATTTATTATTATAGTATACTTTTTATATCATATCCCAGAAGTCTTTGTGGCAGGGCAGTTCGAATCAAATGGGCGGAGTTAACTTCGCTTGACTCAAAAGTCAAATTTGGTTAACAGTGAATAAATCAACTCTGTTATAATAATAACTCCATTTAAATCAGACAGTGTTAAAAGTACACTTTGGGGGTTGAAATCAACTCTGAAATATTAACACCAACATTTTAATAATTTTTGCTGTGAATGTATATAAACTTCGGATGGAAAATGAACATATTTATTATAGTATCTGTGTGTCCCGTTTTACATTATCAGTTTTAAGAAAAAAAAAAAGATCCACCTGAAAATGTAATAAATCCCCAATGAGTATTAAACGGTAAAAATGTTATTACAATATCAAGTCAGGATTTTTTTTTTTTTTTTATTACATTACTGTCCAAATTTTGGTTTTATTTTTGATTGAGTTAAGTGGAAATTTTATTACATTTTCAGGCATTATTTCATTTTCAGGAAATTATTAGATTACTGGGTGCTACACTCCATGTAAATTCAGCTTGGGCATTATTTTCGTAGATGGGGGCATGTGCACTTGGCATAAAAAACGGGTTCTTTTTCTTTTCGTTTTTTTTTTTTTGAGTCTCCAGTTGTTTACCACATTAGGGAGTTTGGCAGACTGCAACGTGTCTCACTGGGCATTCTGGCTGAAGATCATTTCTATTACACGCTCCCGGTGCACCGTGAGAGTCTGGTGACAGAAAGTAGACTAAACTTAAACCTGGTGAAACCAGGTCTACGTAGTGGTGCAGATTCTGAAATGGCATTTTGGCACAATTCTTCTGAATCATTGTAGAAATTAATCCATTGACAAAGCAACATCCTGCGTGGACTTCAAGTCCGTTTCTGGTTGGCTGGGTGCACTCCCACAACACCCATTTCTAATTGCGCCCGTATACAAAGACAGAAACGACACAAAACTCCACGCGCATACACTTAGCACTTTGCTCTAGACTTGCGCTGTTCACAAAAAAAATTGGGCCCCTTTAAGCTTTTTTTTGGAATGTGCATGGCAGTAATCTAAGATAACTGGAGACATGGTAGACCTGAGCTGAGCTTGCAACGGTAAATTTACAGGGGAATTTAAACTTTTGGTGCACATATTGTCCTAAATGTCAACTTATCAGTGGTTCACAGGTACCAAACAGCCTTTTGAGGCGCCGTAAAACCCTCATGTCTCAGATCAGATGACATATTAAAACTAAGCGGCTCTTTTTGTGTATATTAGGCCACTTTGCTTATTCATAAGTTTTATGAAAAGTACTTTGAGGTCAATTCAACGCATGGAAATTAGAAGCGGGTGGGGGGGAACAGACAAAACGCTATCTGTTATTCTCTGGGGGGGAACCAACTCAACTCTGTGGCCTACTTTAATAACACTTTGGCACAAAGACAAAATCAGCAACGTTGATGGAAGTGGCTCACTTCAGTGATTTGTGCTCACCCACCGGCTGGAGAGCGCGTGGATTTATTCACGCCGCCTTTATCGGAATGAGATATTTTGGAGTTATTGTACAGTTGGGTCACAACGGTATTAACGTTAGCACGCCGTGCGTCTTATTTAAGTTGTGACTCCACTCTCTATACAGACAAATGTATTCCATTTACAGTCCAAGTATTTTTTTTTTTTTTCATCACGATCCCTAAACGGAGACACACTGATGCATCTTAGTTAAGTTGATGCAGTCGACAGGAAGAACACGTATTTTGCTCCTTCAGGAATAAGAATAAGCTGTAATTTTGTTTTCTATTGAGCCCAATTGCAAAAGCAGCAGTCTTGAACAACGACTTAATGGCTCCCTGCAATTCCGTTCAATCAACAAAGTCAAACGCGGGGTGTAAACAAGTTTATCCGGAAACAAAAAGAGTCTTTTTCTCGTGTGCTGATCACAAACATGGAACATCTCCCCAAGCCTCCTCCTCTTTCTCTCTCTCTAAACATTTTAAGACGAACACTTTTATTCAGCGTGTCACCACGTAAGCAACCAATCGCCACCTCCTCCTCCTCCTCCCTCCGACGAGGTGTGAGCCGAGGATGACAATTTCACGCATGGCGCTTTCTCGCCGTCGTGTCCGTCCTATGTTCTCTGAGGCATGCCGCGCGAAAGGAATTGATTAATACGCGTCCACGTCCACACATGGAGACCTAACGGGGGCTGCAATCTTCCAGAGTGCGACTGCACGCTAACCGCTCCTTCGCCTGCTCGTCAAAACACCCACGCGCGGCACGTCAAACGCGGGTCGTCGTGCACACGCAAGGCACGTTGACTCCGCAAAGGCGGGCGGAGGCCTCGGTGGAACGTCGATCCTTCCCTTTAATTATGATGTCTGTCTCCTTCGCTTCAAAAAAAAAAAAAAAGTGTCGCTTTCGAGGCCTCTTGATTCGCGTGTGGAATCACAGATGACAATTTCATATATCGTTGCTGCTATGTGAAAAACGTCAATTTTTTGTCTGTTTTTTTTTTTTTTTTTTATCATACATTTTTATGTTTTTGGGATGAACGCAGACATCCAAAAAACGGAAAAATGTAAGAAATGGGGGGGGTTACATATTTTTCGCACTGCCAATATAAATATTTTCATACTTTTCCATAAAACTACACAAATTGAATATACATAATACAATTACTGATTATAATTCACTAATTTGCCCCCAAAAACGTATAAATACGTTCTATTTTAAATCTTGCCAAATGTCCATATTTCCTTGTCATTTAAGTCAGAAGGAAACAGTAGAAATTGTACTTATTAAAAATTTCTATTTCCATTAAGAGCAAAAAATACAAATAAAAACAAAGAAAAAGAAAAAAAAACAGATCACACACTAGCATGCACTGTACTTGACACAAACAATCAAATGTTATGCTCGTAGTGGATTAGTTTTGAACGCAGGCTTCGGTCAGGGCAGGCTTAGGTCAGCTATAAACAGTATATTGCCCCATCCACGGCCTGCCCACCCAACAGAAGACCGATGACATGATTGATGACTCATTAGAACCTCCCAACTGCAGCTGTCAGGGTGGCTGGTTGGCTTTGTGTGTATTGCCGCGCTTTTCATCTGCAGCCACCGTCAAGGACAAACAGCACATTTGTCCGGCACTTCACAGCAGTGGGCCGGCGCTCGGAGGGCCCTGAGCTTTCTCCATGATGTCTCTCGGCGCGGCAACAAAATGCAGCGTTCTGCACGTGAGCATTAAACAGACCGTCTGTATTTATCTTCTAACGCGAGGTCTGGGATGCCGAAATTCATTATCGCCCCTAAGAGGAAAACACCCTCTAGAATTGCCAGTGAAAAGTGGGAAAGAACATTCTGCAGCAAGTTAGCTCAGCAGTTAAGTCCACCAAAGGACAGGGCACGTTTTGGTGGAACTACCCTTTACCAACACAGAGATTGGAAATCAAACCACTTCAGCAGTATTTCCCAAACAAATCAATCTTCTGCGTTCCGGACTTACAAACTTACAGTTCATTCTTTGTTGCCAGAAAACAGGCATGAATTGGCTGCAACAAACACGAATCAAATGCCAAAACTATTAGGGGTGTTAAAAAAAAAAAACGATTCGGCAATATATCGCGATATTACATCGCGCAATTCTCGAATCGATTCAACAGGTGGCCGAATCGATTTTTACACATCCTGTTTTGATGGAAAATTATTCAACAAAACATCTTACTTAGGGTTAGGCTTTAATCATGGAAGAATGTTATTAATTGAACATTAAGCCTTAATATTTTATTTCAATGCTGTTCAAAGATGAAATAAATACATTTTCATACAAATCTTACAGTGTACATGTACAAGTTTACTGATTAGTATTTTCTAAATTTGAGTAAAAAAAAAATAAATCACAACAATCGACTTATAAATTCGTAATGGGATTAATCGGTATCGAATCGAATCGGAAGGTATGAGTCGTGATACGAATCGGATTGTCAGGTACTAGGCAATTCACACCCCTAAAAACTATCATGTTCCAACTTGACAGTTTTACCGTCAACTGCGCTGGGACACATTTTTTGGTTCCAACTCTTAAGTTTGGAAAAGGAAGAATGAGACACTATTTTTCTTAGAGTATATTAAAGCTAGAAGTTTAAAAAAAAAAACAACAACAACATTTGCGTCCACTACCCCCAATGCTATTATAAAGCCCTCAGTAAAAAACAAATAAAGCAACACATATTTGATCGCAGGCCGCTGGGATGCAATGCGACTGGTGGCAAGAGGCTATGAAGTCTAAGCGTGGCTCGTTCTTTCCCGCTTGTTTAATCATCCTCTTTGGAGGCGACCACTGCGGATGGAATACAAAACAAGGCGGCGGCGCAGCCACGTCGGGGAACTCTTGGACAAATACCAACTCATGTCAAGCCGCTGCCTGGCTGACAGCTCGACTCTTGCATACACGTTGAGCCCCTTTTGTAAGCTTGCAAAAAAAATAAAAAAAATGAATACCAGAATTCTGCAGCAAACTCTGTCGAGGGTGATCTAACAGACAGCATACGCTTTCTCTTAGTCCACCCACGCACTTGGCATTCCGGCCATCACGATACCTCCAGGGCGGCCGAAGCAACCCCAACAGATGAGAGCGCTCCAGACAAAGGCAGCAACCTTAGGTGAAGTAGAAGCCGGTAACGTGGGCCGCGCTGTGCAGAGATAATGGCCCATGCGGAGGAGTAAAAAAGAACGAGGAGTAATATGTGCCTTTTTGTATTTTTTTTTTTTTTACGACTTTGTAATATGGCATTTACTGCGGCTAGGATGTCAGGACTCCGTTGTGGGCGGGGGACGGCACGAGGCGGCACAGACAGTGACCGTGGTGAGCAATAATACAAGTTGCCCTAGAGAATCACATCAAATAATCTACGCTCTAATAAACGCTGCGGTGGTTCGGCCATTTTCAAGTAAGGCTTTGCCAAAACTCCGTCCAACAAACACAAGTCGGTGAACCAGGAGAAAGCAGCAAATAAATAAACCCCTTAAGTCACGTGCCCATGACCGAAATCAAGCACTGAAGGTAATGGAGGTGAGCTCGGTGACATGTGACACGTGAGAGACCACTTCCTCCGTCCATGATGAGTCACACTGTTATTGTCTGCTCCTGCTTTAT